>NW_020448307.1:1939434-1957239 GCF_003343035.1 Apteryx rowi | reverse complement strand
ACTGGTTTAGTATGTTCTCACAGATACCCTCATCCTTTACAAATGAGGAAACTCGCACAGAGGTCAAGTGACTCACTCAAGATAATACCACAAGTTAGTTTTACAGCTAGTATTAAAATCAGGACTTTGTAGCTCCCACTCTGTTCGCTGCAAATGCTGTAACTGCTGTAATTTATTCCCACCTTCTACCACCTTCCAACACCAAAATATTCATTTTGTAAGGGCAGCCCATCTAAATCATCTGAAATTAACAGCCCTGGCTTAGCTAGGAGGAAGCTCCTAGATTGTCCTGCCCTCGGAAGGAGAGGAGCCTTGCTCTTCAAGATAACCTATGAACTGCAGTCTCCTTCAACTCTAGCTCTTTGTGACAGTTGTGTTGTATCTTGATTAATTCTGCTGCGAACATCCATCCTGCTTCCAATATCAAGTTTATTTGGCTTCATAGTCTAGCTTCAGAAATACTGATCTAAATCAGGACTAGAGAACTAATTAAACTTGCAATCAGCTCTGCACAATTAACTCTGACTTCAACAGGAAGCAACACTTTTAATACTGAGAGAGAGGAAAAAAACACACACGCACGAGGTCTTCTGAATGGTTTGTTTTGTTTAAGTTCAGTCTTCTTTCTGTGTCCCAAAACTCCTGAATGCCTGCGAAAGAATGTCTGAATAATGATCACACTGTGCAAGATGCACTTTGCATTAAACAAGACAGCATCTCAATTAGACCATTAAAAGGTAGACTTATGTTAAGCAAAAAGCAAACACAGAAAAGGTTTTACGAGACCTAAGAGAACTAAGCTCCTTTCAGTCAACAAATGAAATTGTAAAACAAGTGAGGTTCTAGATAGCAAAGAGATAAGCAACATACTGTAAGCGTGGTACTTAAAGTACTCCTGAATGGTTACAAACCATACTTAAACACAGCTGCTGCAGATGAGCAGTGCTCCTCCTTGTGCATCTAAGGATGCCCAAATGTTAACCCCCTCACACTCCAGCACTCTTGAAAGAGGTGGTTAAAGCACAAGCAATATAACAGGTGCTTTGAAAGGTTTTAGAAAAACCAAAACTACTTGTGGGCCTGCTCTTGAAATAACTGAAGTATACTGCAGGGAGACTGATTAAAACAAAACCACCTTTCTTTTCCTTTCCAAGCAACATTCAGGTAGGATTAAGGTTGCTCCCAATACCAAGTACAGAAACATGGTGTTTCACTTTGTTAGGCCTATTTTATGCTCAAAACATGCTATTATTTTTATATACCTACTATTCATTCACATAGAAATGCAGCAAGCTTTAGCATATAGGAAAGTTTACTTGTGTTCATCTTCTCAGTGTAAACTTTTGCAATTTTTTTTTTTTTAAACACAAACTACATTTACAGTTTGATTTTTGCTAGTGTTAAACAGCTGCAAAGAAAAAAGGGACAAGACCAGTAACAGATATTTCTTTACCAGGAAGGTGACCAGTGTAATTCTTGCCTTGGTTTTCTGGCTCTGACACAATCATTACACATGAGCATAATAAGAACACTCTCATCATCTTAATCAAGATAGAAAAACATTCGCCTTTTGTTGTTTTGCATCTCAAACCAGCCCAGACCTGTCTCCATAGGAACAGCACAGGTGGTCAAAGCAACAATAATACAATTCAGCATTTCCAAGGCTATAATGCTCCTCACCTGACTGAGGCAAACTATTCCACACAAACTAAAATGTTAAGATCAAAACCTAAAAGCAATATAAGTAATTACCAGGAAAAACAGATCAAAATAGCTCAACAGCTACAGATTTGTAAATACAGTATCAACACTGCCAAGTTTTAAAACTAATGAAAAGCTCAAGATGAAAGCAAACTTTTAACACAGATCAATTATCACAGCCTAGAAGCAAATATTGGCAGACATACAACTCACACATTCCCATCAAGCACACGGAGACATAACAAGAAATACAATAAATCATTCCATGACCATTATAAAATAGCAACTTAGAAGAACAAGTATTCTGCAAGTACTTTGAAATTTCAAGTATATTTTCCATTGGAAAGTAGGAAAGGAACTATACTAGCTAATGAAAAAAGTAAAGAGAAAATAAAAAAAATACATAGTTTCTAAGTCTTATGGTCAGACCAAAATAACAAAAAAACCCCAAGAAATGAATGATCCTTAATCAAAGCAACCCCCCCCCCCAAAAAAAAAAAAAAACAGAACACAGTGGAACACAGGCATTTGCTGTACTTAATGTCAATAACCAGAAACGTTGGCTTTTTCTGATTCCAGTGTTTGGCAATCAGATCTCTCCGATATTTAGAGAATTACTTGAAGGCAATATGCATAACTGAGTAAAGGGTGCTTGCTTTCTTCTCCCCCCTCCCCTTTTTTATTATTCAGTAAACATATCATAACACAAGCCTAGAAGTTATTTGGTTCCCCCCACACCTGAGCAACAGAAGTGATAGGGTAAGACCTGTGCCTTCCTGCATCACAAGGTCTTACACACTTCACTGAAAGGCAGGGCATACTAAACCAGTAAGGCAGTTTTCACCCAAATGGTTGCTAACAGGTGTTAGCAGCAACAAAAGTGAAAGTTTTAATCAATGTGGAGATTTCCTTTCCTTTTCAGTAATTCTGGTTTCATTCTTGATCATCTCACTGTAATGATTTCACTAATTTTTTGATCACCATAATTCTCTAAGACACAGGAAGAAAACTGTCTGCTGTACAAGACACACAAAAAGTTTGATTTTTTTGTTTTGGGTGTTTTTTTTTTTTAAGCAAGAAGAACACACAAGCTTATTTTTGTTATCTCAAGCCCCTCTAAAGCCTCCAGCTTCCACAGGATGGATCCAAAAATCACTAATTGAGCAACTCTTACAAAAACCGCGGGGCCCTTCAGGTTCAGGGCGCCCAAGACACAACAAATACTCTTAGCCCCATCAGCTCCAGACGACGGAGAGCCTCAGCCCGATTAGCAGCATCACCCAGGCCCTGTTTCGGGACGTTTCCCCTCCAACTGGCAGCACCACGCCGCGAACAGCGCGGCACCTGCGAGGGGTGTCGGCACTGCACGAAACTGCCCCAAAAAAGAGCCGGGGGGGGCCCACGGAGGGGAGGGAAGGGGAGGGGAGGGGAGGCGCCCGCGGTCCCCGCTCGGGGACCCCACGGCCGGGGCCCCCCTCCCGGCCCCCGGCCTCCCCTGCCCTGCTCTCCACCGCGCCCCGCCGCCGCCCGCCGCACTCACGCCTGTCTCCGAGCGATGAGTCGGTGCATGGGAGTCGCCATCTTAGCGGCCCGGGCGGGAAGTGAGGCGGCTACCGCGCTGCATGCCGGGCCATTGCCTCCTCCTCCTCCCTCCCCATTGGTGGAGGACGGCGCCGCTGCCACAGAGAGCGAGCCATCCCGCGGCCAGAGAGGACGCGCCGGGAGGACCGCCCGCCTCGTCTCGCCTCCTCCCGCGTTGTCATGGCGCCCGCGGGATGCCGGAAGCGCTGGCCGCGGCTGCCCAGGCCAACGGCCGCCTCGGGCCCCGCCGCCATCTTCCACCCTTCATCGCCTCCAGCTGCCCTTCGGCTACAGCCCCCCAAGAACCTGCCTCTCAGCTGATAGCTTCTCTTTTTCCTAGGATGGGTGTATCTGAAACACCTAAACCCAGCAGCAGAGACAACCCTTGTCTCACTGCGTCCATGACCAGAGGACACCAGCTGCGGGGCCCGGGACACGATCCCGTCACCCAGCACCAACATGCAGAGCCCGGGACACGATCCCGTCACCCAGCACCAACCACAGAGCCCGGGACACAATCCCGTCACCCAATGCCAACATGCAGAGTCTGGGACACGATCCCGTCACCCAGCGCCATCCGCAGAGCCCTGGACACAGCACCGCTGAAAAATTGCTAGAGCTACTGAGCAGGCCTGACTGTTGTTGTAGCCAGTGGACAATTTCACTTCTCTTCCATCACATAAACAATTCAGCACACCTAAGGGCAGCTTGCTATGAGTTCCCAGGAACTTTTAGGTATGTGAAGAGTTTGAAGGCATAGTAGCTCCCTGATTATAAAATGAAGGAGCCAAAGAAGTGTTAGAAAGAGCTAGATCTCAGAAAGGAGTAATTTAACCAATTAGTATTGCCAAAATGTTGCAAGCATTTACTAGCACATTCATTTTTAGCAGCTCAGATTTGTATACCCCACACTAATAGAAAAGGAACATCTCAGAAAAACTGAAAAGATTAATTCTGCTACACATATGGATGCATAACTATGGCTCAATAATTCATTAAGTCATGTTGACCCTGCATGAGTCAATGTGTTCTGTACTTGGTGGTAAGGAAATACAGTTCAGCTATATCTAGGACTCATAAGGCAAATTCTTTCCCCTACCCCACTCAGCCCAAGAGGGTGAAGTCCCCCAGCTGTGCCAACAGCAGCTGGTATTTTTGGCTCCCACATCACCTCCTTACAGCCTCTGGCATAGGAGGAGAAGTCAAGGGACAGAAAAAAGAGTAGTAGCAGTGGCTGGAGCTTTCTCACTGCACAGAGCTGGCAGGCAGCCCCTTGGGAGTCTTTGCCAGCTGGCACTGGTAGAGCAGCCCCTCTCCTAACTTCAGGGAAGCAAGGAATTTGGCTTCTATACTTGCCTCTTAATTGCTTTATCAAAACTTATTGTTGTCTTAAGGGATCGCTGTTAAAATAATACCTGGATTCTCATTACAAAAATCCGCAAGAAACCAGATTTTTTAATGTTGAATTGGGATTACTTCTGACATTAGTATCCTGGAAGCACATCATATCTAACCATTTTCAGTATTCATTCAGCACTATCACATCATATGGATGACTGACATTAGTTCAACAGCTATTCCACTGGGCTTTTACATTTGCTGAAATATAGAGACTGTTACAGATTTATAGTAGTTTAATATCAGGTATGTAGCTTATTAAAATGTGCTTCCTGTGGGTTGGTGGTATTCATTTAATATATAATACAAAAACATGCATTGTATTTTCTTAAGTTCAGTAGAATCCAACTGTACCAGTTGGATCAGGACCTTATTCTGTTAGGAACTGTAGAAACACAATAAAGACAGCCGATGCTCAGAAGAGCTTACGCTAAAGTGTAAAAAGTCAAGATAGAAGGGTGGAAACATTGTACAACAGAATTTCTGGGGAGGGAAAACAGGAATGTAACAGTAGTGAGAACACATGCCTATATAAGTTTGTATTTTAAAGTAAGTCACAGATGTGTAAGAAAAAATATATTTATCTGTCATATTTAATATTAGCAATAAGGATGTACTGTGCTTTTGATCCTGTACAGTGTTCCACCAACAATCAATATGCTTCTACATCATTCATTCAGGTAACACAACATTTTAAAGCTACTTCTTTTCTGATAAATCTGACGCTTTAATGTGATGAGTATGCCAGGTCTTATTTGAATTAGCAGGTGTGAGGCACAGAGGCGCTACACCTCCGATGGTGCAAGATCAGGACACAGCCAGGAGACACTAGAGCCAGAACTTCCTGCTGCATGGCACACACAGTGTTTGTAATAACAGCAATGGCAACAACAACATCTGCTGGGTACAATGTCATCGATTAAATATCTCACTGGAAAGCTAAGTATCTTTACTGAGGGATTCTGTTAGACATAAATTACTCCAACTCATCAGAACTAATTACTGTATGACTAATTGTTGAGTATTATGGTAGTTCCTGTCTCCAAACACTGTAATTGTAATGTCTTAGGTTAGTGGCTGTTACTCTATGCATCGTGTTTTCTTCCATATCTGGCACTTCTTCTGGTATCTAATCATTGTCCTGGGCCTGATGGTGCTCTGTGATAACCTGTGATTAGTCATATCTGATACTTTAGCTAAATTCTGATGTATGATGCCTGGCATGTTATAAATGATTGTCCTCTGCAGCATGGAGTTTGACTGCAGTATTTGAATCTTGATGTCTGGCATCTCACTTTTATTGGAGAAAGTAAGGCAGAAGAATTTCTTATTTTAGGACTGTTCTAATAAATTTTATTAGAAATGCAAAATAACTGAGAGCAGGTATTTATAATAATCCATGCTTTATAAGAAATTCCTGTCTGTTGATACTTTTTTTACCTCAGTAGCACTTAAAATCTTAGAGTAAATTACAAACTGATAACAACATCTATGTTATACTTAATAACATTTGGATTGTCCCTAGCACCTGTGTGTTAATGCAGCAGAGCTAAATTTCCCTAAATTTGCCAGTATAACGAGGTTTCTGATTTCATAAGCCAAAAATTCTCCATAGAGTGTATGGGCTTTTCCTTATACAGAGACTTCAAAGACGTAACTTTTATTAGAACAATCCACTTAAAATACTTCTACTCAAGGGAATGTGAAAGTATTCTTGTGACTTCCGAGTCCGCAGGTTACTGCAGTCTGAAATCTCTTTTGAACTCAGAACAGTGTTTCACAGCCTCTCTTTTCATTCAAGGGTAGTTCACCACGGCACTGATTAACACGCCAGCGAATGTGACTTCAAGCACCCTCCAGACGAAATGTGCAGAGTCACTGCGCGGCACTGTTCCCTCTCAAGGGCGGGGGACGGTTCCGGGGAGCTGCTGCTGCTCAATGAACTGACTGTGCCCATAAATCCTGCCCTTGCACATTAGGTTGCTATTTAAAGCTGCAGTATCATTAACCTATTTCTAAATATGCTGGGCAAGGAAATTACTTTCCAAAATGTGCCCCTCTCTACGCAGAAGAGGGAGGAGGTATACAGACAACACAGGAGAAAAAAATGGGGAAAGTATTGAAGCTTCAGTGACACAGACTTTGAGCTGCTGGGTGTCAGTTCATCAGAGAGACTGTTTACACTACGGTTTCACACCCAGCACTATTCTGTGCAAACATATTGCTTATGAAGAAAAGCTGTCACATTAATTGTTCAAGGACTGTACACGGAACAGGAATAATGTAGTCAGAACCAATATACCTCTCTTTCCATGGCTTAGGAAGAACTGATTCCATGAATAAATGGTTAAACCTCCATTGCCAAGGCTGCTGTCTTCTAATCCCGGTTACCCAAAACTGTGATGAATCTTCCAAAATGACTAGCAATCAAGTAGTTAACAGTGCTAATGCTGAACAACAATAATGACAAACTACGAGCATTAGAGACAATGTCACTTGACATTTTAAAATTCTGTATTCTCCTTTTTTCCCAAGCTCTCTTTAAGAATATAACCAAAAAGAAACCAGTCATATCACATATGCCTTACTGAAAAAAACAGAAATTAAAGCACAATTCAAAGTGGACCTAGAAATTAAAAAGACACTCACACTGATGACCATATTCCTGTTTATAGAACTGTTAGCATTTTCAGCATCAGTAAAAAGTAAAAGGGGGAGAGAGAGAAAAACACAGAAGGTCTTTATTCAGGTAAAACTATAGGGCAGAAAAAAACTCAGTGATAAGGAATACAGTAACTAGACTTGAATCACGCCCTGTCTAGAATATATTGCCTCCACTCTGTCGTACCTTCACTAACTTTGAGTTTACACAAGGTAATACTTTAAGGTAATACGTCAGTGTTGACGAGTTCACTTTGCTTCTTTGCAGAGAAAACAAGCTCACATGAAGCTCCATGTTACTAATCTTAGTACAAAAGCCAGTTCTTTTGAATTTGGCTCAGGTGTTTCTAAATAGTCACAGTGTAGACACAGACTAAGATACTGGATGGTCTTTTGTTCTATTTTCTGTCACTTTGACTTAAAGTAATGTCTTTCCCATTACCAGTCATAGTACATGGGTGTAAATCAGAGCAGAATCAAGTTCCATCCACCTAGGAGGTCAGGAACATGCTGGGCTTTTGCAGGAATGTTAACTAATTACCTACTCAACCATTTCTGGCTATTTTAAAGAAATGGAGCCATTTTAGTCTCATGAGTTGGGAAAAGCATTACATACACACATACATATGTTTTTCAGCATGCCAGTGACTCACACCAGTGACATTTAGAATTTTGTGGAAAATTACAGCATTTCCTAATTGAAAACAAAAAAGGAAAAACATTGATGTTACCTATGAAATAAAATTCTGAAAAAATGAAGTGATTTTATCAAAACATTTTATTTCTCTAATTAAAATCTCCACTGTTTTTATTCTTTTGCCAGGGCATCTAGTGGTTTGAATTTCCAGATACTAACCTCATTCTTCCCAATAAACAATGCTGCACAAGCACTGTAAATCTAGACTGAAATCCAAGAGCAGGGAAGGATGTCTGCCTGTGGAGTTTCTTTACATCAGAACCCTGATAGAAAGAGGTTTACCAGAAGGTCTGGATTGGAGCTGGACTGCTGTGTGTTTCAGATGGTTCTGAATCCACTTGGGGTTACTAAATCAAATACTTAGGAAACCTGAATGAGGGTTTTCTTAAAGCTTTTCTATTTTTTCCAAGTGGAAGGAAAGGTTGGTCTAATGGAAGACATTATCTGTAGCTACAGAGCTTTCCTTAAAAAAAAGGCAACCCCAAATGAGGAAAGCCCAATGTTTCTATTAATTACAAGAACAAAACCAAAATGGCCAAGTAAAGCAAGCACTATCCATGGTGAACACTGAGCACAAAAATGGTACCCTCCTGGTTTCTTAGAAATGGTGTAAAGAGCAAAACTCCCATTTCCTGCCAGTGTCATACATATATTGTATTTATATGATGTTTTTTTCTTCTTGTGCCATCTGGTGCATTTCAATGAAGGGGCCGCAGCATATTTCAACACAATAGGGTGAGGGAACTCCAGGTGACATCCCATCTGTCATGGTATTTCAGGTGCCTTGTTTGTGAGAAGCAGAAGTCATGAGAATCCCTTCCTTGGCATAAAATAACGCAGAACAAACTCAAGCAAGATGGATTCCCTCATTCCCTTCTACTACATATTTTTCCTTGCAGTATAAATTGCTGAACATATTAATACATGATATTTGCATGGTGAATAGGGTCTCCTCCTCTAGGAGAGTCACAAAATGTATTTCTGTTTCACCTATTTAACAAGTAATGGAAGATCTGACAAAATAAAAGTACTTAAGAAACATAAAATTTATACTAGTATGGATATAGGTCTGTTCTAGTAAAATTGATGCAGATACTCAGCATTTTTAATGGTAACTAAGAACAGAACCTGGCTCTATGTATTAAAATTCAAGGCTTGTCTAATACCAGACTCCTTTGGTATCCACCACATAAACAGACTATTAGAGGATGATACAAAAAACGGAAAGAAAAAAGACAGGCATGTAAATTGGAACTGTTACTTAACATTTATATGAAGGAAGCTTCATAACCTCAAATCAGATTAGTCGTCATTAGGTCAGCTATTGTAAAAATCCTTGCACCCCCAAAATCTCTAATCTAAATGAAAGTCCAACTACAGTTCCATTGAAATTAATAGAAAAGTAGGGTTTTATTATTACAATGCCTTTAAATTAATTTATGATCTTAACTTTAGATACCAAGAGTAGAAAGTAATGGCTAGTAAAATAAATACAAAATTCTTGAAACAGAGAAATCTCGTATTCCCATTTGGAAAATACAGCATAGTGTACATTTAGCACTTGCCATTTTTGAATATACTTTTCTATAGTTTTAAGGTTTCAAATCCATTCCTTACTCTCTGTGAACCTGAAACTACCGTCCCCTTTCTAGAGGGAGTATAATGGGTGCAGTGTTGCTATG
Organism: Apteryx rowi; assembly: GCF_003343035.1. Taxonomy (NCBI): domain Eukaryota; kingdom Metazoa; phylum Chordata; class Aves; order Apterygiformes; family Apterygidae; genus Apteryx; species Apteryx rowi. The sequence continues at coordinate 1,947,519 of NW_020448307.1, read as the reverse complement.
GAAGTGTATTGTTGTCATTCCGACTGCGTCCCCCGAAAGTGCCTGCGTGGTGAGTGTTCCACGCTCCAGCCTATAAACTCTGCGATATTTTTAGAGCCTCAGTTCACATTTCAGTGAACACTAAATATCTTTGTGTGTCAACAGATAATAAATGTCTCCCACTGGAGCGTAAAGCATGTCGACGTAGCAAGGACGTAATTTGTGCAGTTTGTGGAAGCTTACATCATTAAATATATCACTGGAATTTAATAAATTGATTTAAAACAAACTCAGAAGCATTTCTTTCCTGGGAATAAAGCCAGCAAATAGTAATATACAAAGGAACCTCAGTGACAAACTAAAAGGATCCGTGGCCGATAGCTGGACGCAGAACGTTCCAGCCTTAATTCCTTGCTTACAGCCCAAACCAAACAGTAAGGGTGTGAAAGGCTGTTACCTGGATGAAGTGAGGCCCTGCTGGGTGTGTGCACATCACACAAACTACTGAAACATTTTAAAAGCTTGTTGACAGTCTGCATGGAGAAAATATGGGCTGAATTTCCCTCCAGTGCCTGGGCACAGTCCTTCTGTCCTTCAGTGAGGAAACGCCCGGAGCCAAACTCTTGACTGTATAAGCAGTTTAAGTACAAGAGCTACGGGGAAGGCGTGACGAGGAGTGACAGTAGAGTCAAGCCACAGTCTTTTAGGATTGGTATGTTTGGGGAGGAGAGAGTTGACAGTGACCTCCCTGGCTATCAGCTGTAGTTTGCAGTTATCATTTCCCATAATCCCATCCATACCTTTAGTCGGTATCATCTTTAAAGCTGGTTCTTCCTCTTTACTCCCTTCAGAAGGCTTTCCAAAGCCTGATTGCTCCAGTGCCTCCAGGGTTCCCTTAATTTATGGAATAAATTTATTAGTGATGAGTTTATCCATTTGTTCTTGTCAGCTGTTCTTTAATTTCTTATTTTCAATCTCCACTGTAATAACTGACAGTGACTGTATCCCCTCTTGTATTCATTTTACTGGTATAGGGGTGATCTCCGCCTGTAAGACTGACTGTCCGGTCCCCTGATCATCACAGTGTCCCTTCTGCGGGTCTGCTCAATGTTTCTGAATGTGTGTGACAAGAATTGAATGTAGTATTATTCCATGTACAATGGGACTAACCCTTTCCTGCCTCAGCTGGCAATACCTAATGCATCTGAAGATACCTTTTTTGCATGTTTGCATCATACTTTCAAACCATAGCCATGCTCTGATCAGCCGGGATATATGCAAGTCATTCTCCCTTTCCATTATTTCCTCCTGATGAGCTTCTGGTTTATAACAGATTTTTTTGCTCTTAGTCTATGTGTGCATGACCTTATTCTTTGCACTATTGAATTTCATTCCACTCTTATTAGTCCAGTCATCAAGAATATGCAGTTTTTCATTGATAATGCCTCCTAATTTTATGTGATCTCAGAAAAGTTAATCACAATTTTAATATTACTCTCCTAAAGCCTTGCATTCTGTGAAGGGATGTACATGAGCATATAGCCTTGATCGCATTTTTTTCTTTAATATAGCCACTGTTTTGTATTTTGAATCATATGATACCATCCTTACTTCATGTTAAAAATTCTTTCTGTTGGACCTCCAATGTTATTATGTTCAGTGCCTCCCCTTCAGTGGGGAGGGAGACACAGTAATTTTGACCTGATTGAATAAAGCTTCCTGAACTTTGAAGTCACGTTTCATGGGCCAAATGTGACAGCCTGACCTGAGAAGGGTCTTCTATGTTTAAAATCTGTTTATGCAGGCAGGCTGCCTTGAGGTACTGATGTCCAGTGTTAGGAAATATATGCAAAACTGTGAACTAGCTTCATATCATACAACTATGATGTATATATAATAAGCAATATTAAGGAGCAAATAAATGTTTCAGGAAATGTGTTTTTTGGACCTAGATATCGCTGTTATAATGCCCTTCACTCTCCAACATAGTTTTTCTTATATCAGCTTTTCCCTCTGTTTCCTGTTTGCTTTTGTTTTTAATGTTTCTTTGGGAAATTTTTAGTTGGTTGTTTTGCATTTTGTTTGGTGAGCTGGAATTATACAGCTCTGATGCTTCAGTAGTTGTGATAGTTTAATGCATAAACACATGAAATCTAATAATCTTCGAAGCTTGACRGAAAACTGAGGAAACCAGAGTAAGAGGGAAATTTATCTTTTCAATGTTTATTTCACAGCAAATTCTTGAGATACTTGCACTGATGAAAATGGCTCCAGAGCAACCTTTCATACCACAGACAGCTGGGATTTTCTGAGAACTGTGTTATATGTGGTATGATTCATATTAGAGTTCTGAGCAACATGATCCTCTGGATACACTTAGTTCAGGAGATTGCAAAGCCCATTTGTATTTGAATATCCCAGAATAGCACTATGAATATACATACATACATTAGATGACATGCAATGACTATTTATAGCAGCCCAAAAAATAAGTCTGTGACAGATAACAGCTAGGACTTATTTTAAGCACATATTCATTTTCATGTTTGACCTGCATTAATGAATTGCAAGACATGCCACCGTAAACAAAGTCTGCAGGTACTGGACTTACACTGGGATATACCATAGCAGCAGATTTGCAATATATATGTGTTTCTGTTTAAGTGATCCATCTATTTAACATACAGATGACAGAGAAAGGAGGATGCTTAATCTGCCAGGCAGAGATGTACCTGTGAAATTCCCAGGAGGAAACATTTGAGCAAAGTCTTGAAGCTGCAGACTGAGATGGGGACCGACTAAGGCACAGATCAAGTAAACTGGTGGATGAGGGGGCTAAGAGGGTCGGCTGAGGAACAGACTAAATCACCCATAGTATACAGGTTAACCTAGATGCATTGACCTGTTAAAAATTTTTTATACACCTGTTTTATGAGGAATATATATTCATAATGTCTGTCACTATACTCATACAGAGAACCTGTTTGCAGCTCAAAGCAGTGAAATGGCATCCAGCATATGAACAGCAAATCGTTCCTTCTTTAGAAAATAGCGAAGAGTTTCTGGCTACATGTTATCATTATGGTTTTAATGCATTCTCTGTCTCATGTTTTCTTACATATAGTAATTGTTGATCGAATAAATAATTGAGTTTTGAAAGAATCGAGCATATGATGTGGTTACGAAACAATGTTTTTGCTGTTTTGTTTACATTATCTTCAAAAGTTTAAGAATTTCTGAGATGTTTTATTCTCCAAATAGTTGCCATCTATTTTAAAAGAGATAAACTCTGCATCTTTACCAGCCCTTTGCTTTGATGATTATTATTTTTCTGTTTTTTCTCCTTGATTTAAAATAAAATTAGGTTGCTTATTGTGATAGCAGAAGAGAACAAAAAGTATTCACTTATTTATCAGTTTACTAATAAGCAATTGAGTAGCAATATATAATACATTCAAATATGGAATAGATACGTCTTATAGGCATTCACAGATTATGTATTTAAATGCATAAGAAAAAAGCATGTTACTTATCTGGAAAGAGCCATGAACTTAAGACTTACAAGTTCTTGGCAACTCAAATATTAGTTCAGCAATAACTCAGTTTCAAAAGCTAATGATGAAGTTTACACAGAAAGGTTTAAATGATATAATGACTTCAGTGCACACCCAAAGAGATGATAAATGTTGGGATACCATCAAACATTTTAGAAATAGCATCTTTGAAGTTAATTGAAACAAATCTGTGTGTTTTAGGCTTGCTTCCTAAATAATCTGCAGAGTCCTAGCAAAGTTTTCTGCCTTTGTAGTGGATCTAAGAACTATTTGTTGGTCAGGTTAGGAAAAGCAGAGCAGCAAAGTCATTTGGGCTACACCAGGACAGGCACGTACATCCTTGTCTTCCCAGCAATCAGGTCAAACCTACCTCAGATTCAGTGTCAGAATACTGTAGATACAGGGCATCAAACTCATAACAGAGAGGAGAGAAAAGGTAACTAAACCTGTGTTAATTCTTTCTTTAGTCCTTTATCATTGTACTGGGGAAATGGCATGGAAACACATTCAAAGAATGTTCTTCCCAACCAGGCCGTCCATCATTCCTGTCATTTTTAGTTCATGCTCTTCTTTATTTCTCCTGTTTTTTTCTCCCACTTTTCTCTGTCTTTGTATCTCTTCTCCTTCAATCTCCATGCATTTTACACACCACAATGTCATAGACATTTCATTTCTAGGTTTCTTTTCCATGCTAATATAAGCAATGAAGAAATGAAGACTTACCTTTTGAGTATCATTTGTCTTTAGATTTCTCCTCTGAGAGCAATTGTAACTGTCTCATAGCAATTGTTTCAGGCTGTTACAAATTTAGCAGACAACAGAGGTTTATTCTGAACTTCTATTTGGAAAATTATCTTTGTCGCACTGAAGGCTAGAAATGTTGAACCAGGTCTGATATCAGTGGGCACATCTTTATGGGTAATTGGGTTCAGATAAGACAAAGATGTTTCTGTTATTCCAATTCCTTTGCAAATGCAAAACCTATCAACTGTGTATAGCTGGTTGAACACACAACCTCGATCCAGTGATTTATGATTTTTTGGGAGAAAGTGAACCAGATGGGAGCCAAACAATGAATGTAGTCCACAATGTTCACCGAGCTGTAAGGCACGGACCTAGGCACTCACGGTTGGTGAACTAGCACACAGCACTCTTCCCAGAGATCATCTCTGCGCATGGCTTCTTTCAAGCTGCTTTACTATGCTGAAACACTAAGGGGACACATCCCAAATTAAGTATAAATTCCTTGGTACCAAGTGACTGCATAATTTTCTGTAGGATCCTAAGTGCCCCCAGCAATGACTATGTGTTTATAAGATATTGAACATGAAAAATCTGTGGCAAAAGAAAAAAACAGTCTGGATTCATACAGGATTAGTCAGGAGTTATAAGAAGGAAAAAAAAAGAAAGAGAAAGCATATATAGAATGAGTTACTGCTGCTTACCATGTCTTCAGAAGTCAGGCACTGTGAAAACTGTAGGTAAAATCCAGTAAGTTGAATTATCCCAACTGGTAGTTTGCTATTCCATTTTACAGTCTGCATCAGATAAGAAATTACAAATTATTTTTAAAGAATACATATAACAAGAGTTATATTACAGTATAAATTATATAATTTTCAACTGTTATCAAACCCTAATTATTTCTTAGAAATATTTATTATAGTTGTCTCATGTTTTCTACATTAAGAATCTAATTTTTTACAAGAAAAACATTCAGAAAATAGAAAAGAGTAGGGAGAATCATAGAATCTATTCTATTTCAGACTACTGTGCAGTGGAATATCTGATTTTGAGTTGATTTTTTTTCCCCTGATGGGTTGTATGTGCTGATCAGAACATTTTGTTTGGGCTTGTGGGTTCCCTCTCCTTCACTTCCATCCCCATGGGCAGCATCTGCTTCTCTGAAGGCTCCGTTCCTGGCCCAGTCCCAGCACAGTGTCCTAGCAGAGGGTCAGCAAATCACATGCAACAGACAGCTGCTGGGAGCCTGTCACAGCTTCAAGGCTTCACGTACTTAGATACAGACTCCCCTGTGACGTGAATCTGTCATTGCTCCCCCGTCCCTTGCTGGCAGGGTCTCCCATTTTGAAAATGAAAGTGAAAAAAAGAGGAAACTCTACGATATTCTTACTTCTAGCTGTGCCCAGAGTACGTGGCATACAATATTCTCCATACAGAGCAGGAGGCAGTTTCATCCTCTGGTATTTCACCATACACTCAAGGACGTCTGAGGTTAAACACTTCATTATTACTCTGTCATTAGCACCATGATGCAATTCCCAGCCCACCTACAGCTGCCAAAGTGGTGTCACTGATCACTGAACTTGTTACAAGGAATTACAAGCACTCGGAGCTCAGGCTACTCAACAGTCTTTGCGGCAAGAGTCCTTCCTGGTTTTAATATTGAATTTCCCTGCCATGTGTTTTCTGTATCATTAGAACAAGGAGCAGTGATGTAAATGTAGGTCTGAGAATTTGGAAACATACTGTTTATAACATGTTATATTTCCATATTTTAAGCACACTTTATCTCAGAATTAAAAAGCATCCCCAAATGCTAAGCTTCACAATATTTGTGAGTGTAAAATAAGTATCAGAACGATGTTTGTTAGGACGAATAAACCAATCCATTGTGCTCTCTTCCCCACACTTTCCCCTCAGCATAACTGTCCTTCACCTTCTTACTCCCCTGAGAAGTAGCATCTCTTCTGTTGTCCCACTAGAGCAGTCAGTCCGCTGGCCCTTCCCCCTGGAGCAGCTTTCCACGGTCAGTCCTGTCCCATCAGGTGAGAGACTTCATGCTACACTAGACAGCAACGTCTTTGCTTCTCCTTCCCGAGTGGAAAGTCCATCTACCCTTCTCGTGGATCACTCAGCTGTATCTTTCCCCTGATCTTCGGTTATATTGGGTAGCTCTTGTTGCACCAGCACGCTGACTGCAGCTGGAGCCCACCTGCCCAGCGCTGACCAACGCTGAGACTATGGAATATCCTGGAGCTTTGCGATTCCTCATCCCTAAAAAGGGCTTTTCTCTATCGTACCCCCAAGGTGCTCAGTGGTCAAATACTTCCCTGAAAAACACGATGCAACTATCTAAAAGCATAAAATAGAGATACAGGCCCAAGCCCTGAAGACAGATATACTAATACTGAAATTGTATGTGTTGATTAGAGACCAACTGTACTGTAAATCCTRCTGGATATAAAACAGTTACATGCTAAATTTTATTTGTAGCACAAGTGGGACCAAAATGTATTTTAACCACATTTTCAAATTATGAATCTAGCCTTGGATTTTTGTCATACTATGGTATAATTCAGAAACACAATCAAAACGCTGGTTGGATCATTCAGCACAATTACATTTTAACTACTGAAGCCTCCTATATTTTATCTGGGAATTCCCACATGGAGAAACGTTTAATGAGTAGTACATACTTTTGTGTGTGCATATGTATGTTTTAAATGTAGTGTTTATCAGTGGACCTTCTGTCTCATTTTGCAGAGGGCATCAAGGAAAAGATAGCAAATAATGACAGTTAACTACTTATTGCTATAAAAGTTGACAGATATGTAAAGCCTTCGTATGACTTATGGATGCTACCCATATACCCTTTAGAGATCTATGAAATATTAATCAACAAGAGTTCCATTTATTTTTTAGTACTTGAGTTTGTTAAAACAGAAAAAGATGAAAGATTTCATTATAATTTTTGGATACTCAGGGTGGAACCACTAGTCTGAGCCTCTAATATGACACAAAATAACAATATCCTAACAGCAAAACACAACTCCTCAGAAAGTGTTTTGGTCCTGAGTTCTTTCAGTCCTGCAAAATCTTTTGTATGCTTCCAGAAATTKTTTTTTTTTTTCTTGGTCTAATGGCATTATTTTTTTTTCTTCGAGTTCCACCTATTATAGTCAAGTGATTACATCATAATTTCGTGTTTAACTTAGAAAATAAAACAGTTTAAATGAAACAGCTTTATACTTGCGCTAAAGGCCTTGAAAACCTTCTTAAAACATAAAACCTGAAAATCAAAGGAAATAAAGGCCTCTGAAGTGCTGCCAAGTTTTGATTTTATCACAGTTTTCTTCCAGTCTTATGAGATTATGTCATAAAAAAACATTTTCCGCACAGAAAAAGTAAACACATTTCCAAATCTTGTGCTTGCCAAGGGAAGTGAGACACTGGGCACCCTGAGAAGTTAAACAAGCCTCAGGGCAAAATCAAGCGGCGACATCTCTTCCCTTCCGTATCACGACAGGGGGTCCCGGCTCGTTCTTTCTGGAGGCTTTGGGTCCGAGAGGCGGCTTTTACAGCACAGTTTATCCTCGGCGGAGGCCTAGCGTAGCCCGGGCCCGAGGCTGCTCGCGTGCTGGCAGCGGGCCGCACGCCTCGCACCAGCGGGGTATTCGCGAGCGGAAGGTCGCGCCCCGAGGCAGGGGCTGCCTAATTCACGGGAAACACGCCGAAAGGAACCGCGCGGGTGCCTGTTCGCACACGGCAGCGACGCCGGAGTCACCGCGGGGCGAACACGCACGCCGGG
>NW_020448307.1:1919223-1939015 GCF_003343035.1 Apteryx rowi | reverse complement strand
CCCCGGCGCCTCCGCTGCCCCCTCGCCGGCCGCAGCATGTCAGTGGTGGGCATCGACCTGGGCTTCCAGAGCTGCTACATCGCCGTGGCGCGGGCCGGCGGCATCGAGACCGTCGCCAACGAGTACAGTGACCGCAGCACGCCGTGAGTGAGACCGAGCGCCCTGCGCTGCGCTGAGGCGGCGGGGGGGCGCGGGGAGGCGGCGCGGGGGGCTGCGGGCCGGAGGGCTGCTCCCCCCCGGTCGTCGGGAGCGCCCGGGGGTTTCCTGCGGGTCGGCGCCCCGGCTGGGGCGTAGCTGCTCGCTGATGGGGCGCTGCCGCGAGCCGCGGTGTCCGCCGCTGTCACCGCGCGCCTGCTCCTCGCTCGGGGGGGGGCCTGCCCTTGGGCACCGCTTAGAAAGGCTGCTCAGCAGCCTCCCCTTCACTGAGGCCTTCTATATATATATATATTTAATCTTTTAGCATTGATTTTCAAAAAAACTTGAACTTTAGAGCGTTGGACTTTTTTTTTTTTTAAAACTCAACTGCAACTGGCCACTAGATTCATAAGTTATTGGGGGGGGGGAAGAAATGCGAACACACAGTGCAACACTGGAAGCCTCTTTTCCTGGAAAGGCGACTGACTARTAGTGCAACTTGCTGGTGAACTTGGTCTTGAAGTGTGCTATTTTTTAAAATGTTTATGGTCAATTTTAACTCTGCTTACATAAATAGGTCTCCCAACACATTTCCAAAGAGCAATGTGTGTTGTTTATCTTGAATAAGTAATTATTCTAAGAAAAAATGAGAGGGGGAACTGAGGTAAAACTGCCCTGAGAATGAATTGCAGGGATGAATAGAAGTGGAAAGGGAGCTTGCGATGCATGAAACCTGGAGGTGAGCTGTTTGGAAAGCTATGTCTTAAAAGTGCTCTTACAACTTGTATTACACTGTAGTATATGCTTCAGGTTGAACGCATACTAAAATAAATAGATATTTTGGTGAGGTAACAGCATCGTCTGGAGTTCTTTTAGTTCCCTCATATCTGCTTAAAAAGACCAGAAGCATGAAATGACCTTGCTTCTCACCAGATAATGCCTCAGCTCTGTTTGCCTTTTGCTGTCTCTAAGCAATGAATAAATGGAGAATGGAATTTGTTAATTCAGTACTGTATACTAGAGGAGGGACTAGTTTCTCAAATGAGTACTTTCAGCAATATTGAAGATATAGATAGATGTGCTAGGAAATTTTTAAAGCATTTCAAAGTAATTTTCTTACAGCTCTAGGTATCTGTTGTTCAGGGAGTTGAGATTCTATTTAATATATTTGAGGTATGAGCACAAGTCTTGCTCGTCAAAGGAGATTAGTTATACAAATGTGCTCTGGCGTGATTTTTTTCAGGAAATTTAATTGGGAAAGGTTGAAGTGATTCAAATAATAGAAAAATCAGAGTGTGTTGAAAATGAGCATTTCTAACAGAACTTAATCTCTAAGTACTGTTCTGAAATACCTATATATATACACACATATACACCTATATAAATAAATCTCTATATACACTATTGAATAAATGTAGAAAACAATTCTGGAATCATACAAATATGTATTAAAAAAAAATCTTAATGACTTAAACGTCCATCGTGGAAACAAAGGCCCGGTTTAAAAAGTGAGTGTAGCATTTATTTAAAGTCAGCCCTGGGGGGAGTCATGCAAGGTTTCATGACATGTTTTCTGAAGAATTGGTTTATAGTCAAGGTTAAGCATTATTTTGTGCTTTGTATGATGAGATGCAAGTTTCAGACAGGATTAGCAGATATAATTTAAGAATTTCTTTACCTACATAAGGATGAAGTTGTCTGGATTAAGTAAAACTTTTGTAACTGATCTTACAAAACTAGTGCTGTTTTTCTATGTAGACCAAAATTGCTCTCAGGATGAGGGATGTCTTCCAAGCAACTGAAAAGGGTTGGAGGGGGGAGCAAGTGTAAAGTAGTGCCTGCAGGTAACTTAGTTGACATGTGTTAAGCAGAATTTTGAATTTCCTTAACTTCTACTTCATTAGACCTCTCATGACCTTTCATTGCGTTTATATGTTACTGTGCATGTTGTTAATTATTCGACTTCCACTAAATTGTGTAATACCTCATTTTGAAGTTTAATAGGTTAACCATGGTGGTTCCTATGGTGAACTGATTTGGGGAATGAGACTGGCAGAAAATTCTTCCCCTTCCTCCACACTGGTTAACTTTCTGCTGCTGCAGTTCCCTGTATGACTCCCCAAGGATTAAATGAGAGCCAGCGTTAACTTGGCAAAAGGGATGAGAGAAGAGGCAAGGAGAGGCGCTGAGTAGGACCATCCTGTCTTGCTGGTGGTTGGATCACTTCCACTATAATGTGAAACTGCTTCCTTAGATCTGTTGAAGCTATTGCTAGGGGGAAGCAGAAGGTGTAAATATTCATATTTATAATTGTATAAGTGATTCATAGAGTTAATGATTTTTGCAGTAAAGACAATTTTGAGTGGTTGATAGATAATTCTTGAGCTCCTTTATTTGGGAGACTATGTAACAAAGTACAGTGGAGCTCTTCAGCGGAGCATGCATGTTCTAAAGCTGAGCGGGTGGCAGGCATGGTTAAGCAGAATGCATACACTTAACTCTTTTGTTTTTGTTCCCAGAATATAATACAGAAGCCTGCATTTTTGGTGGTTGTGCTGTAGCCTTTTCTCTAGACAGATTTCTACCTTGAGTTGTTGGTCTGGCACTGCTAAAGAGTTCTATACTAATTCAAAATTAGTGAATTGAGAGTGATGGCCTGTGAATTCAGCAGTGAAGTAGTTGAATGTTTTCTTTGCCCAGGAAGAAAATAGAACTTTTCCATTACTATTGATGTCTTAATTTCTTTCTGAAGTCCAGGGTGAATAACTTCCTGACAAGTGTTCATTATGTTTTTGCTTATAATCTACAGCTCCTGTTTCCTTAGTATTGACCTTAGGGGCTGCATAGCATAGAACTTTCTTTTCATTAACCTCTTCAACAATTGTGTTAAGTAAGAGTTATTCCTCAATGTTTATTCTATTGCAATGTATGCTTTAGGGTGGACCTTGTTTTCATCTGTTAAGTGGTGAATAAATCAGGAGTAGATATAGAAACAGTGTGATTATACCACTCTGGCCTTCCATTCTGTTTTTGGCGATTTCTGTTTGATCATTTGCAGACAGCAGGCTAAATTATTATTATTATTATTTTGTAGCCCTATGGCATAACCATGCTATAGAGCAGTTTCTTGACCTGCTGCATGGAGAACTACTTAATTATGTTGTTAAAATATGCTTTATTAATAATAAAGAATCGTTTGACTCAAAGTATTTACGTCAGTAAGTTTACTTTAGTGGTATGAGGAATCTAGATTAGAGGGCAAGGTGGAATATGTAAATCAAGAGGTTTAGTAGGACTAGGAAATTCTCCAGAGTTGTGCTTTTTTGTTTTTTTAAACTGTGAGCTATCACAAAGTAGCTTGGGGTAAAGTATATTTTTTTTGTTTGTTTGTCCCCCCCCCATAATCTACATTTTTATTTCAATGAGTGAAGAGGAAGCCCATAGACACCAGTCTTTCTCTGTGTTGGTTTTCTTTGTGCTGCTGAAGGTTTAGCTTTAAATCTAAAACTTGATTAGCATTTGGTACAGATACGCAGGAATGGTTGACTTAGTAACATTTGATTTCCTGCATATATTTCTTCTAAAAAATTGAGTGTTTCCCATATTATTAACTAACAACATATCTCTGATTAACTGGCTTAGCTATACAGGTGGTTATTGAGATGAAATGTCTACTCAATTATGTCTACTCAATTATTTCTTAGAAGTAAAACTTTAAAAGTAGTGTGAATAAATGGGTTTTTTTTTAATGCTCCTCATTGTAGAGGAGAACTATGATTTAAAGTGTTTTAACTTAAAAATTAAATTAGTGCCTTTTTTGATCAGAATCCACAAGAACTAAATTCCTTCCAGTGCATGACCAACTTTCTTAATGAACCAAATGATGTTAAAGTATCTCTTGTCCAATTGATATCAATCAACTCTCTTTAACAAAAAGAAGTCATGTGACTGCTAGTGTTCAATGGAGTTTTAACAATCACTTGCTGGACTGGAAATTTTTCTTCTCCTTGTAGATCATGTATAGCCTTTGGACCCAAGAATCGCTCAATTGGCGCTGCAGCTAAAAGCCAGGTGAGAGTATTGTTTTGGTAAAAGTAACCAATTGTCAAAAATCAGACTTGCACAATGCAACTATTTGTCAGTGAAGATTACGATACAGACATCTTCCAGGCTTGCCTCTTAGTGTCTCATTAACTGTAAGGGAACAGCTGAGCCTAATTCAGCTGTTCAACTTGTAATGCTGCTTTGTCATCTTGGATAGAGATAAAAGGGTTATTAGTGTCTCGGAACTTACTGTTGTACATAATGAAACGTACAAAAACAATTTTTTTTGCCTCTTAATCTGATGAATACTAGCATTATTTACATTGCAAATGTAAATTCTAAATCTTAGCAGTAGTTTTTCATCCTACCTTAGCTTGTCCCAGTTTATATGCGTTATGACAGCACTCAATTTTGTTATTTTATAGAGTTCCATTAAATGCCTAATTTCAGGGGAAAAGGAGTGTAAATATAGTTTTTCCTCAGCTCTTTGGGGTTGAATTACAACCTAAATATCTTCCTCGAGCTTTATTGCTCATACATGGAGTTTCTGTTGTGTAGGTAGGTGAATATGATTTAAGGACCAAGAGGAGGCTTAGCTGATTTGTCCTGCTTGTGACATTTGTGTCCTGCTGTCTTATATCTTGTGTTGCTATGAAACACCTATAAAACAATTTCTTTTGAAGCCCTCTACAGGAAGTGACTTTTCAAACACTCGCTTTTTCTTAGCCTAAAATACCTAGAGATGTATGAAGATTCATTATCTAGAATACAAAAATGACTGGACACAACTGTGTTATCCAAGAACAGAAGAATTGTACTAGAACTAAATGCAGATGTTTTTCTGGAATTGAGTGTCTGCTTAGTTTAAAGAAATTCATTGGTACAGAGATCCAGTAGAGATGAGGTATGTCCTGCAAAATAAACTTAGAGAAAATCAAAACCAGGTTATTTAGAAAATAGACATTTGACTGAAACTGAATCACAGGTAAGCAGTACATGGTACAATGGCTGCCTGCTTTGTCAGTTACTGTGATTTTTTTCAGTATGTTTCTTGCTCTAATATAAATGAAAGAATTAAATTTATATGCAATACTTGAAAACAAACTAGAGACTGACTTTTGATTTCTCCATTTGCACTGATCTCAGCTATTAATGCAAGACCACCCACCTTTTGTCACCTAATTCAAGTTGACAGTAACCTCTTGGGGCTCTGTTTACTTTAAAATGTGTTCATGACAAGATCCTTGAGCAGTTACTTCAGAATATCTGTATGCTGGCTGGTCATGTGCATCTGATGGACCTGAAGTAGAGTTTATACCAGCTGAATTACTGGCTGCAAGGCAGTAGAAGGATAGGATGCTAGGAAAGAGGTAAATGGGAAGGACATACTGCTATAATTTTGAAAAGGTATGCTACGCATAATACCATGTGAATTGTATGTTAGCTGTTTTGTATGTTTTTTTGATTAAAATCTTGGCTCCGTTTTGAAGTATGCATTTTAATCTCAAATTCTTGTAGGTTATCTAGGAGATCAGAAGGAAGCTGCCTTTTAACAGCTGCTCTGATACAGTTAAGATACAAATGACAAAATCTGGCAAGAGAAGCCTGAGAACAGAACTTTCTATTGTCTTCTGTTTGAAACTCAGATGCTCCCCTGCCATCTTGTATTAAAGATTTCTTTTCCTCTAGGTTATTTCAAATGCAAAGAATACAGTACAAAGTTTTAAAAGATTTCATGGTCGTGCATTCTCAGATCCCTTTGTTCAAGCTGAAAAAGCAAACCTTGCGTATGAACTTGTCCAGCTGCCAACAGGCTCGACAGGCATCAAGGTAAGTCTGGCATATTTGAAAAAGAACCAGAGGAGAAACTGTTAAAGATTCCTTTTTATCTCCCTTTTGAATCTGCCTGCTCTAGTTTCCATTCTTTTGTGAATAGAAGAATCTTAAATAGGGGATTATAAGGCTACTAACACCTGGGAAGACCATCTGCATTAGGCAAGAGACTGACTTTGCACAGTTACACAACTATTCTTCCTTGAAAAGCCAGTCTTGCACAAATTTTGCTGTGGCAATGCTTTTTTCCTTCACTCCATGGTGAATTTGGAAGACAGCTACTTGACAAGTGTATTTATTTAGCTACTGTCCAGATATTGCAAAGGTGTAAGAGATGAACTTAGTACTTCAGCTAAAATGGCTTTAAAAAAAAAAACTTTTTTGCTCAACAGTGGCAGAACTTCTGATTTGGAATTGAGCAAATGACTTATTGCAAAGCAGTAGGGAGGAAGGTGTGGTAGGCGTTGTCTAGCATTCAGGATTTGGAAGAAATCTGTGTCCAGAGAAGCTTTGCATAAGTGAATTCTCAAATGCATATTCCAGCTTTTATACAGATTACCTTCTTGTAACTGCTGTGCACAAGCTAAGCTATCAGAGCAAAAGTGTAGAGGTGTGTTACTTTGTAAGCTTGCTTTTTAGGAAAACCATTTATCTTGCATAATTTCCTTACGCTTGTTGTGCATGGTTTTTATTGTGGTGTGATATATGTACTCAAAATTTTTATTTAAGGTCATGTATATGGAAGAAGAAAGAAACTTTACTATTGAACAGGTGACAGGAATGCTCCTTACCAAATTAAAAGAGACTGCTGAGAATGCACTTAAGAAACCTGTTGTTGACTGTGTTGTTTCTGTAAGTATGTGATAGTAAATAAGTGCTATATGGGGTTAGTATCATAAATTGAAAAGCTTGATGATAATAGCATTAAATTGCCTATTAAACCTGAATATTCAGGTCTTTATCCTTTCTATTTAAAACTGACTCTTACTCCTGAAAACTACATTTACTTCACTAATGGTAAAATCTCTTAAATTGCTGCTAATTAGCAAATCATATTTGATAGCTGTTTGTGGTTCTGCACCTCTAAAATGAGTGACTAAAAATAAGTGGCTTCCACTTCTAAAATGAAGGAAAAGGAATTGTTCAAAAAAATCTAACTTGTCTTCATGTAACTCCTTCTTTGCTTTTTCTCTTGCAACTGAAAATAAACATCAAACTTGGAGAGTACCTGTGGAGAAAAAAATTGCGCTCTGTAGTGACTCTACGTACTTGTCTGTTTGCTATAGATGGCTTTTCTGAAAGTTAGTATTGGCTCTCTGATCTTCTTGCAGGTTCCCTGTTTCTATACAGATGCAGAAAGGAGATCTGTGATGGATGCTACACAGATTGCTGGTCTCAACTGCCTGAGGCTAATAAATGAAACAACCGCAGGTAGTTCCTTCCTTTCCCTCCCTGTCAATCTCTTAATTTTGTAGTTTTATTAGATAAAAGGGCTTTTAATCTGTCACTGACTTGTGCCCTCTGGAATTACTGCTAGTGCTGTAAACTGGAAATGGGGTTGGTTGCTTATAAAGTTTCTTAAGCCACAGTTTGTTTTCCATTGCTTTACAGAGGCTTTTATAAAGATGTTTCTTGAATATCTTGGTTTTCATGCAGCTGCTCTCTGGGCTAGGAGAGGCTAATATGGTTTAATGGTCTTCCATGTCGCACTAATGTTGGGACTTTTGTTTTAACAGGGTAGCAAATCCTGTAGCTTGAAAAATAACATGAAATGTTAGTGCTGTTTTTACTGCTGTACCAGTCATTGCTTAGAAAAGAAATTACCAGAAAAGAATGCACTAAATATCTCATTTGTGTTTCTGTATAGTTGCCCTTGCATATGGAATCTATAAGCAAGACCTGCCTGCCTTAGAAGAGAAGCCAAGAAATGTTGTTTTTGTGGATATGGGGCATTCTGCGTATCAAGTTTCTGTTTGTGCATTCAACAAAGGAAAACTGAAAGTAAGTAATCTGTTATGAATCTCTTTTAATTGCCATTAAAAATATTCATCAGTACATACATGGACTACAACAGGCAAGCTTGCCTGTCTGTACATGAGAGTGCACAGGCAGCTCAATTTATATATATATATATATATATATATATATACACACACATTTTTTTTTTTTTATTTCAGCTTTGTATTTAAAAGTAGGGTAGAGAACTAGAGAGCTTTAGTGATATGTGGAGGAAACAAATGTCTTAATCAGCATACTTGTGGCAAAAAACTAAAAATTCTCAGTTAAAGAAACTATAATCTCTGACTGGATGCTGCTCTCAAAAAAAAAAAAAAGGCATTAAAGCAGGAATTCTTAGGATGGTATAAGTATCAAACATTTTACCACTCACTATGATACTCATGTAAGAGTCCTAAGGCATTTTTAACTTCCTTTCACAGGTTAAAGTAATTAAGCAAGTTATATTAAATTTCTAAGAGTAAGTTGTCAGAGTACTGTTCTTTTCCAGCAAATACTAGAATTGCTTAGTTAGCTTTTGGCCAGGAGGTAGAAAAGGAATTTTTGCAGTTCCAGTAATTTAGCTAATCAAGTTAGAGGAAAAAGAAACAAATATAAAACACAGGTTAGGGAAATGAAGAGAAGGCAGAAGTCCTGAAAACCTTAGTTTTGTTGTATTTCTATTTGTTCTTATGAGTAAATTTAGTCTAGGTTATTTCTCTAAAATTTTTTTAAAGCTCTTTATTGAAACCATAGAAGTGTTGAAGAATATAAGTGCTGCTGTTGAGTACTGAACATAAGTGCCTTGCCATCCCACACACTACAGGCAGTGTAGAAACCAAGCTTAGTCCGAAAAGGTATCGAGAATAATGTGCTTCACTGACTTTGGTTTCTAACAAAAATCAAGTTCATAATGTGGTGAAAGGGTCAGTTCAGGTAGATGGGCTATGGATTTTCTTAACGGAATTCCTTCATGACAAATTAACACCTCTTTGCAAGAGTTAAACACATTTATTCTCTTCTTTTATTTTTAGCTTGATGTAAGCATGTTCCCCCCTTATGAGGCATCAAATATTAAACTGGGATATGATTCAAACTAACAGTGGCTAAGCGGAGTTTGGAAACTCTGGTCCGCTTATAACACAAGTTACTGAACAGATTGTGTTGCTAAGCCTAGCTGAGTCTTCCTAAATTTTTTTTGAAGACTTCTCTAAGTACTGAACACTGGGTGCCCAGAGTTGCTTTTTAGCATTTGGGATAGCAAATCCTTGTTACAAAATTGCAACGTATTCTAAGTTGAAGGCGACAGAAGAAAAAAGTAATCATTCATGAAGTGAGGAGAGGTTTACTATTTTTGTAGCTATTAGAATTTGTTTGTTAATGTTGGTTCTTCTGTTCAAACAGCATTTTGAACATATATCTCTAACACCAGCTACAAAAGGTGTAGGATAATCATGGTTTAAATTCCATAGGCTTTTGAAAAAGGCAGATATCCTTTAGGATCTGTATAACTGTTACTGTAGTTGCCATTCACATAAAAGATCAGATGTTAGTAAACATGTCATTGCTACTTAGGTTGCCTTGAAATATAAAAATAGCTTAATTCTTGCCAGCAGTATCAGTGATGTGTGAAAGATGGGTATAGGATGTAGCTTTGGGGATGGGTTAGAGTTCTAGACAAGGGTCATCAAAAGACACTTCCTTACTGGGGATGGCAAGGGCAGAATAAAATTTTTCTCTATGGGATTTCTTGTTTTTATTGTGGCTGCTCCAATATAATTATTCCTGTGTAGTAATGTTGTGATACTTCTATGTGAAACTTTGATTTAAAGCTAGAATATATGTTCAAAGAAGTGGCTTGATATTAGCCACTAATAGGTTTCACTGAAGTAATGATGAACTGTGCTATTACTGAAGAGCTGACTTTTTTTAAGGTTCTTGCTACATCATTTGACACAACACTTGGAGGCAGCAAGTTTGATGAGATGTTGGTTGAATACTTTTGTGAAGAATTTGGAAAGAAATATAAACTAGACATCAAGTCAAAGATCCGTGCATTGTTGAGACTGTACCAGGAGTGTGAAAAACTGAAAAAATTGATGAGTGCTAATGCATCTGATCTCCCAATGAACATAGAATGCTTCATGAATGACATAGATGTCTCTGGAACCATGAACAGGTAATGTTCATACTTCTTTCATCAAGGTAAACTTTGGAATCCACATCATTCAAGTCATTTCACTCAGGAAAGAAACTTAGTATTAAATAAAGGTGCTTAGGACTGGAGGGAGGAGGGAAATGTAGGAAGAGTTTGTGGAGGGGGTACTGCTCAAAATTATAAAGTTTAGAAACTGATTAGTGCTTTTGACTTAAGAGGAAGGGCAGTGAATGTTGTCAGGATGCCTGGATTACTGGAGCCAAGTTTGAGAGAACATACTGAATAAATGTAAAACCAGGATTGGAGAGAGAAAACACTGCAGTAGTCCATAGCGAAAATCGCACTCTTTCAGTTTTGGTGTTCTGTTGTATTTGCAGTTTTAACTTATGGTAGGCTATAGCTTTATTTATGGCTTCCTCCAACAGAAGCAAATTTTTAGAGATGTGTGATGATCTCCTTGCAAGAGTAGAACCACCCCTTCGCAGTGTACTGGAACAAGCCAGTAAGTGTATATACATTCTGTATTCTGCACACAGAAAGAGAAAACACATCCTTAATGCAAACTTTCTTTGGTTGTTGACAAAACTGTAGCAGATTGACTGGTACGGTTAACTTTTTTCTTGCTTAGCAGTTACAAGCTTTCTGAAGCTTTTTCATACAAGCTAAGATATGAATTTCTTACTGTTCAGAATCTTAAATTAGAGAACAAGCTTAATGTTTGGTCTGGTATAACTTTGTTAGCATATTCACTTAAAACTGAAAATTTTAATCTATAAAAACTGTCTGACTCCTTCCTAGAGTTAAAGAAGGAGGATATTTATGCAGTAGAAATAGTTGGTGGTACCACAAGAATCCCTGCTGTAAAAGAGAAGATCAGTAAATTTTTTGGCAAAGAAGTCAGTACAACTTTGAATGCAGATGAGGCTGTTGCACGAGGTTGTGCACTGCAGGTAAGGAAGAAATAAAAAAGGTGCTGCTGTGCTTTAGCTGTGAATACTTTTATTGAAATCCATTAACATTTGAGCTAAAGACCACAGTATCAAGTAACAAGAAAAGTACTTCATGTATATTATAGAACTGATTTGAATAAACTTCAGGAAAGTGGGTGGAAGAACATGAATGGCTAGCTCTTAAGTGATGCCTTTGTGCTGTTTGTCTAAGCCAAATCAGTGCATCAGTAGTTTGTTACTGTGAAGCATGTGCTCTGCTTCCACTGTAACTGGGGGCTAGTAGTCTGGTAACATTCATGTGATGAGACCTTTACCTCCAGGCTCCTTTGCCTTAGGTTAAATAGTAAAACAGGGTGTTAAAGTACTACTGATAAACTTGTAATATGGCAGTTGCTTAATTACATGGATAAAAATGAAATAAGAGAATTTGTGTGGCTTGGATTGATTCTAATTCTTGCTAATGGAAATCTTATCTCCTGACCTGGAATCAAAATCACTGAATGATGGATGTAAAGGCTTAAGCTGTAGTAAATATTCTGTATAGTTCCTAGCTGTAACATCTTTTGAATGCACCTTAATGTTGCTCATCACCTTATTTTCCTCTGTTCTTCAAATGTTTAATATGTGCTTATAGCTCTGTTCCATCAGTGATACAAGCAAGCTGCTAGAATCCACTCAAAGGGGTTTTTTTTTAATGGTATAACCCCCCCCCAAACCTAGTACTATGTTGCTCTTAAAAATAACTTTAATTGGAGTTTTCTGATTTCTTATGTTGGCACCAAAAAAACCCCAACTGAGTAGCCTAACCATAGTAAATTGAACAACAAAATGGTTCTAAATTAGAATTTGTGCATTTCCATTTTCAGACTGAACAGACCACAGCTTCATGAAAAGGAAGGGTTCATATAAGCTTCTGGTGTTTACTGTGCAGTTCCCAAGTCCATCAGTTATTAGACTCCTTTAATCTAGAGTAAACCTCTAGATGAAATAACTGCTTGTTGAATTACTGTTCACCTAAAGTTTCAATTTTTATAATAAGAATGTCTTCTGCTCTTTCAGTGTGCTATTTTATCTCCGGCTTTCAAAGTGCGAGAATTTTCTATCACAGACTTGATACCATATCCTATTTCTTTACGATGGAATTCACCAGCAGAGGAGGGGTTAAGGTAAAAAGCTGCTGATATTCAGACTTCTTGCATGATTACATATGGCTTAAAACTAACTGCAGACAACTGGATAGTGTTTTTGGAACAGTACCCATTTAAAAATTGAAATTCTGATAGTTTGTTTGTCTTAAGTTAGTGACAATAAAAAGTCAAAACAAGGGCAACAGTTTGGAACTTCTTACTTCCTATATTGCTATTGCTCTTATGAACATAGATTAGGAGATTTTTTTTGTTACTTAAAGCTTTTCCTTATGATACAACAGTATCCAGGAATGTTCTGTGTTCATCTTGTCTTCAGATGTTTAGTATGTAAGATGATAAAAGTGTTCTGTTCTCTCTTACAGTGACTGTGAGGTCTTTCCCAAGAATCATGCTGCTCCATTTTCTAAGGTCCTCACATTCTACAGAAAGGAACCTTTTACTCTTGAGGCGTACTACAGTTCTCCCAAGGAATTGCCTTACCCAGACCCTGCTATAGGTAGTTAAGGCCATTCTGTATTTTTAAACATTAATAATCTTGTGTGTCTTTTGGGACTTCTTTCTAGTTATATAGTCTAGAAAGTGCCACAAATGCTGTAGGACAGGTTTCCTAAGTCATGGATCCACAGTAAAATGAGTGGAGTAACATGAAGTTTATGGACAAATAGTCCAAATAAAGAGAATCACGGTGCTTAAGCAAGCCTAGAAGGGACATACTCAGAATTGTGCAGTCCTTTACCAATTACTATTATACCGTTAACACTAGCTTTTACAACATATCTTAGATATGGGATAATTCTGACAACCATGCATCCTAGCATTATTTACTGAAAAATCAAATTGTTTGGCTTTGAATAGGATTTAATATCCTCTGCATGCACTATAATGATGTTACAAGCAATATTCAGGATTTACTTTACATTTACTGATTATATTAATCAAAACAGTACTTTTTTTTCTTCTTAGCTCACTTCTTGGTTCAGAAGGTAACGCCTCAAACAGATGGATCCAGTTCAAAAGTGAAAGTCAAAGTTAGAGTCAATATCCATGGTATCTTCAGTGTTTCAAGTGCATCTTTAGTGGAGGTTCATAAATCTGATGAGAATGAAGAGCCTATGGAAACAGACCAGCATGCAAAAGAGGAAGAGGTAACAGACTATTTGCTACTTGGAAAATTGCTTTACTTATTAAGCACAATTGGCCATGTTCTTGACAGGTTCTGAAACTTATAGAAGGACTAAGTAGGCATGTCAAGGAATTAAAAATAAGATGCAATTAAGTACAAATTGATATATGTTACTCAAGTATCTTTTGAAACTGGGACTGAAATATAGATGAAATTTCTAATCATGCTAGGAGTGATCTGTTACTACTTTGAGCAAAGACTAAAGCTTACAATTTATCACTTAAGACTACAGTTTTCATTCTGTTACTGCTCTTCAGATACAAAGAAGAAAATGCAAGTACAGTGATCAGCCTAGGAATTAAAGCAGTGATCTGCCTATACATTGTTTAAAGAAAGTGATGAATTGAATCTTTTTTGTGAATTTCAGAAAATGCAGGTAGACCAGGAAGAGCAACAAAAGACTGAAGAACAGCAGCAGGCCCAACCTGAAAATAAGGCAGAGTCTGAAGAAATGGAGGTAACATAACTGTATCTGAAAGACTTCTCTGGAGGATACAAGAAAATGTACAGTGTGTGAGCCCATCCATTGCCTTGGTCATAGCTTTGGAAGCTAAACTTTTATTCAAATAAAACTTGTCTGTGTTGTGTAGAGCTTAAATACATAAATAGCATAAATTGATGCAGATCTGTCAAGTGACTTAATACTGATGAAACTGGTGAACTCTCCTGTTCATGGAAGAAATAATGATTTTGTTTTCAATAACTTAAATATGAGGAAAAGTCTTCTRCTGTAAACACCAGCACCCCCATGAATGTAGCAAATGTGCCCAGAAAAGGCCAGAAGACGGATATCTTCCTGACCTTTTTGGCATCTAGGTGTCAGAATGGTGGTATATAGTAATGCTGTTGACATAAGAACCAATGCACTAATTCACTAATACTTTTCTTATCAGTCTTGAATACTCAGCTTGAACTGACTGGTGATGCTGTTTTTACTTCAAATATATTTCCTTAATGCAGACTTCTCAGGCTGATTCAAAAGACAAGAAAGTGGATCAACCACCTCAAGCCAAGAAGGCTAAAGTAAAGACTACTACAGTGGACCTTCCCATTGAGAATCAATTGGTGTGGCAGATAGGGAAAGATATGCTGAACTTATTCATTGAGAATGAGGTAAACTTATGCTTTGTTTGCCTAAACCAAAAACTTCACTAGCAGAGCTCCAGAAATTTTGCTGTTTGTTAAGCATGGTTAATTGTCAAGGGAGGGCGAGGAAGGATGAAAAGGAAAAACAAGCAATTTTTTCCTCCAAGGTGTAGACAGCTTCCCATGGAGCTCAAATGTATTATACTGTTAAGTGAATGCTGTAACTTCTTGTTGAAGGTGTGCTTTGCAACTGCAGAACACAGGAAAGCTAGTTAACAGGGTGATTACTTCCAAAATTAGTTGCAGTTATGTGCTGCTTGGTGGCTACTACCACTGTGGTGGATGATTCCTCAGCTGGGGCAGATAGGTCTTTACTGTATTTCACCAATAGTAGACTGAAACTAACTTGTACTCATGTTCTCTGTTTAGAACAGTTCTCTAAACCACTCTATTTCAAAATCTTAATTTAAGCCTTAGCTAAGGTATCAGGTACCAGGTATCCTGGTAACAAATATTAAACAATTAGCTTTTTAGCTGACTAATTTGAGAACTTGTTCACAGGGTAAAATGATAATGCAGGATAAGCTAGAGAAGGAGAGGAATGATGCCAAGAATGCAGTGGAGGAGTATGTGTATGATATGAGAGACAAACTCTGCGGTATTTATGAGAAATTCGTAAGTGAAGATGTAAGTATTAGCTTGACTGTCTTCTAATACTTTTTGTTGCAACAAATAGTCATATTTTAGTGGTTCTTTGACCTGTCAGATATGTTTGTTAAATGCTTAGTTATAATTATTTTCAGACTTTAAAATCTAAATTTGAAGAAATATCTTTTTAGCCTACCTGGCTATGAAGATAACCTTCCAAATGTGGAGTAAGTAAAAATTGGATGGTATCCAGGATATATTGAGTGTTCTTTCCCAAAACAGTTGCAGCAACTGAAGTTATCAGAGCATGTTTTCATACTGAAACAGACTGAGCACTTGAGCAATCATTTTGAGGCAACCTATTTCACTTTGCCACTTTGTCAGTACTTAGAATGGTTTATGATAAAATTCAAAGAACAGCCCAACTTAGGAAAATACTAGGTGGGATTAATCTGACTAAATGTGGGCACCTGCATCTGAACAAGGAAGGTCCCTTACTATTAGTAATTAGCTTTCCCTTGAGTACTGGATGAACTTGGTGTGTAATTAATATCATCCTAAAGCAGATGACTACAGTTAATTAGATGAATCACACTCTCAACTCTGACTAGGGAGTCTCCACTATTATAGGAACTTTGCCAGCAAGGTATCCATGGTGCCTAGATACCTATGTCAGAGCTAAATTAGGACAGGTGAAGTGAGATTCCTGGCACCTTTGCTAAAGATAGGTTGCACTTTGCCTCATTACTATATGAGCAAGGCTGAGGACAAACAGGCAAAGCAGTAAGATAAACTTGTACTGTCTGACAAAAGCCTATTTTGAAGACTCAGTGTCATAGATGGCTCTTCCTTAGGCCGTGTTTCTCAGTAAGCTAGACTGAAAGAAGACCTTGTTGTATCTTAAACTGCTTTTTTTGTCATTAAAAGCAGAAAGTTCTTCACACTAAAAATGTAACCCTTCATAAGAGTCAAGCATCATTTAATACCATCTAATAAATTCTCACAAGTATTTATCTTGTATGGATTGCTTCAGGATAGAAGTAGTTTTACACTGAAGCTGGAAGATACAGAAAATTGGCTTTATGAAGATGGTGAAGACCAACCCAAACAAATTTACATTGATAAATTAACAGAATTGAAGGTAAGTGTTTCTTATGTTCCTGTAGGAATTTACTGAATCTAGACTGCTTCATTCAAGTGGGGAGCTAGCTTAGGTGTTACTGTTTCAGATCAGGACTGATAAACTAATTAACCTGCTTATTAAGTATGTAAGGAGCAAATTTCCAGTAAGCTTGTAGCAATACAAAGCAGGTTGAGGGAGACTGAGACCTTTTCCTATAAAGGGAGGGAAAGGTACAACTTCCAAAAAGCTTGGAAATGCTCATCTATACTGTCAGAACTTGCAGCAGCATATTGTGATGCTGGCTGTTTTTTGATATCTGTTATATTTTGTTTCAGACTCTGGGTCAACCTATTCAGGCAAGATTTCAAGAATCAGAAGAAAGACCAAAAGCATTTGAGGACTTGGGGAAGCAAATTCAACAGTACATGAAAACTGTTCATGCATTTAAAGCAAAGGTATTTCCGCACTTAATTTCTGGCAAATGCAAGGAATTGTTGCAAACCTATTTTGGATTTTTTAAGTAAGCTCCTTTCAACGGAAGGCTGGTGGCAACCTCCTGGTTAGTGTCTCAATTCTCAGTATTTACCATCTTTTCAGAAATGGATGTTGGTTTGAAAATCTGACAGTCTGCTTTTAATCAGATCTTGATTCCCTCATGGAGGGAAAATAGCTGCAGCAGTAGAACTTCAGTTCTCTGATTACAGAGCTGTGGGAGACCTGCTTAACTGCTCTGTTAACTAAAATAGCCTTCTGGGTAAATGGAACTGCTGTTCTTAGTATTTTGAAGCTAAAAGTTTCAATGAAGAAATAAGCAGTTTAGATATTCAAAATAAATATTTACACAGCTCCTGCTAATTTGGCTGTTTCAGGATGAACAGTATGACCACCTAGATGAAGCAGATGTAGCAAAAGTGGAGAAGAGTGCAAATGAAGCTATGGAGTGGATGAATAACAAACTCAATCTTCAAAACAAGAGAAGTCTTACTTTGGACCCAGTTATAAAAGCTAAGGATATACAAGCTAAGATTAAAGTAAGTCTTTCTACATATTTCACTGCATTTCTGAGAGTCTGTCCATCTCCCAGTCTAGTTGCTTGTGGTGTGAGGTGACAAATTGATAGTAGAAGGGCAGTGCTTGGGTATTTATCTGTTAAACATGTATTGGCAGAACATCAACCCTCAGCTTGGAACATCCAGCTGGTATAGTCAAAAGTTAATATGATCAACAGGTTAAAGTACAACTGTTGATAGATGAAACACTTCTAATACTTTTGTTTCTGTGTTTTCTAGGAATTGACCAGTATTTGTAATCCTATAGTCACGAAACCAAAACCCAAGGTTGAACTCCCAAAGGAGGAGCAGAAACCAACTGAACTGAATGGACCAGTAGAAGGCCAGGGAGAGGCTGACAGTGGGTCCCAGACTGCTGAAGAGAGCACTGCTGCAGCTGCCCCAGCAGCTACGGAAAAGAAGCTTCCTGAAATGGACATTGACTAAATTTCAGAACTTGTTTATATTACTGCAAACTACAATAAAGCTTTAAGTTGTCAACTTTGTATGTTCTGAATACAGTCTGAAGCCAGTGAATACCACAGGGCTCTCGGTAGTTTCTGGAGAGGCTTGGTCAATGTCAGAACACTTCAGTAGCTAACTACTTGGTCAAATAAGCTGTATCTCTTGCCGTAATGATTGTATTTAGAAGTTTCTGGTATTCTTACTAGACTTACAGAAACAGCCATAAGCTGATCCTCTGTTTTTAATCATCTTCATGCTGAGTCAGTCTTGTTCTAAAGAAGTGAGACAGCAAAAATTTTACAAAGTCTAACTTGCCACAGTGTTTCATTCACTTTCTCTTGTGGATTATAGCAACAGTGTTCCTAGTGTCCGTTAATATTAAGGAAGTGAGGAGATAATGAGAGGGGTTGCTCTTTCTAGAGCCTGGAGCACAGTCCTTGATTTGCTTATTTTAATCTAGCCCTTGCTTTGTTGCTAACACACTACTTTAGATTTATTTTGACCTGGCCTGAGTTGACTATTCTATCTGCACTTGAGCAATTAATTGCTACACGAGGTATGCAAAGTAATAGGTAGTATTACCAATACATTTATTCATTAGCTGGTGTCCTCATGTCATGGATGGTGAGCCCAAAATCAAATTCTATTATCTGATGTGTAGAATAGCAACTGTGTACTTTTACAAATCAGACTATGAATGTGCTCTTAGATAAGAAAGTGTGTATTCCTGGCAAGCTCCCCAGCTAATCAGACCATGTAAACTTCTTGTCTCTAGTTAAATTAGCTGTTTGTAGAAAGAATGAAGACTTGTATCCCAGCTGCCTACACTGATGGATGATTCTGACTAGTTCCTAACTTTTTTTTAAGGGGGGTTATGCTTGCTTCCATGAGGCCTTCATTTGGAATGCTTAATACTTCTCCAACAAAAAAAACCCTGACACATTTGGCATTTTTCTATGAGCTTTATACAGTGATTTGCTTCTAGTATTGATTGTCATTAAACTTGCAAACATTAATTTGTATGTGTTCAAATCCAAAGTTGAAACACCCATTCAGATATTGAAAGAAATAAATGCACTGGATTCTACTGGATTACCTTTTTAAACTGTTGATTATAATGAAGAGAAACTTGTGTAGGTGTAAAAGCTTGGTTCCACTATTGAAGGTACAAAGATGTACAGCTCTGCTAGAACTAACTGCTTGTTTTCCCCCAGCAGGAAGACTTTTCTTGCTGCCAAGAGTGAAGCTGTGCTCTGCAGAAGTTTATTCAAATCTATTTTTTAGAGCTCATAGATCCTGGGGAGAAAGGGCTCCTAGACTTGTTTGCTTACCTGTCTCATAAGGGCTTTTTAAAGGGGGGATGGTCACATAGTCGCAGTTTGTGCTCCTAGTTTGCAAACCTTCAGACAGCTTTGCAGCATTCAACTTTTATACTTTTGGACACTTACATTCGGGGCATTCTTCATCCTGACCTAAGCAAGCGCATCCTCTTTGAGCACGGAAGTAGTTTTGCTGCAGTGAGACTGTTTCGGTTAGAGTTGCCAGTTAAGCGTTTCAGATCTTCCCCTTCCGTAAGGACCATGCTGCCTCCTTCCTTTTCCCAGTTTGACGTGGCTTTTAAACAATACTAAGATTTAGTCCTATGAGGTAACTTACTCAGAGTTGAAGACTGGCTATGACTATTTTTGATGTCGGGGTCTTTAATGCCTTCCACAGGTAGCATTTCTTCTGTTTTGAGCAGCTCTTGAGGCAGAAAACTGTATCTTAAAAAAAAAAACAACCAACCAAGCAAAAAACCCCCGCACAGCTGTGAAAGCCAGGCGGAGAAGTGGCCTGTGCTTCCCGCCTGGTGAGAGGTGCTTGAGGAGCGCTGATGCTATGCCAAAAAAAGGAAGCAGCGCTCGTAAAAGAGAGCCCGGCGGCGGCTGAAGGTTAACTGGAGGGAAGGAGCGGGCGCCCAAAGCCTTAACCCGCC
>NW_020448307.1:1895547-1918868 GCF_003343035.1 Apteryx rowi | reverse complement strand
GACCGCGCCGGGACCCGCGGGGCTTTCCGAGGGCTCCCGGTTGTGTGCGTTAGCTGAGCGGCAATTAGCGACGTGAGGGATTTGTTCGGTTTTTGTGTGTGTGTTCTACCACCCAAACCCACCGGGGCGATAAGGGAGGAGTGATGGAGGATGCGCACGGTTCTCATGCGGCTTCCTCGCGTGGGGGAGCTTGGCCGGAATGTTTAGCTTCACTTTTTTTTAATTCCCTCCTAGTTCCCCATACCTTTTTTTTTGCTTTTTYTTCCTCTTCTTGCTTGGATGCGCTCCCTCTTCTTTGCTGTTGAGCAGTGAATAATTTGTCTGAGTTGGGGGGGGGGACGGGCAGCAGCATGGGATTTGCTTAACTTCAGCGGGGCCTTTAGGCTCCCGAATCATAAAAATCAGAATYGCAGTAATCAGCGCTTCTTTGTATAAATGAATGACTGCTATCAAAGGTATAAAAAAGTTGATCTGCATCGCTGAGCATAGCCGCCCAAACTGGGGGTTTATTAGCGTCCATAGTGGAACTACTGGGAGGATTTGAATCCCTCCGGATTCCTGTTTGTTTGCTTGCTTGGCTGCAGGCTGCTCATAAACACGGGGGCCGTAACCACGTGCGCTTGGGCAACAAAGTCTACGTTTTTCTTGCCTTCTACTAGAAAAAGTTGATGACCTCCAGTTCCCCCAGAGGAATGATCAGGGTCTCTGCTCTGCCTCTACTAACGTGCCTGTGCTTGATCAGGAACCAGCTTTGTCACTGGGCAGTAGTAGATAAAAAGGTAATCAATTAAAGATATATGTGTATATTTTTTCTTAAACCTGAAACTTCAATGGTATAGGAATGCATCTGCAAGATGCGTGCCTGGAGTTCAAAACTTCTTATTTATACTTGGAATAATTTTAATCATAAATGTATCTTTTTAGAACATTGGCTGAGAGACACTAATTCCTTTCTCTTGTCTTTCATCCTGTTTTCCTTTTCAAACACTAATGAAATGTTACTGTGTCATCTTTGCTGTTGGTATATTTCATATATTTTCTTACAGCCACTGTTACAGAAAAGGTTATTTTTTGATTTTCAGTGTTCTGCTGAGGTGTTTTATATTTACAAAGCTGTTAACATTTTTATTCAACCTGTAAAAAAAAAAAAAAGCTTAATTATATTTTGTATTGTTTGATATCAGTTGCTTTGGTTTCTAAGTCTTATTTTAATAGTATAAAATATATATTCCAAATGGGTAATTTGAATAAGATGTTTTAACCCAGCTGATCTTGTAGAGTGGTGTTAACTCCACAGAAAATTTAGATGTCTTCAGAAGATAAAGAAGCTCAGGAGGATGAGCTGCTAGCTTTGGCTAGCATTTATGATGAAGATGAATTCAAGAGAGCAGAGTCTGCCCAAGGAGGAGAAACAAGAATTTGTTTGGAGTTGCCCCAAAACTTCAAAATTTTTGTGAGTGGTGAGTTGAGATATTTTGTGTTATCCTGAAATTAGCTTTTCGTAAGCTAATTTTCTGGTATCTGTTCAGAGGTTGCTGCTTTAGCAACCTATAGCATCCTCAATTAAGACAAAATCATGGCTGACCTTGTCTTGTACTTGTGATATTGCTGGTTTTTAAATCTGAATGGGCTGTTTCATCCTCAGGCATGTAACCTCTATAGTAAACTTTAAAATTAGAGCTGAATAATAGCATTTCTTTGGAATAATTAAGTTCACTTTATTTATTTTTTTCTCCTTTGAGGCTTTGTGTCTCTGGGTTACTGGTTTGTGGATGATCTGATGTATCACAGTATTGGTATTCACTGATTTAACCATATGCATACAACCCCAGAAAATTCTACTGCACTGAGCAGTTATTTAGGGCAGAATAAAACATCTTAAAACCAGAAATTTATCAAATGAAAGGAGATGTCTTGGATAGTGTTGTAAACAGTTACAGTTCATTGATTTTCATTTCTTGTTATTTCTCAAATTGTCACAATTGTCTTTGATTCAGGCAATTCCACAGAAAGCGTCCAGAACAACGGGTTTGAATACACAGTTTGCTTTTTGCCTCCACTTGTGCTGAATTTTGAACTCCCACCAGATTACCCATCAACCTCCCCACCTGTGTTTACCCTCAGTGGCAAATGGCTCTCCCAAGCCCAGGTTTGCAAAATATTTGTAACATTGCTTTTGTGATTATGAAAATGTTTATAATTAATAGTACCCTGGTAGTTGTAAATGTAGTAGATGAAAGGAAAATTAAAACAAATGAAATTACTTCTCTATTTTAATTGGCTCTTTTTTTGTTTCCTCTCTGTTTTTATTTTCTTGCCGTTCTGAGGAATGAAAGCTTGCGTTTATGAGAATTATTCTTATATTATTACTTTTATATGTATTTTTATACATATAAACATGTATGTGTGTGTGTATGTGCACACACATAAAACTTGAAATCTAAATTTGCATTAAGGTRGACTATGGGAGGGGAAAACTGTAATGCGTTAAGTCAGAACTTGCTGAAATCTGGAATTGTTTTTTTCTTTTCTAGCTCAGTGCTCTTTGCAAACATTTAGACAACGTCTGGGAAGAGAATCGAGGCTGCGTGGTCTTATTTGCCTGGATGCAGTTTCTGAAGGAGGAAACACTGAGTTACCTGAATATTTCCTCCCCATATGAGCTAAAAATGTGCCATCAAGGAAATGGGCAGAGTAGGACACCTTTGGTTCCTCTAGATGCTGAGAAGGATTGTGGTGGTGCAGCAGGCTCTGCGGCAGCTGAAGGAGATATCGTTGATGAAAGAGCTGTACAGGACGTGGAATCTTTGTCAAGTCTGATTAGGGAAATATTGGACTTTGATCAGGCTCAGAGGAGGAAATGCTTTAACAGCAAGATGTACTTGTGCAATATCTGCTTCTGTGAGAAGCTGGGCAGTGACTGTATGTACTTCACTGARTGCAGCCACGTATACTGCAAAGCCTGCTTGAAGGACTACTTTGAAATACAGATCAGGGATGGGCAGGTCCACTGTCTCAACTGTCCAGAACCAAAGTGTTCTTCTGTTGCTACTCCTGGCCAGGTAATAGAAGTGTGCAAGCAGCGGTGATAGAGTTCTGCTAACTTAACAATAATTTCAGGACACGATGTGTGGCTATTAATGGTGAGCATTGTGAATATACCAGGGGAAATTTTGCTTGTATTCTGAGACTCGCAGAGGCATCTGAGTTGAAATGGGATCACATGGCACCAATTTTGCCTGCTGCATTAGTATTGGCATTGATCAGAGAGCTGAATTAATGTCCCATTGCACTTGACACTGCTTGTTTTACATTTGAACTCTACAGTGCCTGTGCCAGTGATTTGCATTACTAATAAGCCTTCTCTTTACAGTATTCTGAAATGATTATGTAATTATTAAGATAGCATTTCTAGGAGTAATTTCATGATCTKTTGGAGAATGGAAAGTGGATTCATCCCAGCTGTAGGTATTTTTTCATTGACTTACTGTTTTTTGCTGTAGCTAGGAGACTCAGAATTTCAGATGCTTGTAATCTTGCTTTGCTCTTTGTTTAGGTTAAAGAGTTGGTTGGAGAGCAGTTGTTTGCACGTTACGACCGCCTGCTTCTGCAGTCCAGCCTGGACTTGATGGCAGATGTAGTGTATTGCCCTCGTCCAGGCTGTCAGACGCCAGTCATGCAAGAACCAGGTGGTACCATGGGCATATGTTCCTGTTGCAACTATGCTTTTTGTACTGTCTGTAAAATGACTTACCATGGAGTCTCTCCGTGTAAAGTCACTGCAGGTGAGTCATCGTATTTCAGAGACGGATCAAGAAGCAATTAAGCGCTGTGTGAAAAAGACTGAAAGCCAGAAATTAAACAGAGAACTCATTGCCACGAGAGCTTTGTAAAGGATTAGACACATTCATTGGGGATAGGTCTGTTGCTGGCAATTAACAAGAATGGCTTGGATGCCACTCGGTCGTTCAGGAGGTCCCTAAATTGCTGATTGCTAAATTCTGAGAGGCCATAGCAGGGGAAGAATAATATAATACATGCCCTTTTATACCCTTTCCTGTGAATCCACTTTTGGCTACTGTCGGGGCTATACTGGATCAAGTGGATGCTTTGCTAAATCTTTGGTCTCAACATCATGTGACAGAGTTTCATTAAATGTGTGTTTGRAAATAATATTTCTTTTTTTTTCAGTTAACTTTACATTGTAGTCCTGTTCTGATTTCATTGACTGTTCTCATGCTGTTATAATGAAAGTGTGTAAAACTTGATGGGGGATTAATATTAATTTTAGGGTTAATTTTATGTATTTTTTTTCTTTTTAATTAATGATGTTAGTTTCCTTTGAGAGCACTTTATGCTGCTATTAGCTGGATTTCTTTATACAGTATAGCACAGAAGCTGTTTCTTTGTTTTACTCCCTAGAGAAATTAATCGATTTACGTAACGAATATCTAGAAGCAGATGAAGCAACTAAAAGATTTTTGGAACAGCGTTATGGCAAAAGAGTGATTCAGAAAGCCCTTGAGGAAATGGAAAGTAAAGAATGGCTAGAAAAGAACTCAAAGTCTTGTCCTTGCTGTGGTACTCATATAGAGGTGAGCAGGGTGGGGAAAAACTGGAGAATCATAGTGATTCTTAACAGAAACTAACAGAAATTGTTAAGTCAGTTCTGTATTTAGGCCAGAACAGAGATTTATTTGTAGACTCCAAGTTAGCCGGGGAAGGTAAATTTCTAGCAATTGACAAGAGAACTTTGCATTTTTGTCTGCTTTCTATAGAGAAGGAGATAATGTTTCTGGAGCTCAGGGACTTGAGTAAATATAGCAGCTGATATTGTTCAAACTCCAGTACAAAAAAGATCCAGGTTGACACTGGATCCATAGGAATTCCTTTGTTTTCCATGTGTTTCAGTCTGCTGCATTTTTAATTAAGTTAAATACAATATTCATATGTGACTACTTTCAGTTTTTGAAATGTCAATGTCTGGTACCCCTAGTAAATAAAACTAGCTTCAGAAAAATATTAATGTCCAAAATTTTTAGTAATACARCCAAATTACAATTCTGTGATTCTGGCTCAGAGTTCACTAACAATGGAAAAATATCACTGGTAGAATTTATTCATTAGTTGATATGTCTTGAGGACTGGTGTCATACACAGACAGGTCTGAAGATTTATGTGATAAGGCTTATTTTTATTGCTGTTTCTTGTTTCCTTCCCTGCCAGAAACTAGACGGTTGTAACAAAATGACGTGTACTGGCTGCATGCAGTATTTCTGCTGGCTTTGTATGGGTTCTCTGTCACGGGTCAACCCGTATAGGCACTTCAATGATCCATCTTCCCCATGCTTTAATCGGTATGTATTTACACATATTTTCTTCAGTGCAATACCACTTAGGTGTATTTTTTTTCGTAGTTTCTCCCATATTATTCATAGCTTGAAATACATAGCTATACAGTTTAAGATACAGTTTCTTCTCTCAAAAATATTTACACTTTTAAGGAGCTGGCAAAAAAAAATCGGGAGTGATTTGGGATATGTTTTTGCTCTCTAAGGACTTCTGTTTTAATTTTCTGGAGAAGTCTTCAGGGCCTGTTCCTGATGCTTTATTTGCTGCCTCTGTCTGGGAGACAGAGTCTGTAGTGAAATGTTTTCTTGAAGGTGCTCAGATAAATGATAATGCAATACAAGGATCTGGGTAAGAAGGCTGTTTCTAGAAAGCCATAACCCTGAAGGCTTGCATCAGCAGCATTATGGGTATGCGTAGAGAAAGGATGTTGCTGCTAGCTGGACAAAGGAAAGGACAGGCAGAGCAGAGAGCTCTAATAACGGTAGCCTCAAACCTTGCTTCACTGAGCCCTCTTCTTCTGAAGAGGTCTAATATGATCAGGGAATTTTTTTGCAAATGTATTCCATTGTGTCCTGTGTCCATCACCATAATATACAGGTGCCTGGATACAAAATCTAAAATACCAGTGCTTTGGGCAATACTCCATTGCTTATTCTGCTCTTTTAAAAAAGAGGTGGATCTGTTTAGGCTTGCTAATTTATAGACAGAATGAAGAATTGTGGAGCAATTTTTGTGGAAAATTATATGCAAAAGTAAACATCATGAAATGTGCTGTAGTGTAAAAAAGACTGTCTCATGCTGCTTTCAGGTGGACAGGATGCCCCACAATACAGATGATGTGCCCACATGCATTTTACAGTTCAGCTAGGAACTAAACTCGGCCTGATTTAGTCCTAATTGATTGTTTGAAATTTTAGCAAGGACACGTTGTACCTATCGTATCTAGGACCAAAGGAGGCTCCTCTGGTGGGAAGGCAGAGCAGTCAGAACTTCCAGTTTTTCTTTCTTTTCCTTGAGTTAAATACAAATTGTCAGCACCCACAGACACCCCCCACCCACCCACCTTTCTCTGCCTTGGTTTCCCTGTCTRTTAAATGGGGAAAGTTTCTGCATTCATGGAGCTTTAAATAGGGCTGATGGGATTTTTTTTCTTGTTCTCGGCCCTTTTCAAGATTCTCTTTTTCTCTCAACAGTATTTTTTTTGCTTCCATTTCCTACCCCGTTTTCCTTTCTCCTTTTCTTCCAGTGTCTCCTGCTGTTCTTTTTTCTTTCAGTTTTGCTGAACCTTTCTCTTTTAACTAAGCCCATCTGTTTAACGTTTACTTCCTTTACTTTTGTTCCCTCTACTTATATTTTGTAGTGGGTTACCCAGCTCCATACTGTCTGATCTGATCGTAAGCTGTTTGGAGCAGGCAGGCTTGGTTGCTGATTATATACTGCGTAAATACCAACTAGGAATGGCAGAACACTAGGTGGTTTTTAATACAGCTTGCACTATTAATATTTATAAGGTTCTCTTCAGACATTATGTTCATAAGGTGTTGTTAGGCCTTCTGATGTAAAATACTGTAGAAGCACAAAATATTTTAATTGACTTTGAGGGTTGCAGCATGAGTATTTAATGACATGTACACAAATTCTGGAACCTGACACTTCTGTATTTCTGTCTTATTAAGATTCATTTTTCCCAGATCCTGATGTAAATTCTCGTCTGTTTTGCAGATTGTTTCAAGCTATGCACATCGATGGTGAGTTCTGGGATGTTGAAGAGGAAGACTAGTAACTCTGCTCTAGCAACAAAAGCTGAAAAAACAGACACAGATGCTGTCCATTTTTGTGTCAAGTTTTTTGCTTTTCAGTTCCATTAATATGATAAAAGAATGATACTACTTTGCGCTGCAGGATACCCTCACAACTCTTCAGAKGATGTTGTCAGAACCAAAGGAGACCATTTTGCCCATCCAGTGGTGACTTAAGGCCCTAATAAGTATGTCTAGTGCTAAAGAGAAATACAACCAGCCAGAAGTCTAAAAATTACTGAAAAAAAATGTGTACCAAGATGTGCCCCTTTTTTTAAAAAAAAAAAAACAAAGTTAACCCACCAAATCATAGAAATATTTTGGGGTTTCCTCCAGGGAGACTGGCCTTTCAAGGATCTTGACTTCTACCCATGTGCTTTTTTTGGGCAGTTGTATTATAGCTGTAATGTTCTTTCTGGAGCTTTTTAGTGATGCTGCTTGGACAAGGAAAGCTTACAGAAACAACAYGGAAGCTTCTTCTGTATTCAGCATTTGAGCCTGTTGCTTCTATAGCACTTCCTCACCTGTTCCTTTGAAAAACAGCTCATTGCTCTGGCACTGATACTTTCAACAGTGATGGTAAAGTTGGTTATCCCTAACCCCCTTTTTGCTGGCTCTAATGCCTGGGTCATTTACTGGGTGCTGTTGCAGAATATGACCAACAGCTGTTTCCTGACACCTGACTCAGTTTGGTGACTGATCTCAATGTAGCTGTCATACTAACTTACATTGCCTCTCTTTATTTTGACAGTGATGAGTGCTACAGCAATGAATAGAGTCTGTGGCCAGTGAAAAGAGTGAATCTCAAATCCTGAAACACATTTTTATGCATACACAGTCAAGATTAACTTGATTTCTTCAAAATACTGAAAATCACCTTTTCTTGCTTCTTGGATGGTGAAGTAACTTACTTTCTACCAAGTCTTCATCTAAGGAATTTGATTAGTAGATCTGCTTCTGGACTAGATCCATTATTTTCACTGTTCTTGCCCTTCAGAATGTGTCAAAAAAACCAAATCCTTTCCCCTAGGAGCTCAGTAAGTAGTTCTGCGAGCATGAAAATAATTATTGGAGGGAACCACTTTTTTTTTTTTTTAAAGAAAATTTTCCACTTGCAGAATGGTCTAAAAACTTGTTTTAAAATTAAAACTACATGTGCTGTGTTCAGAACAAGAAAAAGCAGAGTCTGGATAGCTCAGGAGCTTGAAAACTCTTCAGAAACTCAAGGTGAACACCTCTCGCCCAGTTTTGATTTGACAGTAAATAAATTTATACTCAGATATCTGGCCAAAATGAGTGTTGATTTAGTTGCTTTCCCAGAGAACAAAAGTCTATACTATTGGAACTGGCAATGATAAAAAGAAAGATAAAAGATCAGCAAGAGAGGATCTGGGCAGCAGATTCCCTCTGGTACATAGAGGTGGTCCTTTGTCTTGTTATAGGCTAGAGGACAGTGTGGAGGGGAAGTTTATATTGTGTGTGGTTTAACTTGTATTTCCTGCACCTTTCACATGCACTAAACTCACTTTAAGACAGTAAACATGGTTGTGTCCCTGTTTGTCTTCATTATGACATGATATCAAAAGCACAGCAGGTCATTGTGTGGCATAGAGCTCTGTTCCGCTTCTGCTTGGTGATCGCTTTTAGTGCTCATGTGCAGGATTTTTTCCTGCCAAACTGTAAACGTGAGCAGACAGGGAATGTTTGTCACAAGAAGTCTGTGCTTAAACCCTGTCCTCCTGCTTGGAGGATGGCAGAGATGCTGGATCTCCTAAGCACCTGGGAGGCTATGCAGATCCTTCTACAAGGATGGGGGGGGGGGGTTTGAGGGAAGGGCCTACAGGCTGGAGAGTATGATGGGATGAAAAGCTGTGGCCGGGGATGTCTGCCAGACCTACAAGTTCTATAGTAAAATATTTTGAGATGTCCCAGTGACCTACAACTGCTATCAAGAACTTAGGAAGAGAGGAGGAATGGTGACCCAGTTACCACCCTGCTTACGAGCTCTGGGCACTCAGGACTCCCAGAATGGAGCTCCAAAATTCTGCAGTGAGGCAGAGGAGGACGGACCCTCTAAAGAGGGCTATACTCATCTCCTGGACCTGGCAACAACTCTCTCCAGTGCCCAYGTGAGCAGCAGATGCCTCGACAGACCTGCAGCTGCTAGCCCTTGCTTATAGCATGCATTCACTTTCACAAGTCATATCACATCAGCATTTCTGCTGATCAGCTATTACTCATGTGGTGCACATGCAAAAGGATGGAATAGTCCAGCAGGAGGGACAGTGCC
The DNA here is from genome assembly GCF_003343035.1 of Apteryx rowi. Lineage (NCBI taxonomy): Eukaryota > Metazoa > Chordata > Aves > Apterygiformes > Apterygidae > Apteryx > Apteryx rowi. The sequence goes on along the minus strand of NW_020448307.1, from coordinate 1,909,427 downwards.
TTCACTTGGGAGCTGAATGGCAAGGTAGCAGCTGCTGGCAGGAAGGGATATAAACCTAAGGCCTGGTTTCTGTGGGTTTGGAGAAGGCGGGAGCTGGGGTAAGACAGAGCTGTGGATGGAAGGCTGGCTGAGATTGTCTTCACTGCCACTAACAGGCTGTGGCATGTTTCCAAGCTGACCATGAGCTGAAGCAGCTGCCTGTGAAGCGAACATTGGAGGGGAGGAAAATGTGGAAGCGAGCTCTTGGAGTAGGGAGCAGCAGTACCTATTTTTACCAAACTGCTGTAGTTCTAGACAGTAGAAATGCCTTGTGCAAAGTAGGTCTCATATTGTTTGAGGCTGTACTTGCTGTTGAAAGATGGTGTTGGAATCCCATTCAGCCACATAAACTGTTCCAAGTTTCACTAGTATGTTCAGACTGAGGGGCAGATAGTCAATGGGACTACTTAGAAAAAAATTATGGCATTTATTGTAGAAAGCTACATTACAAATCTACAGTTCACAGAATTTCAGCATAAACAAATTACATCCCCCCTCCCCATTTGTCTCCTCCCTCACTTGCCTTCATAATGTTTGATGGGAGCCCTTGCTGCAGCAGAACTAGGAAGCAGGTTTTAGAATTGATGGTGTCTTGCCAGTACAGACTTCTGCCCACCTGTATTGGGCTTACGTAAACACAGGCTGAGCTCAGAGGCAGGAGAATCTCTCCTTTGAGGCTTATTTAGCAATTGTAGCAATGTGAAGCAAGGGAAGGGGAGAGAGAACTCTGCTGCTTCAGGCTCTGCAGCAACACAAATGACAGCATGCCGAACAGCAGAAGTGGAAATCATTTATGCTTCGTATGAACAATTTGCCCTCCCACAGAACTTTTTAAACACCAGATCATAAAAATTTATATGCTGAAACTGAACAGATGAGGTTTTGTTTGGGTTGTGTCCACAAATAACTGAAATTGCATAGATGCATGAACAGGTATTGCATTATTAACACAGGAGCACAATGACAAACTGCTGTCTGAAGCCTCCCTTTTGCTAAGATGAGCAGATAGGAGAGGATGGAATTGCAGTTGCAAAGTCTGTGCACCTGCTGGGGGCTCCTGCATCACAGACCTGAACTACCAGCTGGAAGAGASCACAAACCAGCTTCTGGGATGTCTGTGTAAGAGCCAGGTAAAGGGTAGGCCAGAGCTCTTTTTTACTAATAATATTCATGTTAGAAGAGACCTCAGATCTCCAGTGCAACACCCTGCTTGAGTAGGGTTCAGCAATGAGGTCAGATCAGGTTTTATCCAGTCACATCTTGAAAATCACCAAGGATGGACAGCCTGTCTCACTGCTTGATTGTGCTCATGGGGAAAAAGGTTTTCCTTGTCTTGATTCAACTCATGCCATGGTGTCTCTCCTTTTCGCACCATGCAGTGCTGTGAAGAGCCTGGCTCTATCTTCTTGTTGGCCTCCTCATAGCTATGAAGCAGGCTGCTATTAGGTCACCACAAAGCTTCTCCAGGCTGAACAAGCCCAGTTCTCATGTTAAATGAGTATGAAGGAGTGTTTTGTGGAGGGGGGAATGACACAACATACCTTTCAAAGGGCAAGGAATACATTCCTACATGATTAACTGTTTGATTTCTGCAACATCATCTCCACATTTAAGTTCTGGAGCATTCTCTCCACAATTACAGTTGCTTTACAGATTAAACAACTCATTCTCCACTGACTTCACCTTTAGAGAATAAGTTAGCATTGAAGGTTTGTGCAACACAGTATGTTGGATCCCATCCTCATTTGGTTAATTAAGGCAGGTGTTTGGCATCTCTGTTTTTAATGGAGAGAAGCAAGCACATCATCATTTTCCTAATTTAAGAACAGATATAAGATGAGTTTACGCAGCAATTCCCTTTCTTCACAGCTGGTTTTCAACAGAAGAGATGGCTTAGCATTACTCTGAACAGCAAGAGATTAATCGCTGTATGGTTTCTTAGACTGGCTTCCTTCTGCTCCTGTCTCCTTCATGCTGTACAAGGGTTCCACAAGCTTATTGTGAACCATCATTAAACCTAATGTAGCAAGTAAAAAGAAGACTAAGTAGACATCATAAAGCAAAATCCTCATTCATGGGATGCTAATGAAATTACACGTGACTAGAATCCTTACTCCTTTGCTCCCATGCACAAAGTTATAAGCATTACACTTCCTTTTATCGTCACTGTACATCTCATTAAGGAACTTACTCTTTTCAAAGTGGATTAAACAAACATTTTTAACACAGAGTGGCATGTGCCACTTCAAAACTAAATACAGCATCTGCCTGACCTGGTCAAACACTCACCTTTGAAGTATTTCACCGTCTTAACTTTGAGTTCCAGAGTGGCATCTTCATCACACACAAACACAGTGTTGGGGTGTTGCTGGAAAGCAGATACTGTCCACATGTGGTTGACACCTTCCTCAATGGCTTTGTACAAAGCAAACGCCTTATGCGCTCCTGTGATAAGAATCATCACCTGGACTCAGAGACACAGAAGAGTGGCAGTTAGAGTCTAGCAGATACATYTGGAGAGAGCACCTCCAAACACTGCTGAACTAAGACAGCTGCCCCAGTCCCTAATGGGGGAAAATGTCTGTCCTCAGAAGCATTTCCCTGTAACACAGTTCCTGTTCACTGTGACTGCATTTTATTTTTGTTAACTGAATCACAGCCTGGTGGGCCATTCTAATGATCCAGATACTTTGAGCTCTTCTGTTAGGCACCTATAGACAGTGACTTGTCAAGTACGAATCAAGGTACAGACTCAACTGAACACTATCCCACAGTTTTCACAATCTGCTGGGACAGTATCAAGTTAACCAGTGATTTTTGCCATCATTTAATCAGGTGAGCTTCTTCACTGAGGACATCCTCCAAAACCTTCCCAGCTCCCCGAGTTACAACAGTACTGCAGGATTACACAAATATAAGTTAATACAGCAAAAATGGAAAACAGATAAGGAGCCTTTCTGCAGTGGTGCAGGACACAAGGAAACAGGAGGATCATTTAGTTGTCTGTGGCAGGAAAAAACGTATGCTGGCCTACGCCAGCAGGGTGCATTACTGCTCCAAGTCTGGATAATCTTTAGATACTCCATGAAACCCTACTCAGGAGCTCTTGTATTAAGTCACTGCTTTTCTCCTAACCTCTCTTGCATCCATGACAGTGCCTACTCCAACTGTCAAAGCCATTGTGGGGACTTTGGAGAGGTCGCCATCAAAGAATCTGGCATTAGCCAATATTGTGTCCATAGCCAAGGTCTTCACTCTTGTTCTTGATACTAAACTTGATCCAGGCTCATTGAAGGCGATGTGACCATCTGGGCCAATACCTGTGACAGAGACAGTGTAAGAACCAGATCATTAGCTTAAACAGTTATTGTAGGAAGCAGAACCAATGCCACTCTCATTAAAAGAACATTCAAGGTTTCCAGGAATAGACACAGAACTGAGAAACACACTTGCAATTTTTTTTGCCCAAGCTCAAATTTGCCACTCCTGCTAGAAGTGTTAGCAAAAGCCCCTCTGAAATCAACAGAGATTCTTCCTTCATTTTCCTGGGACAATAATAAAACAAAATAGATGGCAGAATCTAAAAGCAGGCTGATAGGAAAAGACTGTGTTGAGCTCCTGTGGGCTCAAGACTACTACAACTTCTAGCAGTTCCCTGTTAACACTGGCTATTGTAATACATTTTGCATTTGGTACAGTTCTGGCCCTGTCTGTTTCTCCTGCTTATCATTTTCCAAATAATTCACTTACTGGATTGAAATACTTAAATTGGGGGAGTGGWATATTGGAGGACAAGGCTGCCAGCACTCATGAGCATCACAGGCAGATGGTGTAGGGGTGGCTTTCACTGCAAATCCACTGAACTGCATTTAAAAGGAACTCTCCAGAAAATTAAACCAGATAGCTGGTAGACGAAAGGCAATGCTTCCTGCAAGTGTTTAGAACCTGCTAGTCCTTCAGGTTTTCACCTCCAACAAAGAGTTCAATTCCGCCAGCTGCTTTGATTTTATCCTCAAATGCATCACATTCAGCCTGCAAGTCAGCTGCGTTTCCATCTAAAATATGAGTGTTTTCTGCCAAGATGTCAATATGTTTGAAGAAGTTATTCCACATGAAGGAATGATAACTTTCTGGGTGATCCCTTGGGAGACCTGGTAAAGAGAGCACACACAGGACTAAGAACAAGTGAAAGCATATCACCCATAATGTAAAACCATATGCCTTGCACACCCTTACAATAGTTTTGGCTACAAAGTACTGATTTCTCTGTCTGTCATATGTAACACTCTTAACTTTCATGAGTTGTTATTTTTCTAAGTAACAAAGTTAAACCAATCAAAATAGTTCCCATAAAGCATGTGCTTTATCAACACACAAAGGATATTCCAGAAGAGCAGGCATGTGCTATGCCTACTCTCTTACTGCCTTTTCAGCCTTCCTCTGAGTAAGCATTAGTTAAAGCAGTTYAAAAACTGTGCAGAAGCCTGGAAACTAATTTATTGCATATTTTCCCACCTTTAGAAATCTTTCTGTATTCTATAAACCCACGTTACCTGGACTGCCTAATCCCTAACACAGCTTGATCAGGATTGTTCACAGAAAAACTTCTTGGTCCACCCACCTCTAAAGGCCAGCATGCAATTAGCACTAGCAGAGTTAGCTTTTATGTTTTTCACCTTGGGAACTGGAGGACTTGGGGCTGCCTTTCCCAGCCTGACTAGAGAGGGGCTGCACTGCTCCATCCACACCACCGAACAGAAATGCAGTGATCTTACACCCCAGATCAGGAAAAATTGCTGCACCAAACCGTAAAGCTCACAGGTATTACTTGCTGTTGGTGACCATCAGTCATTTTAAGAGACCTGAAGCTAAAGTGACCTTTACAATCCCAGAACAAAGGTRGTAGTTAATATTATGCATTATCTCAGCTCACAGTTGTAAAACGGTACCCCTGAGCTGATCAACACTGAAGTTGAGATAAAATGCAAAAGTCTCTGATGTGACAAGGCAATACCAGGTGACCTTCAGTATTTCTTATACAGGTTTTCAAATGATCCTTGCTGACTCCCATCCCTAACGCAATCTTTACCCGATCTTAATTTTTTTTTCGTGCGTCTGAATCCATTTTGTCCCATGAAAAATACCCCGGGGGGGGAGGGGGGGATCCCGGCCGCGTCTTCTCCCATAGCTTTCCACGCAGCGAAACGGCTCACCTACATACTCGTCCATGTTGAAAGTTTTCACGTATTTAAAGGAAAGGTCCCCGTTCCGGTAGTACTCGATCAGCTTCTTGTAGCACCCCAGCGGGGTGCTCCCTGCGGAGAAAAGGGGGGGCCAGGCTGGCGGGGGAGGCCCCGCGGCCCCGGCCCCGGCGCCGCCAGGCCCCGCGGCTCCCCCGCGACCCACCTGTGGGCAGCCCCAGCGTGAAGTACCTCCCGGGGCCGGGGTTGAAGTGCACGATGCGGTTGCGGATGTACTTGGCGGCCCACTCGCTCGCCTGCGCGTACGTCTCCAGGATGATGAGCTTCATGATGTTGATGTTGCCGCCGCCGCCCGGCCCGATCGGGCTCAATCCAGTCCGGTCCGGTGCGGTCCGGTCCAGCCCTGCCCGTGCCCTCCGGCGCGCGCGGCGCCGCAACCCCGCCCCCGAAGCCCCGCCCCGCCGCCATTTTACCCCGCCGGGCGCGCTGCGGGGGGTTGACATGTTGGCCGCTCTGTGGTGCGCGGCGATGCCCGAGGACGAAGCTCTGGCCCCCGGTGGGGAGAGCGGGCCGGGCCGCAGGCCTCGTCCCCAGCCCGGCACCGCGGCTGCCCCGCTGCCGAGCCCCGCAGAGGTCCCCTGACAGGAGCCCTGAGGCGCCTCAGCCCTGGGGAGCTGCCTCGCCCAGCGCGGACAGGCCCGCAGACTTCTGTTCCTCACAGGGGCCCATTTCTCTTCAAAATGTCGRCACTAATCTTGTCAGTCTTCGCCTCAAACTCTGCACCGCATGTGGCTGTGTCGCAGGGGAGGACGTGGCTGGGTCTGTCCCCCGTGGGGCCAAAACTGCCCGTCCCTCCCCGGGGCACAGGCAGCGACGCGGTGCCTGCTGCCCGGAGAAGCTGCCGGCGTGGCCATGAGGAGCCACGGCACGCCTGGAGCAGGCAGCGCCGCTATTAGTGTGATATTACCACGTAATGGCAATGCCGGGAGGATCCCGTCTCCACCGTTAGCCCCACGCCGTTAGCGAGCTTCCTTCGGAGCACAAGCGTTAGGTTGCTCGGCTCCGAAGAAGGAGGTGAGCCTCTAGCAAAAGCGTTGACACAACTCATGCTGCCGTTGAGAGAGCAAAATCCTTTAGGCTGTTTACCTTACTTCTGTAGCTGATTAGCAATGTAAAACACGGAGTTTTTGTTCCTCCCCCCCCCCCCCCATAAATCTTTATTAAGTGCTGGACCTTACATATGAAAGTCAGGAAGAAAAGAGATTTTATAGTAATAAATTGGGTGCTGTTTATTATAGAAGTATTTGTAAAAATGATCTAAAGTACTTTTTCTTCCTTGCGAGACAGCTCCTGGGGAAGAAGATGGATTGGCTGTTTGGCTCAACAATAATGGTAAGAGATCCTGACTCTGCAAATGTTAATGAATTCTTTTTATTCATATGAATACTTCCATTGACATTTTGTAGGATTAGAACTTAAAGTAGTTATTTTAGTTTAAATACTAACAATAATTAAGTGCTCAGGCCGATAAAGTTTTTTTCAAATGAGTCAAAATTATGAACACTTTTTTTTTTAAAGAAAATAGTGATTAAAAAAAAACATTTAAAACCCACTAAAAGGGCCAGGCTTTTTGGAACCAACATTTCCTCACAAATATATTTAAAAGGTAACATATCTTAAAGTTTCCTTATTCCTTTTTTTTCTTCTGCTGGGATGTTACAGTGCATTGTAATGATCTGCTTGACTCAGCTATTCAGCTGGTGTGGATGTATCTCAGCAACCAAGATTTGTAAAGTGAAGCCAAGAGCACTGTCTCAGGGGAAGGAACAAATGGCTTTCTTTCACATGCATTTGCTCTTGAGGCATTTTGTAGTTTTATTCTGGAGCTCTGACTGACGGGACAGAATCCCTGTAAAGTTAGTTATAAACTGTTTGGAAACTGGCCCCAAAATTCTGTGCAAATCATCTTCCTCCCCGCCTGCCTTCCCAAGGGCTTCCATGTGTCAGGGGCCTTTGCTCATCCAAGGGCTGGCTATTTCCCAAGGGGCTTAAGCTCTCCTGTGTTATACTAAATAAATAAAGTTGATTGTTTTTAGCTTAAACCGCACTTACAATCATAGTACAAACAATGACCTATGGATGCTTGTGCTGCTCCTGACAGGAGTGGTATCACCAAAAGAACTTTTTTTGTTGCTCCAGCTCCTTTCAAGCTGTGATGGAAACATGCTAAGCTCTCCTTGTAAGTCTTGATGAGAATTAAGAGGTTTGTTTAGACCCTGCTAGAGACATTTATAGTTCTAAATATTCTGTTGCATTGCACGCCTCCTACTTCTAAGACAGCTTTTCACTTTCATGAGGGAAAAAAAAATTTACAGATTGCTTTCCTAGGATCCTGCCTATGCAGTTCCTTCTTATTTTAATAATTTGAATGGCCTTGCTGGACTGATACTGCCTGAGAAGTCCTGGCTTTGTCTGTATTTGGATGGGGAATGATGGGTGTTACAGGCCTTAGCCAGATGGCCGTGATCGAACATGGGAAGAGGTTTAGATCGTAGAGACTAAACAAATTAAAAGTTGCCATGAGTTTCCATCAGCACTGGTGAGCCAGCAGGCAGGAAAGTACTTCAGTGATTGTAGTGATGGATGAAGAGCTAAAAGTAGAAGCATTCTCCATGCACCCACAGTGCAGGACAGCCTCGGTTTTCTTGCATGCTGCTACCCACCCTGTGGCCCTGTGTAAAATAGCTTATCCACTTTTCCCATTGGGGTAATATCAGCATGATACAGCCATTGGTCCCAAGGATATGGACAGGAATCACAATTTCTGTAGATTCGTGGGCACAGAACAGGGGAGCTGAGCTAAATAGGAGGGCTTGTGCCTCCTGTGAGCTGTAGGGACCTGGCCTAAGGTCCAAGCAGTTCATATCCTGGGTCAGCTTCACTCTGTAATGCCATTCCCTGTATATTTCCCACAAGAAGGGATTCTAATAAATGAATCTCTTCATGTGCATGTTGTTGTGGGAATTGTAATTAAGTAAGCATTAGTAACTGGGACACACATGCGGCTTCTGGTGTGCAAAGACAAAACTGCTGAATAGCTCCATAGTTACAGTGCACCAGCACCTCTAGRCTGCAGATAACACACATCAGATCTCACATCTTATATGGTTGCTATGGTAACATGGCAAGGTCGCTGAGATTTCTGAAAAGCAAATACTGAAGGCGCAGACAGCATAAGAATTGATTGCAGGAGACACCATGGACTTCTCACAGCAGTGAGCTGTAGGACAACTGTGTCACTATCTCTGCTGTGATTTGATTGCTCTCAGGTTTGTTTGCTATCAGCATGGCTGGATCCAGTGTTACCTGCCTTGCTGCCCTTTACTGTGCTTCTTTGGTTCCCTCAGAGGTGTTAAGTGGAGGGCTGTTTCATTTGAGGATCAGGCTTACAACACAGCCCTAAAGTCAGGACTGGGTTTTGCACAGGGTGCCTGGTTTAAATTCAAATGCTGCGGGTCCTTATTGATTGCAAAGGGTCTGGCTCTTGCTTTAATCTCCTGTGCAAACTGCTTTGATGGATACAGTGTGCAAAGATGTAGAGGCAGTAGGCAGCAGGCAGCTCCCAGTAAAAACCAAAACATGTTTTAATGAGAGTAAAAACCCTACAACAGTGCAAGAGAGCCAGACACCTGCATCTGCTGTCACAGCTGTCTTGTTCTGCCCACATCTGATGTATCTGTATACTTTATGCAGCCCTGTGTTACTTAGGAATTACTGCAGGGCTGGGTTATATGTGTGAATAACATGCAGGATATTTTTAGGTATGATTATTTATGCATGCTACTGTTTTCATATTTATAGCTAGCTGTTTAAATGTTGAAGAACTTCCTGGTACCGGAACAGGCTGATTTTCCTTCCCTGCAAAGGCAGCAGATGGAAGGAAACAAACATTTCTACTCTCCAGGAGAAGCTGAAGTTTAACCATGGGATTCTAATAAGCACATTATTTTCTTTTGCTCTGTATTGAAGTGACTAGAGTCAACAGCACTTGGAGCCCAGGGCTTTCTCTATCAGGAGCTGCTTGGGAGCACTGGGATCTTTTTTTTTCTAAAAAAAGCAGCCGTGAGAAACTTATCTGCATAAAGAACTCTCTCCAATTCCCATAATTAAAGTGCCTTTTTAATATGCACCATCTGTCACCAGCATGTCCCACTTACCTTCTCACCCCTATTTATAAGAAAAGGAGAAACAAGATTCCATGTTGGATAGATATGGAGGGGAACTGCTCTTTTCTGCAAGCCCCACTCACTGCTTAGCTTCTCCCAGCAGAATCCAAATCCCAGTTGTGAGTTTGGTTGCTGGTGTGCACTAGCAGCTACTATGCTGTTCTGGAGAGCACACAGACCAGTGATTTCCAATTTCTGTAGACAAGGATCTTGTGGGAAAGTTGGCAGGGCTTCACTCTTCACCGTGACAGACATGGTTAGTCTATACAGCAGGAGAGTTAATCTATATAGCAAGGGAGTAATAAAAACTGTTGGTTAATCATGATCTCTCCAATAGGCTGAAGAAGTAATAGGGTGATAAAGGTACTGGTGGAGTCAGTGAGCTGGGCTCCAAAACAAACATGCCCTGAGAGATTGAGCTATGCTGGGATAAGCCATTTTGGAGCTCAGCTACCTGCCTTGCCCCAGGTCACAGTCTGGTGTGTTAGCACAAACTCAGCTTCACCACGCAATAGTCAGAACCTTAGTTCTGCTGCTGAATTTCAGGAGAACAGAAGTCACATTTGGAAAGTCTTCCATCTTAATGCTGCTGCTATTTTCATTCCCCTTCCTTACAATATTTACGGTTTATCGGGGCATAATTCCGTGCACCAGTTAACAAGGCACAAATTATGAGTAGCCCAGTCCAGGTTGTAAGATCATACGCGAGAGCGCTTGCTGATACTTGACTGTGTAAGTATTCCTCATTAAAGCTGACCAGATTTTCTAGATTTGACTGGGCAGCTTTTATTGTTACAATATAGAGTCACTGAAAATTGCAACTACATGTGTATTCAAAGCTGTGTACGAAGAGATCCATGAGATCCAGCATCTGCCATGCTGGGGAAGCTGGTGTTTGCCAAGATTTAATGAGGTGTGGTGCAGCTTCCTTTCCAAAGGCCTGTACTGGGACTTCAGGCCAAGGGCCCAAATGTAGCGTATTTGACCGGATGGCATGAAGGCAAGCACGTAGAGAGGCATCGAGAAATTGTATTGAGTAAAAAAAATTAAGAAACAGAACAGCATCAAAGTATCTAATGGTGTCTCAAAGAATGTCTTAAGACTAATTTCATATCAGTAAATTGCTAGAAATAATTGACAGCCAGAGGCTATGTCAAAGTTAACCACATATGAGAGGCCTATCTCCTGCTTCTTGTCTTTGCTTTACTTTTTCACAGTTGAAGAAATCTTTCATGTTGTTTTCTGTGAGGAACGTTTGTTAAACAGCATTTATTAATCCTCAAAAAATCTCTTCAACCTAATTATACAATTATATGCAACTGTGGGCTCCTATGGAATAGGAACAAAGAAATAGACCTTTAAATACTAGGGTTGTTCATAGAGGCATCAATAATGCAGCCACCTTTGCAACCCTGACAAGTCAGTACTAGGCATGCTGTAGAACATTGGGTTTGATTTTTTTTTTTAACCTCTATCCTTTAATATTTTTTTTCCAGAGGAATGATTATTTACATCTTTTCTCAATATATAGCACCCTGTGTGGAAGTGATAGCTCCAGACACTCAGAACACTCCATCTCACTTGGAACAAATCATAAATATAAAGGTGTATGTCCTTCTGTATAATTGCTCTATTTTCTTTAGTTCTTTGGTCTCCAGTAACCTTTTGCCATATTATTTTTTCAGCATCCAGTCATTTTACATAGTTTATTTTACAGATGAGTAGCCAGAGAGAAAAGAGGCAGTGATTATTTTAGTAATTTGTTATATACTTTTAATGCCTGATACTATTGTAATGACAACTTTGGGTTCAGCTTTTTTAAAACTCAGAAGAAGGTGTGGAAAAAAAACCATACCAATGTATTGAGGATGTTATGTGCTGCATTTCATTCCACAGTGTGAAAACAAGATATGACATATATGTATGATCAAACCCTATCATTTATTGCATATTAAGTATGTATACCTCTGGGGGGCACAGGAGTACTACTCACTTTTATTATTTACAGTTGATGATTTCTTCAATAAAAGTGTAAATTTATGGACAAACAGTCTACACTACAAGCACATTGGGAGCAAGGGAAGCAACAGGACAATAGTTAATAGTTGACCCCAGCACTGTGAATGGGTTGATGATCTAGTCTTTGACAGTGAACAGCACTTCACTGTTGCTTTTACTTTTTTCTTAAACTGCCAGTTGCAGACTATGTGCATATGATTAAGCTATTAAAACAGAGTGTTGCAGAGGTATAATTTGACCTGTTAGCTCATGTGAACGTTTTGTCATTGCTTTTTTCTTAATTGGGTCATTTATCACTAAAATATTAGAAAAAAGATCTCCTTGTTCTCACACATCTTCAGTTAATATCAGTTTGTCCATTTTCATATGTTCCTCTGATAAATACTTAGGCTAGTTTAAATGTCCTGCTTATTTAAATGTGCCTAGTTTTAGTGTCCCTCTTTTGAGGTTTATTGTTTAGTTTCTAGAGTACAATACTTATTAAAAGTAATTAAAAGTGTTCCTTTCATTATTCAGTCATACACAGAAGAACACTTATGTACTACTTGGACTTCAGAAGATTCCCCATACTGCAATTCTGTAATACTGCTTTCACAGCATACCCTATCCAGAAGTCACTAAAAGACCATGACTTTGAGCTTTAGAATGTCTCTTGGGAGAGATTTTGCATTGGAGGAAAGGTTAAAAAACACAGAAGCATGAAGTGATTTGCCTCAGACCACGGGGGAAATGAAAGCAGAACCAGTCATGCACTTAAACCACAGCGTCATCTTTCTACAGCAGCTTCCCTACCTAAGACAGGAAAATAAACAAACAGAAAGCAGCTGGAAGAAACAACCATTGCTCCTTATGTATTAGTCTTGCTCAGACTAGATGGCCTAGTTAGGTGGTGATATGCCTCCCGCTGGCCCCCAAATGGCTGGGACACAGAAACTATTCCACCATTTCTTCAGGATACGTTCCAGCATCTTTTTTGAGGACATGTACAGGTCGCTTCTGATTTTAGTCTTTAAGACGTCCAAGTCAATCAGTGTGCAACTAATTATCATTGTGGCTATAGCTATATTTAGGGATATAATCCCGCCTCAGAGGTGAGTAAATCCATACGTGTCGTCAGGACAGCTTCTTAATGCAAGAGAGGTTCTTAGTGCAAATTGTGAATCTCATGGAAAGGTGAAACCAGACAGGATGATAGTGCTTTCAGCTCATGTGGTTTCTTCAAAGGTGTTTGTGCGCAGGAAGCCTGTATTCTCCTGTCTCCAGCATAATCTGAGGAGTCACTTTTTGTGGTTATTTTTGGCTAAAATCATTTACACTTCTTGCCTTTCCTTTAACATGAGAACCATGACGTTCTTTGCCCTAGCTGAGACATAGGTGAAACATCTAGTCTTGCAAAGACAGAATACAGAAAAAAACAACTCAGTAATGAGTATTAACACATTTGCTTATGACTGAACATGCAGTTGATAATTATATCCTCAGATTTAGACTCTTCCACCTCTCTGAATTTGCAGCTTGGAATCCCAGTGGAGCTGATTCAGCCTTCCTCTTCCTAAAGAGGATATATTTAAGTCTAATCAACCTTGGGGAGTGATGTTGGTAGTTTTTTTTACAAATTTGGACTAGATTAACTGCACCAGTGCAAAACTAGGGTTATGCTTGCTGGAAAATCTCTGAATCAATGTAAAAATCAATGCAAAAATCTCAGAATAAACAAATTTATAATTCCATGTGGTTTCCTATGAATGTTTCTTTTGGATGAGATTTTGAATCTGAGACGCCATCTGCTTTATGTGGATATTAACGGTCTCATGACATTTTCTGAGGAGTTGGCCAACATTTCATGTTTGCTTCAGCTGCAGTGCAGCATGCTGCATACCTCTTGTCTGCCTATGCTGCTTGAAATAATAATGTACATATGTGCTGGCATGCACTGATAGATGTGATAATGCACATATGTGGTGGCGTGCACTGAGATATGATAAATAATGCACATATGTGCTGGCGTGCACTGATAGAGATGATACCATGTTAGTAACAGATCTAACTGAAGATAATCAGACTTAGGACGGTACCAGGTTTTTGTGCATATTGACCCCACTGGGTTCTTGCTGAAGTGGCATTCTCTTTTTAACATGGATTTACATGATTTTTCTGACTGCCTGGGCTTCTTTTCACACTCGATATGGAAACTTGAATAACGATACCTGAAGGTTCATAATGTGTAATACATATGTATTGCATGGAGTTCATCATGTTGCTTTTTCCCCGAGAAGACGCTAYAGAGTGCCCGGGAACATGTTAATGAGCACGTAACTTAGTCAGCGAGCAGAGCGCTAGCCCGGCGCGAAACGCCTTTTCTCCTCTCGCCCCTTTTCGCGGCGCTGGCTGCGCT
>NW_020448307.1:1845063-1895002 GCF_003343035.1 Apteryx rowi | reverse complement strand
GGGCGGCGCGGCGGCGGCGGCCTGCCCGCGGCCGGGCCGGGCCGGGCCGGGGTTGACCTTGCCTCCCGGCGGCACTGCCGTTCCCCGTAATCCGCCGTTCCTGGTCTCCCGACCTCCGCGTCCCGGTCAGCGTTGCGCGGGTGCTTCCGAAAAGCGAACTAATTCCCCGCCGCCTGGGAGCTAACGTTAATTTTATTTCGTCTTTTACGTTCGGTCCTCGGGCTGTAATTGAAACCCTCTTAGGCCGGAGCCTGCCCRTACGGAGCGTCCTCGCAAACGCGAGTTTGTTTTTCCTTCTCGCTGCTGAACGAGAGGCGTCAGAGCACTTAAACTCAGCGCGTTCGGAGGCTGTTTTGTCAGGAGCATTAGCCTCGCGGGACAGATACGGGTTTATTAGGGCCCCGCTCTCGCAGCGGGCCGGGTGATCTGCCTCCTGCTGTCACGCGTCTCTGAGCCGCAGAAGTGGAGGCTTAATTGCTTGGAGCGAGGGGGAGAGAAATCCCTCAAAGCTTGGCGCAACCCGCGCCCGCTTAGCCGGCGTCCTTAGGAGGAATCGCTGTGTTGGGACTTCGCCGTGGCGGCGCCGGCATGGCCGGTCGCCTCTCTCCTCGCAGAACGCCGCTTGCGGCTTCCCGTTAGGATCGAAGCCTCGTCGCCTTTTGGTGGCCAGAGGTCTCTAGTTTTCACACGTTAGATGTGTAAACCTTAAGTAAAACTTAGCGTCTTTTTTGTTCCGTGCAAAGCGTGTGTTTGTTTACCAATACTATTATTTTTATTTTTGTTTTCAGAAGGCTTAGACGCAAGCAACCAGGTCTCTTTAATATTGTCTTTCCTACCGGCTCCTGGAGTTCAGGTCGACGTGCACAAACTCCTGAAGGCCTTTACAGAGGCATCTAGCTTTGCGTCCCATGGTCTTGAGCCCGTGGAGGTGCATGCGAAAACATGCTGAAGGACGCTGTTGCGCTACTCTGTAGTGACTCTCTGTACCTGACTGATAAGAACAATACTAATTTCCTTAAAGAGAAATGCGTAAAGCTGTCATTTAGCTGGGTCGTGCTAACACATTAGACAGACACATAACAGACACTGTTATTACTGCAGAGTGTAGCTCTGCGTGGTACTTCAGAGATTAGAAAGGCAGTCTGTGCCCCAAAGGATTTATGTTATTTAAGACCAACAGATAATGAAGGTCCCAT
Organism: Apteryx rowi; assembly: GCF_003343035.1. Taxonomy (NCBI): domain Eukaryota; kingdom Metazoa; phylum Chordata; class Aves; order Apterygiformes; family Apterygidae; genus Apteryx; species Apteryx rowi. The sequence continues at coordinate 1,893,806 of NW_020448307.1, read as the reverse complement.
GAAAAAAACTGGCGTAATTGGAATGGGGAATCCTAAACAGCTATACAAAAGTAAATATATTTATACATTAGTTTCTAATTTTCTCGCCTTTTTTTCTCTTGCCCTGTGCCAGAACCCTAGTGTTTGAATTGTCATTAAGTGTGTTATTGCTGAACTGGTCTCTAATGCTTGCGTTGCTTCAAAAACAAAACAAAAAAACAAAAAAAACCCGTGTGCTGTGAAACTAAAGATGCAGAGTTGACATTTAGATGAAGATGAGAGGGTAGAAGAATCTCCCTAACATTGAACATGTCAAATGTTTGTCGTACACTGAAACTTACTGTGTCTATGAATGTACAACTAATAAGTCTGTCGTTTGTGTCAAAGAAAGACCTGGAATGAACTTATGACCAGCCGTAAGGGCTAGAGCTAAATGCAGGATCCAGTAAATAGGGATAGCCTGTAGAAATTCAGAATAAGTTTTCACATATCATTTAATCTTTAATTTACTGGATTGTGAGAGAGTGGAGGAGAACTGAAAATTTTCATCTTGAGGGTTTTTGGTGGTGGTGGCTTTTTGTGGGGTGGGGTAATGCATTAGTGGAGTTAGATGACATATAATTAGGTGGTTCCTCTATGGCTAGATGTGATGTATTATCCGAGTGTGACAGAGGCACCCTGCTCCTGTAAAAGTTATTTGTGTCCTGATCTTTGTGCGTAGGAACAGCACTCTTGAATTCCGGAGACTATCTGAACGTGTAAAATATTTGCGGTATTCCCTGAGTGTGTGTGTTTTCCAAAAAAGTGATAGTTAACGAGGGGAGATAGCTAAGGTGAATAATCTGAGGACAGCGGGGATGAATAATGGAGGCCAGAACGTACGTATTTCTTTTTCGCCGTGTTCCTCGCAGAACTGCGTGGGTGTGGGCCCTCGCRTCTGCCGCAAGCCGCCTTGGGTGCAAATTCAGAACCGGTGTCAGCTCACTGAAATGCCGAGTGTTAAAATGATGTATATGAAATGTGGTTTATCTTCCGAAGCTAACCTTGCAAAAGCTCTAGCCTTTTTGCTTTATTCAGGCGTTAGATAATTAATAAAAAAATAGCCCGTGAGCGTGCCTTTGAACGGTGTGGCAGTTTGATCTAACGCACCGGAGAAACACAGTGCTGTGGAGCACAGAGCTAAGGCCAAACCTCAGAGCACGGATCTGAGCCTTACCGTAAGCCCCTTTGCGTCGGGGAATAGGGTCTGGATAACCTGGAAGACGGCTGGTTTCGGTTCCTGCTCTTCCCAGCTGTGCTTGGTAGGAGGCTGGGGTGGGAGAGGTCGGGGAGGGAGGGAGGCTGCCGCACGCGGCGCACGGTTATTCTGGGCAGCGCTGCGTCCCGAAAAGGGACGCTGGGAGGCTGTCGTAATTTAGGCATGCCGTTGGGAAAGTTACCCAGGGACGTTTTTAGGATTAGGTGGCTTAAAAGCCTTTTGARCGTATTCCTCGGATTGCGAGGTCAGTGGCAAAGCAGTATTTCATCCTCAGATTTGAAACTAGCCTCCATTCTAGAAAAGATAGCGAGGCTTTTAACAGGTTTATTTAAATCGTAAGTTGGTTGAGGCWTGCTTTTTACTTGAGACATTTGAAAATAATGTGATGTATATGAGTAATGTAAACCCACCTAGGAAGCAGTGGGTGTGTGAAATAATAAATACATATTCCTTTTTAAGTGATATTTTCTTCCCGTCTCACTTGTTGAAGGCTTACGTGGATCATGAATCATTTTGTAATGGGAGGTATGTATGGGAAACATAAGGAAGAAAGGTTTTTCCGTTTGTTTGGTTTTCTTTCAGTGAAACTGGAGAAGAACCATATTGCTCAAGATATAATGCAAATGCATTTTAAATCCATACAAGACCATAATGTTTACTTAGTATCTGRGAAGACTGAAGTGAGATACCAAAGGAGGTGTCAGTTGCCACCTGTTAGTTAAGCTTGTATTTAACTTTTGAGTTGAAACAGAGTTTTAGTGTGCGCAGATCAAAACTAAAAGATGAGAATGTACCATGTCTTTTAATGTCAGCAGTTAGAACTGATGTCAGTGATTCATTTCCTTGGTAAGTTACTTGTAGTTTGCAAAAGATGTGTTTGCTAAAGATAGTTGAAACTGATAAGAATGGTATCGTAATTTCCAAGGTAGGTTGATTTTGCATCTTTCATTTTTTTCTTTTGTGTATTCATGTAAGTTGGATAGAAAGTACCCCTTGCCTTCAAAACAGTGAAGATTTAAGAAAAAAAAAGGTGCAAAGTAAAGTCCTGTCTCATGCACAGCCACTCTGTGTATTCATTTGCATCTAATGAGCCCCATATTTTATCTGAAACTAAACTACCTTCTGTGCAGCACGGTCTTTGTTCCAGGTGACTCAAGTCTCAGTAATTGCATACTGGGACCTGGGCGTTTTGTTCTCCAACACCTGCCTCTGTAGGCAACAGCACCTATCAGGTGAGTTCGGAAGGTTTTAGTAATTCTATCTAAAAATGTAATTACAGAAAATGAAGTATATTCCAGCTCTGAATTTCAAAGAACTTGGGAAAGACGATGAAACATTAGTAGCCTAATACCACGTAGCTTGGGTAAGAGCAGAAAACAGCCTCTCACGCAGACTGCTTTTTTAATGTTGTCTCGGGTGGCAGGATGGCGTCTGACTCTTAGTTAGGTTTCTTTGACTTTTCACTCGTCGCTTCAGCTGTGTGGGCTCAGTGACCCCATCTGGGAAGCAGATGTGGGAACAGTCCCTTAGGCCTTCAGGTTGCTCAGTGATTCATGAGAGAGGTGGTGCCTCTTTATGTGGGCTTGGCATCACGTTTTGAAGGTAGCCATACTGAAAGCAAGCACCAGAAGTCTTTTGTGTTTGTGTATTCTGATTCTTTGTCATTGGAATTAATAAGAAAAATGCAATATTAAATTGTATCCATTCCTTCAGCTGCTGCCTCTTTGAAGCTGAAATATCCAAATATGATATACGATGGCACAGTGGGTTTTTTTTTCTTTTTTTAATCAAAGATACTTAACATTCTTCATACCACAATTATTTTTTTAATTTATTTTTTAATGGTATTTTAAATACTTAAAAGATCCAGAGTTCTTTCTGTGATTTAGTAATGTCCAGAAAATTTTAATGTGACCCTAAATATTATAGTAAGGCTTTATGCTCTGTTAAGTGTGTGAAACTTAACTACAGCTATCTAAGATTAAAACCTAGTTCTTCTGGTGTTAAAACCGTAAACTTTGAACACTCAAATCTAAGGGCAGTGTGTATCTACAGGCTGATTTTGGCCTTAAGTGCTTGTTTACACAGTCTAGCCAAGCCAGGGTAATTCCCTGTATGAGCAGAAGCAAGGGAATTAGATCAGCGTGTTTCCCTGTCCTGATCTATACTTCTGTGCTCAGGCCATTAACTGCAGTGAGTCAGTAAAGAGCAACACGCTCGTGAGCACAGATTGTATTTTGATGGGCATAAAAAATGTTTTGATTTTTTTTTTGTCTTTATCTTAGCAGCTCAGAGGGCGCTTGCAGACGCAGCTTTGGCCGTTCGGGTGTCCGGCGGCGTTACGCCGGTGCGGCAGTGAGCGTGCCGCCCGGCAGGGCGCTTTGCARGATCGATGGCTATCCCGTGCTGGAGGAGACCTTGGGAGGCCGTTCCCAAAGGCCGGGCGAGCTCCGGCGTCCGAGGCGGCTGCCCAGGGCCCCGTGCCCCAGCGCGGTTCCCATGCGGGAGCTCCGGCGTCTGCGCTGGCACCGGGAGCAGGCAGGGAAGAGGAGGCACGTGAGGCCGAAGAAGGGCCTCTAACCGCATCGCAAACGCCTTGGGACGCCCGGGCGTCGCGCGCTGGGGAGAGCCGAGCCGCTCAGTGCTGTCACTCTAATTCGGTTAAACGAACCGAAAGAGGAGAAAACAGTCATTTGCTCACCAAGGAGGGGGCTGCCGAGGGCTGGTGCGTGCGGGTAGACTTGTCTAGTGGCTTATCGTTATTTCTGCTGATCAACAAGCCGATACGGAGTGATAGGGATCTGCAGCAGCGTTGGGCAAAAGTCAGGATTTCATATCACCGTAAGTTTAACGTGAAGCATAAATCAGTAAAATAATTCTTTTCTCCTTTGGGGTTGGCAGAAGCTCTCGTTTGTCTTCAAAAGGTCAAAGATAGCAAATGGGAAAAGGAAGGGGTGTTGCAATGAAGTGAAATGTCGCCTTTCTGTGAATAGGCAGCCGACTTGCTGGACTACTCTCCAATTTAGTAACTATGCACTTTTTTTTTTATGGCTATATATGGTTTGCAAAGGTTATGGTTTCAATGTTCTGAAAAAAATCTGTGCTGTCACCTTTTTTAAAAATATTGATTCTTTTTCAGTCTCTTACTTAGATATCTGCCTTTTAAAAATCTCACAGAACTCTATTGCCATAGTAACAACGGAAGTGAGACCTGACTAGGGTTATCTTCAGTCTAGGATTCCTCTGCGGGATTTTTGTGCAGTTCTACCTTTCATGCCAGAACCTGGAGCAAGAACTGAAATGCGTTAAACATTGATGGTGTACTGCTGAGTTATACATAAGATAGAGTTTGTAGTAATCCTGATTTAGTATAAAAAATATGTGCGTGTACTTCTTTGTGCACAGGGCATTCAACTGAGGTTTGTATTGGAGTTGTTTGTAGCCTAAAGGCTTGTGTTAAGGGAAGTTTAAAAAAAAAAACAACAAAACACAACAAAAGATCCAGTGCTAGGTCAGCAGCCAATATGTTAAGTTTAGAAAATTTGGAAGAATTAAAAAATGTATTTATTGGAAAAGTTTTCTCCAAAATTAGGCTTGGAAATTTTTCAAATAATTCTGTAAGCATTGAACTTTAATGCTACTGTGTGTGTATTTATATTTGATAGGCCTCAGCTGGGGGAAGTGACAGATAGAGGCAGTGTCTTTCTCGGAGCCAGATTGCTGTGACTTTTTTGGAAACTAAATGTCCCTGGGTCTTATCCCATTCTCTCAGGCAACTGTTCTGATATTCTAGTAATGGTGTGAAAAAATAACTCAGCCGAACTTTTGTTTTAATAACTGTATATGTTGCTGTAGAGACTGTCTATTTATTTTTAATGAGGAAAAAAAAAAACAACCCAAGAGCCATGCTTTAAAAGCCAACATCCATCAGTGAATCAAAGGAAAAGTAACTAACAGCCTCAGCAAAAGAGACTTCAATCAAACACTGCTTTAATCAGATTCTCCAGGTTCTGAAGACTTTCAGTGGTAGCCTAAAGGGCAAATTGCCTGCAAAACCGAGTAATACAGCCGCCTTAATTGCGTGTACCTGGTGCCTGCACCAACTTTGATGGAAAATGCAAGGCTGGTGCGAGCAGAGCAGTGCTGGGCCATGTGAGACCTCATCGATGATTCATTCTTCCTGTCACATGAACCCTTACTGTTTTGCTAATAAGCACTTAGTTGCATTTTAGATGCCTGGAATCATTTAGAAGTCTGGAAGGCATTTGTGTAGCTTGTCCATTAGAAGGAAAATCTGTTTTCTATAACCGTATACCTTATAGAGCCTCCAGCTCGATCTGAAAAAGTAACTGCGTTTTTTGTGGTGTTACTTAAATTTAGTGATTCAAAGCTAGCGGTAAGTCCAGCTTGCTTTCTCCCATGTAACTTAACTGTAAGAATATATATTTCTCATTCTTATTGGCAGAAGACTGCAAGAATTAATGATATCCTCAGCTTTCTGTGTCCGTTTTTGTTTCATCTCTGGCAGGGTTGTCATATCTAGTGCTTTCCTTTCCCCCTCCTTGGTGACTGCGCGTTTGGGCTGTATGTCGTCTTTCTTCCTTTCTTTTGAGTATTAGGGATGTAGCTGGAAATGTTCTGCCCTGCCACCGTGAAGACAGCGAGCCATGCGATGCGCGCGGTACCTGGAGAGCGTCTGTAGCGTGTCGGAGCCCTTCGTCGTTTATCGTAGCCTGGGCCCTGTACGTGCAGCAGCAAAGCTGGCGTGAAAGTATTGAATTTTCATGGACGGACTGAAAATGAGCCCGGTGGAAGACTTTCTGAAAGTTCGTAGAAAGCAGAGCTGACGGAGACTGAATTAACCGGCTTGGCCTTTCTGTGTTTTGCTGGATCATTTGTTAGACGACCCCTCTAATGTTGTATCCCGGCTGTTCTTGTGTCTCTGTTGTCTCTTAAAAGCAAATCCCCCTTGTTTTAAGGTGCATTCGCTCCACAAGTCACAGTCTGCTCTTAATGACTGAGCTCCGTAGGGCCTGTAAAGTGGGGTGCTCTTGCAATTTGGCGAGCGTTGGTGCTGCGTTAGCTGGTTGGAGAGAAGAGCGAGGCGCGTTGCCGCTGCTGGCGGCGGCAGCGGCGGCTGCTAATTGCTCGTGCTCCGCGGCGCTGGCGAAGCCGTGGCTCCCGCGAGCGGGACCTGCCTCGCTCGCCTCCGTGCCGCCTGGCTGCGCGGAAGGATCGGCGGGAGCTGGGTCCGCGTTTGGCCAGGGGCCGGCGCTTTGAACCTCCTCTTTCCCCGGCGTCGCGGGAGCTGACCCCTCGGGTCCGCCCGCAGGGCTGCCCAGGCCAGCGCTCGCTCTCCCGCCTCCTTCAAACGCCGCTGCGAGGTTAATGCTAACTCTCCTAACAGCAGGCGCGGTTAAAATCTCCGTGCCGCAGCTGGCCTGGGTGGCTCTGACGCTTGGTCACTTGGTGCTGCGTCTGCGGGTGCTTGCGCAGCCCGTCCCGCCTGCGGTCGTCCAGCTAACGGCAGAGAAGATGGAACGGTCCACGCTTCTTTGCCGGCTTGCAGGACTTGGATGTCAAACAGTGTAGACGTGCGGGGGTTGTTTCTGTGCGCAAGTCTGATGAATTGCACTTAAACATCTGAAAAAGCTTTGGATTTGATATCACAGAGGGCATGGATGTAATTTGATCCTTTGATCTTAGGCAGCAGAAGGTTAAAAAATAAAGATACAGGACAGTTATGTGCAAAACAAGACCTTCCTTTAGAGGCATGAGCTGATTTTTTTTTTTCCCTAAGATATATAACTAAAGAAAGCCAGAGCTTAGTAGCAGTAATGATAATAAAAAGCCCCCTCCCCCCCCTTCTTAAATGCTTGGGAAGGACTTGAATGCTGCTGTGAAAAAAGGCCCTAAATGCCTCCCCGAAGAAAAGAAAGAAAAACATCACAGATTGCTTCTGGAATATTAGCTTTAGTATGCGTGAGGAAGAGTTGTTAGGATGTTAAGAAAGAAGTTGCGGAATTGCTATTGCTTAACGGTGATTGCAAAAGAGGGTAGTATCTCTCTATCCAGGCAAGTGGTTCAGTCCCAAGGTGACCTCTTGATATGAGTCGACTTTCTGTTTACAAACTTATTTTCTCTGTTAATGAGATGATGCGAAATGGAAAGAGCACAAAACTTCAATGACGGCTCATTTTAAATGCCGTTCCGACGCGTTCTGCTTGGGATGCTCCCGGCCTAGTATTGCCAGCAGCCGGGATCGAAGGCTGTTYGCATGCCTACTGCATGCAAGTGGCACGCTCTATATTTGATAAGCTTTGCAGTTATTTATACAGAGTCTGTGGGAAGCGCAGTGCATAAAATAAGCTGTCTTCCTTTCAGTCGTATAGCGTGGCAGGGTGAGGGGAAACGGCAAGGTTTGTGCTTGCCTGTATCATTATGTAATGCATCTGCCGAAAAAATTGTTCTTCGCAAAGCCACAGACAGCGCTGGAGTCTGCCCTTGGGTAGCTCTTGCCATTTCCTCCCTTTAACCTCAGGCAGACGCAGCGGCGGCTCCCAGCTAGCGCGAGCTCAGAAGTCGTAGCGAGTTGTTGGGAAATGGTCGGGTGCTGAAGACATGTACGCTAGGCTTTGCGCACGTCCAGGTGTGCGAAGGTATGACTTAAAGACACATTGAAGCTGACGTGGCCTGTTGATCATTGCAAGCGGGAACGCTTTGGAGCGAAGCACGGCAACTGCTTGAAAGCCCCGCGATGCCGCGAGGCAGCCTTGCCCGACAAGAGGCTGCCGTATGCGATTAAAACTATCGGGCTAATTTCACAGAACTTGGGAAACCTTTCAGAAGCTCAGCTGGGCTGCGTATATCCCTCCCTCGTCAGACTGGGGTTTCCTTTCCCTCTCTCTCTCTCTTCAGCTGTCATTAAACTGTGCATGGGTCTTTTCAGCTGCAGAATGAAGAGGAGCCAGGCGAGACTGCGCCAGTGGTAAACGATGCCCCTCCGCCTTACAGCAGCATTTCTGCGGAGAATGCAGGTAAACTCACCCGAAAGGAAATAGCTGCGTTTGGTCTGCTGTTCTTTCTTACCGCCTTAATTGTTCTCCTTATTGACCGATGGCATTGCGGCTTCCTTGCTAGGGCTGGAACGGATCAGAATTGATCCGAAGAGACTATTGTTACTTGTGGTTTAGAAGATGCAATTTGGCTGCGTTGATCTGATGTCATCCCATAAAGTGGTGTTCAAGTTGCATTTCTCAGTGCTCTTAGTAGATTGAAGACAGTTAAAATCTAAGAGCTGTGAGGGTTTGTGGTTCCCCTCTCATTATTCGGCATTTGAGTGATACTCTGCTTCTTCCATAAAGAACTCGTTATTTAAAAAGGATTAAATAATTTACCTTTACTGCAGTTTTCAATATCTATGGACTTGGTCATAAGGGTTATACTTCTTCTGAATCATCATGCTGTCATATGACTCACTAACAGCTTTAGCGAAACTACTTTTTTGTGCTGGTTATGTATTTTTGTTTAGGTAAATCTCTTCATTTCTCCCTCCAGACCATAGTCAACTGTTACAAGATTCAGGAAACAAATGTAATGTATTGTCAGTCTCTCAAACAGCCTGTCGGCTTTGGCTAGAAGTTTGAATATTGTGTTTCTCAAGATACCTATTGAGCTATTGGTGCACTAGTAATAAAGATGTCCCCATTAATTCTGATTCCTTAGCGCATCTAAGAGGTTGGGGCTCAGAAGTGCTATATTTGCTTTTTGTTTCAATCCCTTTCCCCTCCAGCAGAAAACAATTTGGAATCTTTTTCTGGAAAAACTGGTCACCAGTGACCTAAGGCTCACAATGATTCTTCTTTGACTCACTCGTACCACTTGGAGTTTGAAAATATGAATACTTCTGTTTTATTGAAGCCATGAGAGACACAGCATGTATTGTTGTTTTAAAAATAAGTCCAGCCAGGCATGTTAAAGGAGTGCTCGTCGTATTACTTTGTATTCGATAAGGTGCTCCTGTGTTTTTAGCTTTTTTTTTGGGAGGGGGGGAGGGTGAGAGGGATGGTGGTAGGCTAGAAGGGTACAGAGGGAACAGGAGGTGCAGGCTTTGAAGATTTGGGGTGTTAGCATATTTTGAAGTCTTCTGAAATGCTGCTTGTTCCCAGCCTGACATTCTTGAGGAACTGGCAAATTGCGTTCTATATAATTTTCTTTTGCAGCTTATTTTGACTACAAGGATGAGTCAGGATTTCCAAAGCCTCCCTCTTACAACGTGGCCACAACACTGCCTAGTTATGATGAAGCAGAGAGAACTAAGGCTGAAGCTACGATTCCGTTGGTTCCTGGAAGAGTAAGTGCACTGGGCTGGCTGCGCGTCCTCCGGGTTCCTTGTGTAGAAGGAATGCGTTAAGTCTTGTCCATCAAATGTCCTGGCCTTTTTTTTTTTTTTTTTTTTTTTTTTTTAACTTTCTAGGATGGTGATATTACATGCTCCCAAGAGTTCTGGGTGTGTGTTTTTTTTAATTTTTGTCCAGGCAGCTACAATGATGTAAGACACCTCAGTAATGCCAGTATGTGCTATCCAAATGGTTTGGCAAGCTGACAGAGGCATTGTACCGTATCTGTGTGCACTGTTTTGTTTTTTTTTAAAGATTTGGGATTAATTTTCAGCCAGCTAGCATATCTACCATTGTTACTCCTTCCACTTAATAAGTTGACTTTTCCAGGGGTCAGTGTAGCTGATGTAAGAATGATAAAGCCATTCTCTCTGTTGGAATATACTTTTTTCATTTTTGTTTTCAACTTCATCCCTTGTTCAGCCTGTTCCCCAACCCTGCTAGCATCAGATATTGAGTGCTGGTAATACTTCTCTATAGGAGCTAAATTCCTTGTTGCAGTCATATCTTTAATTTTTCTGATGAGTAGGGGAATTCTTTGTAGCCAGAAAAAGAGCATGCCTAATTTTGGCTACCTTAAAAAAATTACTGCCACTGACTTGATATTTCATGCCCTTGGGATTTTTTCCTGCTGGCATTTTAAGCCTTTTGAGACTTAGGATTTTTTTTTTTCCCCTAGGGGGATTTTCTTAAATGTAAAATAAGCATTTTGTATTCCTCCACTGCACACTGCTTTTTGAGAGCTGTGCAATTTGCTGGCCCTTGCTTGAAGAACCACGTGCAGACTTTGTTTTGCTATATGGATTGGGCTGTCTGAAATCCACTCACCTCCTTTCTCCCTTTGGTTTGCAGGAGGATGACTTTGTGACACGGGATGACTTTGATGATACTGATCAGCTGAGGATAGGAAATGATGGCATTTTCATGCTAACTTTCTTCAGTAAGTACATGATGGAACTTAATTTTCTTTAATCAGTGACCCTGAGTAGCTAGCGTAGTTTCCCACTTATGTTTATGTAGCACCAGGAAAAAGCTGTATGTTCCAGTTTCAAGGAATTTGTTTTTTCTTGGAATACAAAGAGGGCTTGACCTGCTGCTTTTCTCCTGCTTTCTCAGTGGCGTTCCTCTTCAACTGGATTGGATTCTTCCTCTCTTTCTGTCTGACTACTTCAGCTGCAGGACGATATGGGGCCATTTCTGGGTTTGGTCTGTCTCTTATTAAGTGGATCCTGATTGTCAGGGTAAGTTGTTTAGTGCAAAAAATACATACACAGATGCTGCTCTCTTCCCTTTTGCCCTCCGCCCTAGCTCATTTTTTAGTTCATCTCTATTTATATTGAAATGCATTTTGAGCCCTTGTTCAGTGAGGACAGAACTTTTCCATCATGCTACCCTGTTTAGATGGTCAGATGCTGGGGTTGTTATTGTAATAAATGAGAATAAAGATTGCATCCCCAAGTATGTCTCTTTTTGACTTAGCCATTGTATTGGATCAAAATTCGTTTGTATGCTGAGCAGTAATAAAATTCTCATCTTCACATAACGTTTATCCAGGTAAAGCAAGCCCTACCGTCAGCAGAGCAGTTTTTCTCTCCTGTAGGATGTTCTTCAGGTGCTACTCTGAAACATAAATATTCCCTAAAATGTGGGGGTTTCTATGAGCATGACTGATGAGGGGAGGGAAATAGGGACTGGAAAATTAGGAGGTGTGAGTGGTTTTTCGCTGAAAGAGCACGCAGTGCCCTCTTGGCCGTGTGGCCGGGGAAGCTCGCTGGTGCCCTCTGGTGCCATGTACCTGCGGCACAAGCAGCAGGTGGTGAGAAGGAAGGATGCTTTCCTTTTTAATTGTATTTTTCACATAAGTAAACTCTGTGCCTACCCGGCTTGTTAAAAGATGCAGTGTTTCCCTGCTGCCCCCGATCAGACAGGGGAGGGAAAGGGAAGGAGTGACTGGTCGGAACTGGGGTGTATGATAGGAGCCCGGGTGCAAAGGCAGGGTCCTGCTGGGAACGGACGTCTGCCTACAGAAGCAAGAAAGGCTGACTTAATATTTTTAAAACTTGGAGGGAGGAAGGAGAAACCTTCCTGAAAATAACTTAAAGGATACAGGTGTGCTGATGCTGTAAGAAATGAAGTGGGGGAGTGGGGGAAGCCAAGCTGAACTATTTTTTGGAGGGAATGTGAAGAAATATTTTTCAGACAAGCTTTATGCAGAGCCCATGAAAAGCTGGTGGCTGTGAAAATTCCATGCAGACATTCCAGGCCAAAGTTTATTTGGAATTTCAAACCAAAAAGCTCATTAGATGTGCGTAAGTAGAAGTAGAGAGCATTAGCATTAGAGCTGTCATGTCATTCCTAATCTTCTTGAGCTAGGAATTAGATTTGTAAATGTGGTATCTATTAACTTTTTCTGTAGAAAGTTAATATTTTAGGGGGCGTCTTGTAACAGTGGTCCTAAGTACTATGGGCTAGAATAAGAAGTGTGACAGAAACGGCTGCCCTTAACTCTAGATTTGATTTAAACTTTGGATTAATTTTACCTTTTGTAAGCTTTTTAACTTGAATAGAATGAAAAAAATATATACAGTATTTAACACTGACATAACGAATTTCAGTACTCTAGTAATGTTGGTGCCTTTCATTCAACAGGTAGCAATTTTCCCAGTAGAAAGTATTGTCAAAGGGTTCCACAGATCTGGGATTTCCCTTTCAACAGTACTTCTGTTTGCTGAACTATCTGGCCGTATAGTGTGATTAGCACGATGAACTGTTGCAAACCTTGTCTCCCCTTTCAGAAGCTGCAAATGTGACTGAGCAGCAAAGATGCAAGGGCAAGTGGGAATATTTGTTCAGTAGTGTCTTTCTGCTCCTCTGACTGCAAGTTTATGGCTGCCTATTGAACCTATTCCATTCCCCTGAGAGTTTGTAGTTTGATATTTGTGTAGAAAAATCTGAAGTGAAAATTCATGAAGCTAGTTTGTTCCCTCTGATCTATAGTAACAGTTACAGAGCAATGACAAGTAACAGTCTATAAACCTTCCTGAAGGTAGAGGGCTTGATTTGGTTACTGCCAAAATTAATTTGGTTACTGAGAACAGATTTGGGTTCAGAAACTGTCAAGTGCTCTAACTTGTGGGTTTTGTTTTTTGTTTTGTTTTTAGTTCTCCACCTATTTCCCGGGTTACTTTGATGGTCAGTATTGGCTTTGGTGGGTTTTCCTTGTACTAGGTAAGTGCTTTGTTTTGGGAGGAAGAGGGATTTGAAACGCTGTAAAGTGCAATAATGTTTTCTGTGAGCATAGCTTTACTGGCTATTCAGATATGCATGTTTAGGTGTAAAACTGAAATGTAACGCTGAAAATACTTATCTCATGCTCTTACTGGATGCTTTCTAGGTTTTAAAGGTACACATAGACACTGTCCTTTTGTTGTCATTTCTTGGTGGCAGCGTCTCATTTATCATCCAGAAGGAGTAAAGAACAGAATGATGCTCGTCTTGATAGTAACTGCTGTCGTATCTGTTCTTATCACATCTTAAATGGAAGAGTGTTTTGACTAAATAAGATACAGGAACGTAGCCTGTGAAAAGGTCATGTCTGAAGTCGGTGGTACAGGTACCGACACAGGGCTAGTTGACACACGGGCTTGTGGACAATCAGAAACTTTGTAATTGGCTAGAGAACTGGCTAAGGAAGGTTCGTTTTTGAGATTGCATGAAATTGAGAGATTAGGTGTCACCGATGCCAAAAAAGTTCTTATATTCAATCAGCTATCGTGCATCCCAGCAATTTAGGTCTCTCTGGGGTAGCAGTGGTGAGCTGAACTGCTGTTTCTCTAGCTGTAGAAACAAAATCTGTGTTAACTGGACAAATGTGTTTCTTTCATCTAGGTTTTCTGCTGTTTCTCAGAGGATTTATTAATTATGCAAAGGTTAGGAAGATGCCAGATACTTTTTCCACTCTCCCCAGGACCAGAGTTCTCTTTATTTACTAAAGGTAAACTTTCTGCTTTCCTGATTTTTTTTTTTTTTTCTGTTTTGTTTTTGACTCATTTGGTGACTCTTTCAAGCTAGATATTTTTTGCTTCAATATTTTTAGAACACAGGGTAATAGAAAACATAGGTTTTTCTTGGTATCCCATACACAGCCCTGTTTCTACAGATCGGCAGAGCAAGAGTCCAGATTGATGTGGCTGCGAGCAGAGAAATACTTGACATTTCCTCCAGTTTTTGCTTTGAAGAATTTTAGACGCATTAGATTCTTTGACTTGAATTGTAAAAACAAAATCTCTGCCCCTTGGCATGACACTGTATTTTTGGCAGGTGGGTCTTTCAGAATAAATAACATGCCTGAAACATATGGTATCTCCTAAATGTGAGTAAAGGTCACAGACAAAATGTGGGTAGAAGATTATGCCAGTGTCTTTGGCTTATGTCCCAGAAAGAACGATTTGTCTGAACTTTGTATGCTGTTTGAATTGTCTGCCAAGTTCCTGGAGAAATTCAGCTCTTGAACGCTTTTTCTCCATGAAAACCACTCCCACATATTTTGAACATATTGTCCTACCTGACCATTCTTCAAAAAAACATAATGTCTAAAAGTCTTTAAGGCTGAACCTTAACATTTTTACCTTCTTAATGGGACCTTAAAGATGGAGGCTTAAGTATTTGAACCCTTCTAGCATAATTTCCTTGTTACAGCAGATGACGGCCTTGCATTAACTGTCCCTCCCTGAGGGGAGGGAAGTGCTGTAATAGGTTACTTCCGAGACGGTGAGTGCAACCTGATGCTCCCTTTAGAAATATCATAATAACATTAGATTTCCCCAAGACAAAATTGAAACAGTTGCAGCTGGAACAGTGGCATAAAGAAACCAGACAAACTCAGGCTTTACATTGGGTGTCATTGAATTGCTCAGAATTTTAAACCAAGGCTTAATATTCCAAATCCACTTTCTTTTTATTAGAAACTGCAAATTGCATAAGATTCTGCTTCATTTTCAGTCTGTAATGAGAACGTGCTACACAAAACAAACATTGTGCTGTGTTTTCCAGTTTGAGTTTTCCAGTGGCGATAGTGTGTAATATAGTTCTTAGTCAATTTATTTAAGTGTTTGTTTTGTTTAACAAAGTTGCTGGTTTATGGTGGACTGTTCTGTTGACCTCCTCCAGGATTTGTGGTATCCTCCGAACATCCTGCTGAGTCACCAGAGGGTTTGATTTCCCCAGTTGTACAGTCACATAGTTTGAGCATTTAAATATCAGATGTTTCACCTGTAGTTTATTCTTCTCAGTGAACACGTATTTTTCTTCTTCTTCTTCTTCTTTACTGAATGTTACTTTTCATTTATTTTAGGAACTGTGTGGTTTCTTATTGCACAGCCTTTAAGGCCTGTGTTTGGAAATGCAGATTATAATTTTAGATACCTTGCTTGAGTCCTTGAAAAAGCTTGTGAGGATGGAGGGATTTTTTTTTTTTGGTCATTTTAGCACTTTCCAAAAGCACTGTCTCTTACAGGTGTATTGAGATAATGTCCAGTATCGCTTCTAAAAATTATGAATTTGACACTTCCACTGAAAATAAGTCTTTAATCCTAAATTCTGAGAAAGAAAACCACAAGAGACTTGGATTTTTAATACATCATTGTGCTTCAGATCAGCTTCCCTCTGTAGGGCGTAATGAAAAGGGCATGGTAAATGTTCATTTTCGTTTTAGAAGGGGACTAATTTTTAGAAAATGAGGCGGGCAGGAGGAGAGGCATAATTTGTGTAAGTCAGAAAATAACTGGTGAAAACGAATCTCGCTGAACGCTTGGCGTATGCTGTTTAATCCGTGTGTGCTGTGAACCGACACTAGGGCTGCTGGGGTTTTCCTTTGCATGTGACGGCACGAACTGGGCGAGTGTCGTCTCGGCAGAACGCGGCAGCTGTGTGACAACTGCAGGAGTTTGCTGGTGGAGGTCGGGTTTAAACAGCTCCAGTTCAGCATTGCTGGAATAGACAATTTAGGAGAGCTCTTGTCTCTTTTGTACCAAAACATTTGGTCGAAGAATAGAAAGAAATCATAGTCATAGTGGATGAGTACAGCAAATAAAAGCGTGAGTCAAATTTTATTCTGTTCTCGTAGTGCAAGTGCAGTGAAATTTCATGTACCTTTAGTGTCTATGCCAGTATTTCTAAGAGCTTGTCTGGTCTAGTGTCTCTTTCTTTTTTTACTTAAAGAATGTTAACTGTTCAGAACTGTAAAATGTGCATAAAACTACTGAGCATTTTGCCGTCACTGGAGTCGTGTCGTTGTGCAGGGAGATATTTCATAAGCCTTTAGACATCCTGCACTCTGTGAACTACATCCTTCTGGTATCCAAAATAACAGTCTAACTATAGTGTTTCAATATTCAATATCCTTCTCCAACAGATGTTTTCTGGCAAATGTCTTCCTGCGTTAGTGAATTCTCCCTCAAGAAGTAACAGGACACCTGCAGGAAGTGAATCAAGACTCTGAAACAGAAGAAAAAATAATCACCTGCTTTAAAATAAATAAATAAAAGTACTGTTGGAAAAAAGGAGAAACATTTCTTTCTATTTGTTTCTAGGTGTAAAATTTTAATAATTAATGCAGAATTCTGTAATCATTGAATCATTAGTGGCTAATGTTTGAAAAAGCTATCGCAATCGAGTCTGTGACGTGCTAATAAAGCCTTATATAGTATCTGTAGTAATTTCGGTAGCATGAGCGACGCCCCCGTAGCCAGCAGGGGACGGTCGTGCTTTATTTCGTTCTCCRGCCGAAGAGCGGGTTTGGACGCTGGTGTTTAGTGTACGGTGCGCGTGATGCCGACGGCCCCGCAGGGATGATCTCGGAAGCTGAAGGGATGGTATCGCCGTGGCTGCGTACCCTTCTGCCGCTTGAGTCGCGCACCACCTCTGCTAGCTCTGTCTGAAGGGAAAAACTGGTCTACGCGATACAGATTTTTAAGGTATAATTGGAAGAGTGTATTGTTTTGAAGGTGGCGCAAGTATTAATTTTTTTAATAGTCTATATTCTAAATGTTATAGTATACTTTACTTTCATACTACCTACTTTTTTGACTATATAGGGGTTTTCACAGTACATGTTGGTAGTGTAAAGATGGAAGATCACATTGCAACTTTGTATAAAAAATCATCTTGCAAAACAAAGGCCTTTTTTTTTTTTTTTCCTTTGGCTTGGGACTTTTGAGACAATTCCTAACATACCCGTAATTCTTGCTTTTATAATTTATGTTAGCAGAGACTATGATGTGTTATAAATGTAGATTTAATGTGCACTTTTGTGCTTTCTGCCAAGTGGTAATTCACTTTGGAGTTTTACTATGTTAAAACTGTAAATATAGCAGAACATTAATAAATGTCACTTATGTAGCAATTTTTGCTGTAGATGATTGTTTAATTTAGATTATATACTTTATTRTTTCTGGTTATTGACTACAAATGCAGATTATCCGATGAAATTTCTTTACTTTTCCACAGAAGGTATAAGACAAACTTGATTACGTTCTCCACTTCAAGGTATCTTTCTTCCTTTTCGTAGGCAGATTTCCTAGTCCTGAGGCGGTGTTCGGTTTCAGCCTCTTTTTCCGGCAGTTCAGGAAACAGTGATTCCGTGCTTTTTTTTTTTTTTTTTTTTTTTTTGTCTTGCATATATAATTTATCTGCTCTGTGAAATGGTTTATTCATAGTTTTGGTTCGTGGCAGAACTTCACGGCCGTATAGTCTCGACAAACAAGCAGTCGGGCTGACGAAGATGCATGGGGGTCACGCGGACACTTCCTTTTTAAACACGGATGAGTGTACACAGGGAGAATTATTAAGTTTATCCTGCAAGGCAAAATCTGTAGCATTGGGGAACTCTGAATCGCATTTGCCCAAACTTGGGAGATTAGCCTTGTGTTTATTCTCGTGGCGTTTGGGCCTTATTTGGTCTTGTGCATTGAGGGAAGCGGAATATTTGGCATTCCTGTTTCTGCTYGTTCGGTGGCCGGCGGACTCGGACCCCCGGTGCTCGCTTGTGCCCTGCAGTAGCCGTCCGGCTGCCGGGAGCGCAGCGCAAGAGGGGGCTTCTGCCGAAAGGGGGTCGCTAGCAGGCCCCAGGGGACCGCGAACGCGGACTCGCAGGGTTATTTGGGGTCTCYGGCGGCTCAGCCGCTTTCGCACGAGCGGCGGGTCCGCGGTGATGGGCTGTGACCTCCCTGCCGGCCTTGGTCAGCCCGCCGGCTTTCTCCTCCTGGCGCTGTAAGCCTCCGAGCAGGTTCGGGCAGGATTCGGACCTCACCTCTGAGGAACGGATCTCATCCCTTGATGGCGGAGAAGCAGCACGCCCTGCCCTTCCCGGGAGAGGGGAGGGAGTGGCGCCGGCTCCGCGCTGACCGCGGGCAACGCTTGTGTCCGATTTCCGCGACAGCTTTACCGCTCGCGGCGTCCTGCTGCGGCCCCGCGGAAGAGGCGGCGACGGGATTTTGGTGGGGCTCGAGTGGGCTGTTCGCGTTGCRTGTTTTGGGCTGTATGTGCCCGAAAGGGGATCTCTGATGCATCGCTGCTTCCCCCGCCCCGTTTTGGGTGTGCTCAGGTTTTGGTGACCCCGGGACTGTGTGGGCTGTGACCGTCCGAGTGCTCTTAGCCCCCAGTTTCAGTGCAGACRCCGTGGTTGCCCGACCACGGCTCTGAGCGAGGCAGGGACCTGCAGGAGACGCTGGACCTCTCCTTTAGACTGAYCCAGTGTCCGTCTTTGGCCCCTGCTCTCTGGAGGGTAACAAGAAAGGTAACGGAGATCCAGACCCTGTAGTGAATCACCCTCAACTCAGTAATCTCCCAATTTCTGTGCAAGAACCGTCAAGCTTTCTAGCATTCTCTTTAGCCAAGTGTGCCTGCAAGAACAACCGGGGCTTCTCCACGCGCTGCCCATGGCACGCGTTCAGTGTGGAGGTGCTGCAGGATACCGGGACCTTCATGGGAAGAGCGGTAAGTCCCGCAGATGAAGACGTCTAGCGCTTCATGCCGCCTTCCCTGGGACTTGCCCTGCCGGGGGATGTTGGCAGCCCAACCGCACCGCTCAAGTGGCAGGGCAAGACCAGCGAAGCCAAGTACTGTTCGGAAGGGCGGACTGACAACTGCTGCCTTCACGGAGAGGCGCAATTCCGTTTGCCAGGAGGCATCGCGTCCTGACCCTCCGAGCCGCTTCCCGAGCGTGTCCAAAGGACTCCCCGCGGCGAGGCTCCGATAGCGCTGCGTGAGCCGCCGAGCTGCTGRGTTTGCGCAGACCTCCTCCTGCGCGTGCAGCGCTTTAAATTGCGCTGAAACGTCCCCATCGTCTGTGCGGGCAGAGCACGTTTCACCAACTGATACGCTCCCTGCTGGGATCTTCTAGGAGATGGACTTGGTAATTTAACAGCCCTTTTGCATTTCTAGCATCTCTAGCTTTAGTTTACTAATAATGATTGGTGGGAACACCTCCGGGTGACATTTGGGATCTTGGTGCCGTGCGGGGAATGGCGCTTCTGGTTGCGATTTTCTGACTTGAGGCGTTTTGCGACTTTCGCGGTTTTCTTCAAACCCTTCCAACGGCACCTGCCGTTCACGGTTTGGTGATGGGTTCCCCGACCTTGCTGAGATCCGCAAGGCGAACGCAGAAACGGTGGATCCGCAGAAACGGTGGAGCTGCCGCTGCGCTGGTTCTGGTAGCCGAAGACTCCTTAGGTTCATTTTAACGCATCTTTACGGGGTAATTCTGCAGCTGTTTTTTAAAGTGGAGCTGCTGACCGTGGCTTGTGAAGAAGGAAAGTTGCCTCGCAAGGAGCTGCTCCCGCCTTGTGCTGTCCCGGCACAGGTAAATCCACGGCGAGTCTCTAACTGGGTTTAACTGGTTTACATCAGTCCCGGGGTTTATGCAGGAAAACTGGACTGTGCTACAGAGAAGTGGCTCTTTTGTCCAAATATTAGAATTATTCGGACAATCGACTTCTTTTTTCTTTTGCAATCATTTAAAGGCGTTGCAAGGCTCTCTTTGCCAGGTGCGTCAGGACACATGTCTTGAGGCCCTGTTCCCGCTTCCCGTGCAAGAAGGAAAAGCAACACAAGGAAAGAAGGAGCGGCTGAAGCACGAACGCTCTGCGCTGAGGAAGGCAAAGGTGCCTCTCGGACCAGGGAATGCAATTCAGCGCCTATTCCCATCTGGCCTTTGCCAGGTGCCGTTGCCTGGCGCTTCCGTGTTGCCGGGTCCCGCCGGGAGGTGCGGGAGCTCGCTTCCCTCCTTCGCGCCGGGAAGCAAGCCTGCGTAGCACCTGCTGCGGCTTTGATGGCTTCGTGCTTAGGACATGGCACAGCTTTAACTGGAAGGAAAGATAAACAAATGTCTCGCAAAAAACACGTATGATAAGCCAAACCGGGTAGCGGTTGGAGTAATGAGCCTTCTCGAAAACTCCTCGACTGCAGAACATTTACAAGCTCTTTTACCAGCCCTGCTTACCGCTTATCATGTAAAAACGTTTCACAGCGGCGCAGGAAGGGGCAGCAAGTTCGCTGGCCGAGTCGCGTTACAGAAGCCCGAGTCCGTTTCTTGCTCGGAAAAGCGAGCTTACGTCAGCTCAGCATTTGCCTCCGCGGTAGGTTAAGGAAGCCGCGCGCGTTTCCCTTTTAGGTATCTCCTGGGTCGGAAGAGTTGCGTTAAAGTCGTCGCGAGGCCGCGTTGTGCTGAGAATCGCAGTAACCTTGAGCAGCGAGGGGCGTCCGTGTCCTGCAAACGGTTCCGAGCTGGTTTCCGTGTAAAACGGTTTTATGTAACTTTTCTGGGATGATACCTTGTGCATAAATAGCAATGAACTTTTTTTTTTTCCTTTCAATTCAAGCCAACAGAAGTTATGCTCAGAATATCTGCGGGCTGCGTTACTTTCACAGTCGGCACGTCAGGTCCGTCGGCCGTGGAGCAGCGCAGCTCCGCCGGGTAAGGAGCCTGCGCCAGCGTCTGTCCCGGGGCAGAGCTCTCCCGTCTCGCACAAGGTTTCAGAGTCGGGCCCGCGTGTCCTCCTGTCTGTGTGCTCTATGCCAAAAGAAATGCACTTGAATTAATATCGTAGCCTTGCTTTACCTTCCTAAAGGTAGGAAAAGGCAAGAAAATCAATGGGCCAGCTCGTGGTTTTGTTTTTTCTCTCTAGGTGCTGGATGTCTGTGGGCAGTTCCAGCTCACGCGGGGTCCCGTGCTTCCCAAGGCGTGCCGAGCTCCAGCAGGGTCTTGCTTGGGCGCGCGTGTGTGCGATGAGTGTTTCACATCTGCGTCCGTCTCTGCAACGCGCAGATTGCAGCCAGCTGCCCGCGAAGACGTGGCTCCAGGCGTGCGTTGGGTTTAGGGAATCTGGGAAACGGAAAAGAGACGCAGGAAGCAATCACTCAGAGACGTCCCTGGATGACAGCCTGCCCTTTGCGTGTCTACCGGAGGCGGTAGAGACCATCCCGGTGATCAAAATCCTCGACAGCCGGGGAGGGAGACGGGGGCGACGGCAACCGTCGGCGCGTGAAGCCGCTGCTGTTTGCCCGCACCTCGGTGCTCGGTGTCYGCCCTGACCCGGGACATTTAACTTCCCTGCTCTTCTGGGTCGGACGAGGGTGAGGAAGGTGGCCGACCGGTGACAAACTTCTCCAGGCATTTAAATACAAAACATGGCCCCCGCTTTTTTCTGCGCTTTGGGTTTTTTTCTCTCTCCATGAAGTTCATCTCCCGGGGGCTGCAGGTGCTCGGCTCGAGCCGCTTTTGGGTGTCCCAGCGGCTCCCGCGGAAGGGAACCGGTGCGACGCCCTGGGAGAGAAGAAAACGCTGCCCCGAAGCGCAGCAAGGTTTTTTGGGTTTTTTTTTTGGTTTTAATTAGCTTATACAAGYGATGTTATGCTGAGCAGGAAAAAAGCGTTTTCAAAATATTTCTAACCTCTTGGTGCGCTCCAGGGGCCCTTCGCCTTCCCCTGCCGCCGCTGTTTGCAGGCTCGAGCCGCCGGGCAGGAGCTGCTGGTGGGACTGAGGAGCTTCCCAGCACGGCCTTCGGTTCACGCGCAGCCTCCGCCGTGGGGAAACGCCATGGGAAAGGGCAGCACGGGCCTGTCCAGGAAAAAACCCCCACCCATTTACAGCAACGCAGCTGAAAATCGGAGGGATGATAAAAAGGAAAGCCCGTCTTCACCCAGCTTTCGCGTTTGCCCTTTGCTGCTGTTCTGACCAACGGGGCTAGAGAGCTGTAATTAAAGACCCGGCGGCTCTAATTGGAATCGGTTTAAACTCAAGGTCAAAAATCCCTCCTGGCGCTTCCTCTTCCTAATAACCACCAGCAAAAATCAAACAAATCCAGCCGGCTCCAGCCACTGGTGTGCAGCCAGCAAAGGTCAGCGGCGCGATAAGCAACGGGRCGCCCGCGAGCGCCGCCGGGGGAACGGGCACGGCGCGGGGGCTGGCGTTTCGCGCGAAACGCCGGCTTTCCTTGAGCCGGTGAAGAAACCGAGGCCCTGATGGGTTGAAGAAGGGGTTTTGGCAGGTGGCGTTAATTTGGGGGGCGTCCCCGCGTCCCCCGTTGGCTCCTGCCGCCCGCCCGCGGCTGCGTTTCCCTCTCCCGCTCCTGCGGGTCGCTGCCCCGTCCCGGCTGCCCATTTAACCCCTTTGCTAATTACGCCCCAGCCTAGACCTTTAAAGCGATCCGGGTAGGAAAAAAGAAAAAAACGCATGAAAGGGGTCGTGGGTGCGCGGGGCGGCGTCATTTTTGGTCCTTGCACCCTTTCCCGCGCAGCGGCCGAGGAGGTGCCCGAGCCGCTGCTTTTATCGCACGGGGGTCGGCTGAACGGCCACGAAACCCTTCCTGCTGAAACGGGGCCTTGCCAGGACCTGCCCTTCTGCGCAGGAGTCGGTTTTTGCGGTGAARTTAAGGACGATCCTGGGTCACAGCCAGCTCCCGGGAGGCGCGGGGAAGGCTGGCAGCAGGGACAGGGTTTCTTTACCCCAGCCAGAGCCCTAACCCTAACTGCGGCAGGATGGGAACCCACCGACGCCCAGCAGAGCTGAGGATCGGTTTGAGTCTGCAGGTGCAATCAATAACACAGGGGATAACGAATGTCAGCTTTGACAAGGGGACGTTGTAAAACCCCCGGGTGAAACGCAGATTGAGAGCACTGAAACACCTGCAGATTAACATATAAAGGATACGTGGAGGGGGGCATTGACTGCAGCAAAAGTTTTAGGAGCAGCCAGGTGAGTGTTAACAAAGCGTAACGGAGACGCTGCATGCAGGCTAATGACGGAGGATGTTCACCGTCAGTGTCCGAAAACTGAAACTGAGATGTGCGCTGCAATATCAACGAAAAGTTAAAGATCTGCCCGAAAGATCGCTACATTGCAGATCTGCTTTTTAACTGAACGAAGCTGCGTGCAGAAGCATGAACACACGGTTGTGGTCGTGCTGGGAAGCGGAAGGAGCTTTCCCGGGAAGCCCTGGGTCATTGGACTCCTGCAGCCAAACCGCAGCTCCTCTCCGGAGGCGGCCGGACACCGAACCCCCCGGTGGGTGCCGTTGGCCCCAGGGATCAGGACGACCCTGCGGAGATGCAGAGGCCGCTCGGTTTGAGCGCTGGGCTGCTCCAGGAGGTGAGTCCGGGCTGGCGTCGCTTGGGGAGCGGGCAGCTGAGCGCCCGGAGCCGGGAGCCACCGGAATGCGCGAGCCGGTCCCACCGGTGCCGTGCTCCGCATGCGAGCCGAGTTCAGGCTTTTTCCAGAGGGTGATTTTTGCCCTGGCTCGGGCTGTGCAATCCCTCGTACTCTGATTTCTGGATGAGCTGTTTGCATTTCTTCCAGCTGAATTCCGGCTTTTTGCGCTGGTGTTCATTTCAAAGTCTTTCCTCCGGATTCTAGTTTGCTTGGAACAAAAGCTCCTAAATTCTTGGGGGAATTTGACTGCTTTCTGAATCTGCAGCTCGAAAGACATAAAGTGGCTCCAAATTGCTCCGTATAATTTTGGGGTTTGGGCAAAGGAAAGCGAAATGGATAGCGGTAGGATGCGTCGGATCCCGGAAGCCTGTTCTCCTTCGGTCCTCCCTCGGTGCCTGTTTCCCAGGAAGGCTTTTATCAGACAATTCCCGCCTGTTACCCCAAACGTCTCCCGCTGGAGACGGGGAGGAAGACGCGCTCTCCGGGCCCGGGCTCGCYGAAGCTGCCGCGAGCTGCCTCGTGCGCGCGCTGCGGGGCTGACGGGGCCGTGCCGGCTCCCTGCCGGGGGAGGAAGGGAGAGGAAGGCTCTTCCCGCCGGATTCCTCCTCGGCTCTCTCCTCTTCTCTTCATGTGTGTCTGCCGGACTTGGGAAACGGCTCAAATATCCCCACGTGAACGTGATCGCGCCGCTCTGCCCAAGACATGTTTGCGCGGGATGCAGGACTCAGCAGCGACCAAAGGGTTATTCCAACCCTTCGCTCATAAAATCTGTGTCCTGAAGTTCGGCAAATGCCAAGGAAGGGATGCAATAAAACCACTTGCTTTTTCGGAGATGCGATACCTCCGTTAAGCAACCGCTCTGTTTATGTCCCTGCTAATGGAAGTAAATTGCTTTCTGCAATCGAATTGGGAAGTTCCCTTTCCAATTGTGACGGGCTCAGCTCCGCGTTTCCAGTGTTTAGTCTGCTCTTAGTCTTCTCCCTTTAATTAATTTCACATATTGGGCTGATTTCCGCGAGCCCCCAGTTGCTCGTTGGGATGCTTCTGTCGCTCCTTAAAGCGCCTGCAGAACTGGGGCGAGAGGGGTTTGCTTGTTTTTCCCTTGTTCTTTTCCTCCGCCAGCCTGCGCTCCCTGGTGCCTCGCCGCGGAGGGACGTCCCGCAGCTGCGCGGTGCCTATATATATATATATGCATACACATGCATACTATATATATTAAAAAATATATAAATTATATAGATAATATAATTTATATATTTTWTATATATATAAAATTATATATTTCTTATGTATAGCACTTTAATGCAGCCTTGTTTCTCTCCCATCTGGAAAGTGTGGCTTCCTCAAGCCCCCTTGCGCCTGCGGCGCTGCCTCCGCGCCGGCTTTCCGCGGCAGCACGTGTTTCCCCTTTCGGCCCTCCGTCTGTGCATGAAACCAATTACTCCAGCGAGCAGCAGGAACTTGGCCCTTCCTCCGGCGGTTCAAGGTCCGCGTCTCCCTCGCTTCCTGCCTGCAGAAGGGATGTTTCCTTATTCCTGAGGCGATCGTTACTGCCGAGCTTTCCTGCTTTTTTGTGGCTGGGCGCTCGCTTGAATTATTTTTGCTTTTAAGGCTTCTGCTGAGCGTTTTCCTCCGTCAGCTGGCTGCGCGTGAACGGGGGCCGGGCACCAGGGCGTTCGGCTCGGCTCCACTCGGGCGCCCGAGGCTGGTCCCAAACGTCCCCAAAGCTCCCTCGAGCTTCTCCCGTGAGCGGTTTCGGGGGCCCCAAGGAGCCCCGGTGCCGTAAACGCGGCGTTGCGGCGCCGCTTTCCCGAGGGCGGGAATTCAGCGCAGATGCAGCTACCGCTTCCTTCCCTCCGGCCAAAGCAGCGCTTAAGCGTCGAACCGCCCCGACCGGAGCAAGGCATTCGTTCCCGCTCTGCGCTTGCTCCGGGGGAAAYGGGGCTGCTTTAACTGGCCCGGGGGAAGGAAAACCCACCCAGCTCACGCCGCGAGGGAGCCGGAGCGGCAGAGGAATGTCCTGGCCTTTCCTCCTCCTCCCCCCGGCTCAGGAAGGGGATCCCTGGAAATCCCGCCGGGCAGCAGTGCCGGGGTGCCGTGCTGCCGCTTCTCGTCCTGCACGCGAAGGAAAATGCCAAAACACCCGGCGCGGGGTTCCTGGGAGCCCCGTTCCCGGGATTTTCTTTTTTTCTTTTTTCGATGGCACAAGGCCTAGTCAAATAAGCAGAGTCATTTTTCCATCGCTGCCGTGGGTTTTGCCGTCTCGCAGCTGCTTGGCGCCGCCYGAGCTTGCGAAGGTTGCGTTCGCAGCGCGCTCTCGAGTTCCCGGAGAGCTTTTCCCATCTCCGCACGGGTCTGCGCGAGCAGCCCGCTGACGCGGGTCGCAGCTTGAAATCTTCCTTGCTTCACCTCAAATGCCGCCAGGGCCGCTAGCGATCCAAAAGCCCGCGAGTGCCCGTCGGCAGAGCACAGCTATGCTGGGGGGGAGGAGCGAGATCCCGGTTTAAAACACTCGGACTATTTTTTTCCCTTATTACAATAGATATATTTTTTTGTTGCTGGGCTTTTTTGTGGCCGTGGCGAGGCRGCGGGGGCGGCTGCAGGCTCTGCCCGCTGCCGGGGCGGGAGGTGGGAGGGGAACCGGGATGCGCCGTCCCCGGAGCCGTGGGGTGCCGGGGGCCTTTCCTGCGGCCCGGCTGGAAGCGAGAGGCTGCCGGTCTGCTGCCGAGGAAATCCTGTTTCCCGGGACTCGCCATGGCCCCAGGCACGGCTCCCACTCGGCACCTTGCCGCCTCTCCAGGGAGGCTTTTCCCGCATCCGCCCGGAGCAGGTGCCGAACCGTGGGGCCGCCTTGTCCAGGCTGGGTGAAGCAAAACCGWCCCAAAAGCCTAAAACCTGTGCCCAAGCACGGGCTCCTCCGGGCAGCAGCAGGTCTCCTGACGGATGAGCGAGGTGGATGGGGTTTTTCCCCCCGGCGTATATTCCAGCGAATATCAGCACCGCTCTTGACGGATGAGCAATTCCCCCYGAGCACCCGCTGCGCGTTGGCACCGCTCGCGGGGGGCAGAGCGTGGCTGCGTGAATCCGCGCTTCGGGAGCCCGAACCAGCGTCGCGCCGAGGCGCCATCGGGGCAGAACCCTCCACCCGCCGTCGTAGCGCGAGCTCCGCAGCCCTGCGCCGTTTCTAAGTGGGCATCTTCTCATACGCGTGTTTTTTCCATACGTGGTTGATTTTTTTGTTCTAAAGCTTTAATGCAATTTCTTCCTACAGTCAGTGAAGGGCTTTAGAAGTTAATATAAAACAGTATGACATTTTTGTGTGTTTTGGGTTGTTTGTCTAAGCTTTTATTAGGCTTGTCGTGCAAATCATCGGACAAAAATGCGAAAGAAAAAAAAAAAACCCACCAAACTGTGTGTGTTCGTACTGGGGACCAACCCCAAGGCCCGCCGCCGCGGCTCTACCCCGGCCGCTGGCAGAGAGGGGCTCCGAAGCAACAGCCAGGAGCCCRGAGCAGCTCCAGGGAATCCCCACGGTGTTTTTTTTGGGCCAAGTCATATAAATCTGGGGCTCGGAAGGAGCAGTGGCAGGCAGGGTGGCCACGGCCTTTGCACTGACCTAGGGCAAGCCGGAGCTCGAGGCTCCGGGCGCGGAGCCACCAGCAGTGCCGCCTCCRGATCCCGGTCGCTTGGGAACAGCCGTCGCTGCTCCGGAGCGTGGCGCCCCGTCCCGCGTGGCGCCGATCCAAGAAGCCACGTAGGTGCCGGTACGTTGCTTGGGCAATGACATCCGTGATCGGGTCCCTTATGCGCAGCGCAATGACAATAGGCGCGATGGGCACCGAGTGCGGAACAACAACCACAGGTTTTCAAGTAGGCTGCTAGTAAACCTACGTTACTGCAGGGCTGCTGGGTTTTAGGTTTTGGATGAGTTTTAGAAATAATCTGTGCAATGTTCTCTAAATACAAGCCTTAAAAACTTGAAATTTTCTGCATCGTAGAAGTTTGAAGTGGGAGATTTGGAACCAGGATGCTTTGATCTTATTTTCGCTCATCCCTAACACGCTGCAGGGCTCCGAGAAGCTTTTCCCTCTGACGGACGGCAAAGTCGAGACTCAGAGATGCAGCCTGGACGTGCTGCCTTGCATTTTTTCCAGCGCTCATGTCTGCGGATGACGAGTCACAGGAATGTTGTCAAAACTTAACTTGCAAAACATCTGGAGCTCCTTAGATTAGAGAGACACGCTATGATCCATTGCTGTTCTAGTTTTATTTGTTTATTTAATTATTAGTGTTGGGGAGAGGCAATTCTGATGCTTAGAATATAAATGTGTGTGTGTATAAAATATATATATACACACATATATAATATAGCAATTATAACCAGTGTCAATGATGAAAAAAATTTACACGATTTTGGTTTCATTTTGAGTATCTCTTAAACATTTTTTAGGAAATTGAGTTTTCTGTAACACTTCCCAATAAGTGATAGTCTACACAAAGCTGAAAGTTTCAAGTGATGCTGCCGAATCTCTGCCAGATATAATGGTCTATGTGAGCAGCTGAGCTGCTGCCCTTGCTCTGCGCGCGGGGCTCGGTTCCCACAAGGTGCTTGGCATCTTCCGCAGTCATTCCCGTCGCTGTAAAGTGGGTGCGAAGACCCTTGCTCCATGTTGCTCCGTGTCTGGCCCGGAGCACCTCGCCTCCGTTCAGCGGTGACGATGCTGCGGGCGCCTGGGCTCATCCGGCACCGGCAGGGCCCAGAGCATCGCGGCTGCCCCGGGAGGTTTACCGTAAAAAGTTGCAACTGCTTGTCGGCCTTCAGCAGCGTGAAGAAGAAGGGAGGAGCAAGAGGGTTTGGCGGAAGGGCTARAGCTACCTGGGTTGCTGCTTTACCCACTTTTAGTGGGAATCAAGTTTAAATAGGGGYCCGTAACGTTATTTCTGCCAAGGTTCGCTTGCATGGAGCAGGCAGAACGAACCCTCTGTGAACAGCAGGCTTTTTAGCAAGGCCACACGAAGGCTGGACGTCGCCAGCTCAAAGACCTCGGTGCGTCCATGAGCCTCTTCCTCTCCCCCTCCGAGGGGAAGCGACCCCTCTCCCGGCAGGGACGCGGTAAGTGGGGCAGGGATGTTTACAGGTGGAGCCGAGGTATTTTTTGTCGAGTGGAATTAGCCGTTAGAGCTACGTCCCAACCAAAGAGGCAACATGGGCTTCTTGATCTAGAACGTAAGCGAATCTTCTGTAGGAGACTCTTCCACAGGCTTCCTTTCCCTCGAGCGCGTTGTAGATATCGGGTCAAAGCGCGCTGGGAGCAGACTCTGCTCCCGCCTGGGAGCCGCGTGGGTGTCGTGGACAGGGAAGGGGAGTAAATCCAACGAGCGAGTGGTCTGCTCTAGCCTAACGAATGCTGCGATTTCTTCTCCGTTACAAAAAACTGCCCATTTTGAGCGTGTGCAGATTTCCATGGATCATCCAGGCAGTTTAGTTACAGGAAAGCTAATCTGTAAATGGTGTTTTCTTAAACTTGGTATCGGTTGAGCCCGTCGTCATCTGAGCGTGTAAGAATTTGGTCTCGGGGTAGTTTAGAACGAACGTTTCTTTCGTTCCATTTTTTTTTCCCTTGTGGACACATTCTTTGCCCAGCAACGAATGGGAACGAAACGTGAACTGAGGCGCCGTGAGGAACGTCTTGCTGGAGGACACGTCCTCGACCGGTTAATTCTTGTCCAGGTGCCGCCCTTAAACGGAGAGGGAAGAGGAAAGACGTGAGCAATCCCGCTACCTCACAGGCTGTGCGAGACCTGAAAAGTTAAAGATTGACTGTTTTCAGTTGAGGGACGACTTCTTTTTTCCTGAGAGGAAAGGAGGAGGATTTCAAGTGCCAGGGAAACAAGGGCTCACCAGGCATTTTTTTTTTAAATCTGTTCACACAAAGTTGGTACTGGAAGTCCCAAAATACATAAATGTGTTTAGCCAGGGTTTTATTTGTAACTTGGATGAGACATTCAAGTCTGGACCTGGTTTGAGTGAATCTGAGTGGCTTCGCTTGAAACCATCGGAAATTCTCTGTTCTGTGAGGCTTTGACTTAAAAAAAACAAAAAGGGGGGGAAAAAAAAAAAGAGCATGAGAGTCTTACCAGTTTGAGCCTAGTTTTAGTTTGTGTATTCCGTTTTTTTCAGACATGCACCGCAAACTCTGAGCAGATTTTAGCCAGGAAATAAATCCTTGCCCTTGGCTTGAAGGCAATGTTGGCCCAGCTGTGCCGAATCGAGGYGGGTGACAGCTCTGCTCCCGCACCGTCACCCGGGGCCGGAGCAGCGTCTGCCCTGCCAGGCGGGCCGGCAGCTATCCCGAAAATCGCCCAGGAATCTGGAGATGGAATCGCTGTTCTGCCCGATGCCGAGGTCGCCTTTGCGACGTCCTGCCGTGCTGTTGCACCCCGAACCGAGCCAAACCGAGAGGTCCCAAATGCAGTCAAAAAACGTATGCAAGAACCAAAACCCTCCTTTGCTGAGGGCAGAAAGGAAGCAGGAGGCGAGAGGACTCATTTGTTGATTATAAAGACTGAGCTCGTGCAAAGACTTCCTGCCCAAAGCGCCTCACCGCTCCCCGAGGCGCCGGGATCCCTCGCCCAGGCTGGGGCCCGYGCCTCCGTCTACCTGCTCCTTGGATTTGGTCTCCTGCTTTGGGGGGGGGAAATTATAAATATATACATATATATATATATGTGTGTGTGTGTGTATATATATTTATTTATTTATTTATTTATATCCTTCCTTTCTGGCGTGGGGTCCCCTGCGTCCCCCCRGGCACCCGGTGCGCGAGGACACCAGCACCTCGGTGGCTTCGGGGAGGCGATGGGCCACAGCGGGTTCCCACGGCACGGGAGACGAGACAGGAAGGTCCKAGTGACTCATAAACACCAACGGATTCCATGTGCGAGTTCCTCTGTGTTGTTTGTTACCCTTAATTTGATGGTTTTCCTTCTTTTGAGCATGTTTGTGTACTTTAGACCGTGCCGTCGCTTTGTCAGGGCGCTCGGTGTGTGGTTCCCACGCAGGAGCAGCGTTGTCTGCCTTACAGCTGCGCTCTGCAAAACTAAAAAAGCGTCARTGGAAACCGTTTAGGGCTCCATTTTGCGCCACATCCTGACACGGGACAGCGAGGAGGAGCGGGAGGGAGGTTTTTCGTGGCATGGCCGGGCATGTCTCTGCGTTGCCTCCTGCAGACTGGAGTAGCTCTGCCCRAAGGTGGTGGCACTTGGCTGAAGACCATCCTTCAGCGCCTTCCCCTCAAAGGTTTCCGTGCAACCAGCCCTGAATTCAGGCTCCCAATGCTGCCACCCGTTCACGGTTCCCGCTCCACGTCAAGGGTAAGCGCACCACGGCTGGCACAACCTGGACTCCTAAGGCAGCTCCCTGCCCTGGTGCCCTGCGGTGCTTGGGCAGAGGTTCATCAGCCTGCGCTGGTCTCGGAGGGACCTGAACGCCAGCAGGGCTCCTGTGTCTTTGCGCGCCCTCGAAGGCTTGGTGGGATGGGGCTTGTCCCAGCAGGGACAGAGATCCCTAATTTACTTAAAAATAATCCAAAGCCTGTCTTGGCTGGGGTGGGGGGGGAGCTTCCCCTCGGCGCGGAGGTCCCCGCGGCTCCCGTGTCGGCGTGGCTCGCTTCCTGGGGTTTCCCGGTTCTCCTTCCCCTCGTGCCRGCTCCCACGACGCTTCCCACCTCTCTCGCTGCCGTGCTGCACGGGAGGCGATGTCCGCGCTTGGCGTCGGAGCTGGCCACGGCTTGGTCCCGCTGGGAAGATGATGCGGGACAAGGCGTGTAGGAGCCCTTTCGGATGAGGCGTTTCGTTTGTTTAGGATATCACTTAATTAAACCACGTATGGGGCAGCTGTGGCATCGCTGAACTGCAGCGGTGCAGCGTCTCCGTGCGCTCGGAGCGGCTCCCAGCCGCCGCCGCCGTGTCGCTGCCGAAGGCGCGATCCGCGTGGCCTTGCCGTGCGCCRCGCCGGAGCTGGGAACAGCGGCAGCAGCTCTCGAACGGGCGCCAAGCTTCCGAAGCGCACAGCTCCCGAGGCGGCTGGGCAATCTTGTTTGCTTTAGGCTTTTCGGCCCCAATTACCCAAGCGAGGGCTATTGCCTCTCCAAACAGAGTTCAAAAAGCCCAAGGGTTTTTTTATAAATAGCTCACATCCTCCTGATAACAACCGGGCGGCTGTTTATTGCCCGCTTCCCCTCAGACAGACAGGTCGGCGTGTTTAAAAATCGCACTTCCCATGAAATCCAGAGGAACTGGGYTTTTTGGGTTCCTACAATTGTTTGTCGTTCGGGGTTTCCGCTGCCGTTTACGACACTTAGCCGAGCTAATCCTGAAAAGGAGCCGGCCAAGGGCCTGTTCAGAGACGTTGCTGCCTCGGCAGAGTCATAACCCGCCTTTTCCACGTACTCTTCCTCGGGACGGGGGGAAAAGCGCGTGGCTTCTCAGCAGCGCGGGGTCTTTCCCGTTCGTTTTTTAACCCGGGGACCCCGCGAGCGCTCCCCGGCCCTGCCGTACCTCCCCGCCTCCGGCTCACCCGGCGCCCGGGCAGCAAAAAGCCCCTCAGACCGGTTTTAGCATCGGTTTGGGTAAGACGCCTCCACCCGAAGAGGTAAAATTAACCGTTCCCTTCGCAGCTCGGGGTAGCGCAGTTTCTCGCTCGAGCGTTTTGCTTTCCTAAACGCGGTCAGACGCTCCGGCGCAGTAATTAAACCGAAGGGATGTGGTGCAGAATGTCCCAGTTTCACGCTCCAGGAAGAATCTAATGTTTCTGATTAGGAAAAGCCGGTTGCATAACGGCGTAGCATAATCACAAACATACCTAGGGCTGAGCGGAACTTGGTTTTATGATTTATTCATGAGAATTGCTCCATGGATAAACTTCTATTTATTCCTTGTTGTAAGGGGAGAAAAACGTCAACGAAAGCTGCAGCGCTGAGAGGCAAATGGGCGAAAACCGGACAAGCAGCAGCTTAAAGCGTAAAGTCTTCCTTCCCTCTGCCCCCTCGTGTCCCGGCCCGGTGGGAATGACAGACCTCGGTCTTTTGGGGGTGTTTCTGTGATTTCAGTCCAGAAGATGAAGTCTGTGGGGCTGGGGCTGGGCAGGGGACACCCGGCTGCTTTGGTGCACTCCTGGCGCTGGTGCTTGGCTGCGGGGACGCCGCGACGGTCCCTACGCGGTCGGCAGCGATGACAACCCGTCCGACGAGGACGGAAACTTTAGAGCCTGCAGGATCCCGAAATCCTGGCTGGTTCGTTCAGAAAATCCCCCTGGTCTCCTTCGCCAATGTGCAGGCTTCCCACGCCGGGGCCTGCACCGAGCTGCCCGCCACCATCCGAGAGGCACCTAGTGCTGCTTATATATATGTTTTTTAACCCGAGATAACGCACCGCAAGCGAGCGGTGGAAGGCTTGGTGTGCCCACGTGGGACGCAGACGCCCCGGGCGCTGCAGGGCTCCCGGGGACGGGGCAGGACCTCTGCCGACCCCGCTCGCCCAGCTCCGCTCCTCACCCGCTGGCCGGGGAGGTGATGTCCCGCCGAGGAGCGGGAGCGAGGAAGGGGAACCAGTGACTGCCCCCGTCTCACCGGCACCGAAGTAACCCCGTGCTGCGTGCGCGCATCCGTGCACATGTGCATCCATCCGCCCGAACCCCTCACCTCTYGGCGTGGCCACCCCGGGCCTCTGTCTGGATCCGGCCCCTTCCGTCATTCCTGCCGTTCTTGCAGAGGCTGCTYGCCACGGAAAAATGCGTCCCCCGCCCAAGCGAAAAAACCCGCAGAGCTTCCACTGGGTGAAAAGCCCCGTCCYTAGCGCTTTACTTAACGCTTAAGGTGAAGCCGTGTTATCGCGGTGTTTGTCTTCAAGGATGGACGCAATTTGCGCCCAGGTTTGCTTGTTGCTGCACCCCCTCCCGCAACTGGCAATACTGAAAAATCCCACGCTGCCGTTCAGAGGTTTTTATTGATCCTTGCAAAAATCTCAGTGTCTTTCCTACATACCTATTTTAACAAAATGTTTTTAAAGGTAATTTCAAAGCAAGCTTTTTGTCTCGTTTCTGAGAGTTTCAGCCCATCTGCTTGAGACGAATGCATCGCTTAACGAACGTTATGGGTGCTTTGATTCACGGAGAACGCCCTTTTGGGTCTGAACTCCCAGAAACGGGGTGACTCTATGGGACCGGCAGTGAACTGGGAGCCTTGGTGCGCTTTTAGCTCTGCGTTTCTCTTTGCAACCTGGTCACCTCGCTCCTGATGATGGATTTGGTTTCTTCTGGTGTTGCATGATTGGAAATGGGTCCCGGCCGCAACYGGAGAGGGGGCAGCATGTGGGGGCGCCTGGAGGGCCGCGGGGGCCGGGGCACGTCGCGTCCCACCCCGTGGAGGCGACGCCAGCCGGGGCTCGGCAGCCTCCGTCCCGGCTCCCACGCGCTGCCGGGCCGGTGCTCCGCGAGCGCCCGACCTCTTCCGATATTTATAGCGCCGTTTTCCGCGGCTGAAGCGTCGCTAGAGGAAACCCACGGTGGAAACCTGGCTGCTTCACTCAGCAGTTCCCGTGTTTGTACTTGGTTGAAAAACTTTGCTCCTTTTTGCTTGCTCTCTCCGAAAACAAATAAACGGGAGGGAAACGACGCCTGCCTCTTTGGGGAGGCTGCCGCGAGCGAGGAGCTGCTCGCCCGGCGCCGTGCATCCTGCGGCAGGGTGGTAGCTCGGGGCACGCCACTTTTTAGGCGCCTGCTCCGCACCCCCTGCGTTTGGCGTTTGGCGCGGGGCAGCGAGCAGTTTGCCGCCCCGTGCACGGGGGCTCGGGCTGCAGTGCTGCTGGAGGMGCCGCGCGTCCCGCCGGGCTGAGCCGTGCCGCTGCGCCGAGCCGGGGTGCGTCCAGCCCGGCCGCCCGCGGGAAGCTCGCCTCCGGTCTGCGATCGGATCGAATGACGGATTTTGGGCTACCCTGTGCCTGTATTTTCTGAATAATTGCTATAGACATTTGCTCAGCTTTCTTTTTAGAAAAAACGTGACAGCCATTTGTATATTTAACAATATATATTTATATATATATTTATATATATATTCTAGATCAGTACATTCATCAGTACTTGTTTTCTTCACAAACAGAAGAACTCTTACAATAGTAGACTTTCTAAAATAAATACTATTAAAATAGAGCTTCAAAATAAATATTCTATACAAAGAAAACCACCTGTGGTAGCTCTGCAGGGTGCGTACGCGGCGGGGGCGCGTGAGGGGCAGCGGCCCAGGCCGGGCACGTCGCTCCCGCCTTGGCGGCCTCGCCGCTGGAGCCGAAGCCTCTCCCGGCTCTGGCCAAGCCCGGCTGCCCGGCACTGCGCTGGAGCGCTGGCGGGAGGCCCAAGTACCTTGAAAGGGGGGGACGCAGGAGCTGGGATTTGGGGAGAAAAGGGGAAGAAACGCAGTGCCCGGGACGCTCCCCCAGCCAGCCCGGCCGCCGGGCAGCGGAGGGAGCAGCGCCTACCGTCAACCACCACGGCGCCCGCCGGTGCGTCGCGGCTCCCGCGCGCCGCCSGCTCGGACCCTTCCCTGCAAGCAGCCACCAAAGGAGAGTTTACAGCTATGTACAAGGCGAGCAAAAGCGGCCGGAGGCGGCGAGCCGGGGACGGCCGTGCGTGAGCGCGGGCAYGGCGGCGACGGGTCCCGAGCGGCGGCGTTTGCTGTTGCAGCTTGCCGTCCGGAGCCCCGGGAACGGGCAGCACGGAGGGAAGGGCGGGCGAAAACCGCTCGGCCTCCGGCTGGGAAATGGTCTCTYTTTTTGAATACAATACCTTGTACGTTCAACCAGCAGTTCGGCTAGTCCGGGGTAGTTTTTCCTTTTACCTTTGCCCCTCTCCTTTGTGCAAGAGCATACGTACACGTCTAGTTCCCCTCCTGCTTCCTGGTGTCCCCCTACGTTCAGCACCAGGATCAACTATAGGAACTGGTGCCTGGTAACAGATGCAGCATCCCTTTTCCTGTGATTTAACATACACAACCTAGCAAATGTAATAAATACATAAAAAGTTTTTTCTTAACTCCCCACGCAATAAATATCTACAATTAAACTTAACTAAAAACCGAGCCATCCAGRTTAAATGAATTCTTAACACAAAAGACATCAGAACGCCAGCCCGTCCCCTCCCCATCCCCTGCGCAGCCGCTGCGTTGCCACCAAGCAAACGGGATTCCTGGAAAACGCTACATGAGCTCTGCCTATTGCTTATCTAATCAGAGATGACATTTCGCTGTCACTGCTGTGCATTTACTGAGGAAATTTCCTCTAATTAAAAAAAAAAGAGAGAGAGAGAGGCTAGATCAGTATTCAGCATGCAACAAGTACCTACCTACTTATTAGTGTTGCATGTTTGGACCAAGATTTTTATTTAGCACCTTGTGGCTGTCGAGAGAAAGGGGCTGCTGCACCCGACGGGAGGGCAGAGCTGGCCCTAAGGTGAGCACGTGGCAAAGCCGACGAGATTCAGCTGCGGAAAACCATGGGCAAACTCTTTAGATACGCTCCCTTCCCTCCCCTGGCTTTCCCCGGGCTTTGTTAACACTAAAATAAACATTAAGAGCATTC
Organism: Apteryx rowi; assembly: GCF_003343035.1. Lineage (NCBI taxonomy): Eukaryota > Metazoa > Chordata > Aves > Apterygiformes > Apterygidae > Apteryx > Apteryx rowi. The sequence continues at coordinate 1,857,835 of NW_020448307.1, read as the reverse complement.
GCTACATCTACAAAGACACGCTTTTGTACAGAAGAGGCAAGAGTTGAACAGCAGCAATGGAAATGGGGGAATGGGACGTACTTCCAGCAAATGTCATTCTTCCCCACGGTGAAAAACAAAAATTATCTTACTGTTTAATGAGCAAAGAGCTTGTTCCAGGAGAGGAGGTACTGGATTGATATCCCTATAAAAATATACCCACGTGTGCCCTCCACGTAGGTGTTCATGACTTCTTAATACAGTTTGGGAGAAACAAGCAGACGCTGAACATCTGAACTTGGGGGGCAAGTTAAGATCCACTCCTGCTCCAGCATATTTGCTGAGCAAGCAGGCGCCTTAGGGAAATAAGATCTGAACRATATTCTTTTGGAACGGCTTTGTACTGTTGATGTAAAATTAGTATTTAGAAATCCGCTGAATGAAACCTGACGCTACAGATAAGCTCCCTGGCGAAACGACAAGACAACTGCGCGGCCRCATTCTGCCCTTGTTCCTTGCAAGGAGAGAGCAACCCTGCCCCAGCTCGCTTGGGAAAAGAGTCCGCATCAGCGTGGCCRGGGGGGGAAGAGAGGAAGCGGTGTACCAAAGCGGTAAGCGGCCCTTCGACAAAGGAGCCATGGGTTTACTTCTGGGTCAAAATCTTGGAGGGATGAGGAAAACTTTGGGGAAACGCATCCTGTGTGTGCAATGGGCCCTTGCAATGGCAAGCGTGTGAGGGAGGAGGAGGAGGAGGAGGAGGAGGAGGGAGTTAACCCGTTACCTGCCACGGGCTGCTGGTAACGCATCAGAGTTTTGAAAGAAAGCAAAAACCAGAACCGCACCCTAAATACGAATCCAGGGCAGCTTCTGCAGCTGGGAACGGGCATTGCCTGTGCCGACGTGCCTGCCGGGGAACAGTTAATGGGTCTTGCGGTATGCAGGCATGGTGAGCAGCCGGCAAGCTGAACCAGGAGCTTCTAAGCAGCTGTACTTCAGGGTGTACAGAGGTTTTCAGCCTTCACTCGCAATTAATAAGAATCCGCCTTTGGCCCCATCTATTTAGGTTCCGATCAGTTCCGAAACCCTGAACGACCCAGAGGGCTTCAGTTTGGGGAAATAGCTGCTTCCGCTTTCTCCAAAGGCAAAAGGCTAACGTTATCCTCGGAACACAGGTTGCTAAAAAAGCCGAACTCCGCGGCCCTCCTCGGAGCGCCCTCCCCCCCCTTTCCCAAACCATCAGAAGGGCTTTTCCGGCCTGCTCGCTTTGCCGTCCGGCAGCGCCTTGCAGATGACGCTGTTCGTGTTTCTGCACCTGCAGCCCGGCCGGCTCACTCGGTCGTAGCATCGCTGGGAGAGCTTCACGCAGCCCGTGGCCGGCAGGTAGCAGAGCAAGCAGGGCAGCACCAGCGAGAGGGCGCCCATGAAGGACCAGCGGGCGCAGCGGTTGGCGTGCGAGCAGGAGCAGGGGTGGTCGGCGCACGTGCCTTCGTCGTCCTCGTTGGTGCAGTGGTAGAAGACGCCCTTGACGAGGCACATGCAGGTGGAGTAGTTGACGAGGTTCTGCGCGGAGCAGAGGCACTCCTGGTTGCACACCCAGCACGACGGCAGCGTCCGCGGCACGGCGCACTCCTTGCACTTGCACTTCCCGCAGGCTTCGCACAGCAGAAAGTGCTTGTCCAGCTCCTGCGACACGGCTCCCTTCAGGTCCAGCGGCTTGCAGCTGATGGCCTGGGGCTGGATCCGGACCGCGCGCGGGGAGGACTGCTCCGCCACGGGCGCCGGGGCCATGTGGTCCAGGAGCCTCTGGTCTGAAGACGTGCTGCTGCTGCTGCTGATGGAGCTGGGGCGCCCGCTGAAGGAAATCCAGGGGTGGGTGACGTCCTGCTGGCAGCGCTGCGGCGGCTGGCCGCCCGGGCCCGGCTGGGCGGCCGCGGGGGCGTCCGTGTAGTCGTTCTCGGCGTGCGTCGCCTTCATTTGGTCGATGGGCAGCACGGGGAGCGGGTGCTGCAGCCTCCCATAGGGGACGCGGCTCTCCAGCGAGGGCTGCACCATCGCGGGGCTGGGGACCACGGCGATGCTGCGGGGACCCCGGGGCTCCATCGGGAGCAGCCCCGATCACTGGCGAAAAAACCGCTTTTGGGTATCCTGGGGGGAAGCAGAGGAGACAGAAAAGGGGTTGGGGGAGAAAGAGCGCCTCGTTACTGAGCTAATCGGCGACCCCCGTCCCGGCAGGGCTCGGCGCCGGAGCTGACGCTATGCACGAGTCACAACGAGCCAAACCCGTGCCAAGCGGCGCCGCAGCCCTTGCTCGGTGTCACCCCGGCTCCGTGCCGCCCGCTTTCGCCGCTGCTGCTCCCCTCCCGCCGCGGCCCCGCACCGCGCCGGGATGCTGTTCCCGCGCCAGGATGCTGTTCCCAAGCCGGGAAGCCGTTCCCGCATGCTCCCACGGCCTGCCGTACCCTTCGTAGGCGCGGGAGGTGCAGCTTAGGGCACTTGGACCCCTAATTTTGTTGGCAAAGCTCCTGCCGGCCTTCCCGGGCCCTCTGCGAGCTGGTGCCTCCCCTCGCCCCCGCAAGCAGGCAGCCTTCTTCCAAACGCTAAGCGCACTAATGTTCGGTTTAAGCGCTGTTTACTAGCCAGACTAGCGAAGCCGCCTCTTGCTACAGTTTCTAATTTCATTGAAAGAGGGCAATTTATCCTGGAGCAGGTCCAAGGATTCAACAGCAGCACAGGACAAGAAACCACAGGAAGTAACTAAACTTAAATCAAAGAGCGGAAACTACTTGGTTCAAATTTAGAAAGTGCACATTGTTTTCTAGTAGATGTGCCATTTCCTCCCCGGGTGACCTTTATTCATAAATAATATAATGTTGGAGATCAGTTTAAAGAAGTGGTGAGCAAAGCTTCGGAGCGAGTTACAGGAGGGGAAAAGCTTCGGGTACCAAGAAAAAGGAAATAGTGAACTGCTTCAGGCATTTCAAGTTGTTTGTTTCCAGACAAACAAATTAATCTTTCCCAAAGCATGAAAGATTTTAATATTACAGCAGCGTGAAAAGCCTGGGGAAAAAAAAAAAAGTCAGGAAAAAGCTGCATTAGCCTACAACAATCGCAGGAGAAGTGGATGTGTGCGGGTAAATGTGTGCGCCGTACCTATAAACGCGTATTCTCCTGCTGATTAAAGCTCACAGATTTAACACAACTGTACAAAAACCGGAGCATGAGCTAATTATGAAATGTTTGGAAGGAGAAAAGGAAGAGCATTGTGCCCACTTGGTTTAGGGCTAGCGTCCCCCGTTACATCTGTCGCTGTTGCTTTGATGGGTCGCTTGCCGTCTGAGGGTTTGGACCTCTGCCGGCCGCGCTGAGCTCAGGGCAGCGGCCGGGGCCGCGGCCGGGCTCGTCTCCGCCTGCTGCGCAAGACCAGCAGCGGAAAGGTCGTTATCTAGCAGTAATGACGGTGGGACTTATCGTACTGTAGTCGCTGTGCCGCTACTCTTCTCTAGCTAGAATCCGCTGCTGGGTCTTCTTAATCCTTCATCCAAAATGTTTTATTTCATTATTCCTAGCTCTTTGACATCCCGACTCTAGAAACAAGGGAGGTTTTAAAGCATGGTTTCTAATTATTTCAGAAATAAAAACAAGCAATGATTCTCACAGCTATGGGCCACCCAGAGGGGAAAAAATGAATTTTTTGTGCGTGCGTAGAATCCAGTGTCATGATATAAAAAGTACTTACTGCAAAATCAGAGTCTAGCAAAATACTCGGCTGCCTATCAGCTGGCTGCTGTGCTTGCAGGGAGAGCTGGGTTTCACAGGGTTTTCTTCCGAAGGCGAGAGATGCAGCTGTTTGGGCTGGAGCCAGCGCGCTGGGCAGAGCTGGCGGGGACGGGAGGCAGCCGGGGGAAATGGTGGCACGCGCAGCTACGCCGCCGGCGCTGCCTTCGTTACCTCGCCCCAATTTTTAATCACCCTAGCGTGCGGCTCTGCCTTTCGGCCTGAGCTCGGTCTCGCTCGTCGCCGGGTCTCTGGAGCTTCGTCCGTTCACAGCAGGTCGAAACTGGACGCGCGGCGCGTTATTTATTTCAAGGCGCGCTGGGTGGCAGCACCGGGGGTGAAGAAGCCGCCGGCCGCGGAGGCGATCGCTCCTGCCTCCGCCCGCGCAGAGGGACCAATGCCAGGTGCTCAGCCCGCCGGGGTCCGGGGCTCGCTGCGGTGCCGCGTGGCGCTCACGGCATCGGGTTAACTTGTAGAAGGATTATAGCCACAGGTAGCAAATATTTTACACCTTAAAAACACCTGAACCCCGAAACTTCAGCGCACGGACACCACCATATGCAGGCAGACGTTAAAAGGTGGCTTAACTGCGAGCACGCTGATCAGGATTGCAGTTAATTATCACAGAAAAAAGATTAACCCTGGACTAAATTCCGCACTTTAGGATAGTTAAGGTTGAAAATTATTCACCCTCTTTTTCCTTAACAGTAGCGTTTCAAATCGGTTTGCTAACAGGCAAACTGTTCCCGCAAAGCGAGGGGGAGGGAAGCACTGACACGTCCAACCTCTTCTCCCAGTTCCTGCTGGAACGAGTTCAGTGAGAAGCTGAGGCAGGAGCAGACCCTGGGCACAGGACAGACTTGGATAAAACCTTTGGAGTGAAGGGATCCAAAAAGAGACCCAGCTCTCCCAGTTCCTAGACCTTGCGCTGGACACAACGCCTCTCTTACCGAGATCCCCTCGGAAGCCCCACGGACGCACACACCACCGGCATCGGTGCTAGTGCTACACTCGCTCCCTCAGCTTCTGCCCTTCCTTCTCGCTCCTGAGCGGACAGTTTCCTTAACTGCTCTTACCAAGCATGTCGAAGCACGCTTAAGCAAGGTGAATTTATGATGCTTATGGAATTGTCCAAGGAATATGACTACTTTGCTGCTGCTGGCCTTGTTGCCAACAGCGTCAGCGGTGCACTAAGATTGCTGGTGACAGATCTGGGTCAGATATCTCCAGCGCTGAAACGCAGAGTGCTCTGGATGGCGCTCGGTCTGCCAGGAGGCTCTCCCCCCCGTTGGGATCGGCCTGGATGAGAGCAGTGGTGATGGTTTATGGAGTGTTCGGTCCCGTTTTTGTGTCTGTGTGCTCTCACTGGCATGTGCCTTGAGCACGTCTTTCTCTGAGCCGTTTCTGCTTTAAGCTTCGTGTCTGCATCCCATGAAAGGAAAGATTTCAGGTTTGGTGGCAGCCATCGGTCATTGCTGCCGACAGCCTTCAGCAGGCTGAGCTGTTAGAAACATGAGACATCACAGCAAAGGTACGAGGTGCTTGCTGTGGTTGTGCGACAGAAGAGGTGGGTAGGCCAGCTCTCACGGCAGAAAATCAGAATTCAGTCCAGCACTGGGGTTAAGGACTTCTTCTGGATCAGAAGCAGGTCAAGAAGTCTGACTCCTCCCTTGAATTCTTGCAGGCTGAAATCTGCCTCTATGAGGATATTCATGGATCCTGATGACTTAGCTGGAAGACCCCCAAAGGCACCAGGAGTTGACCTTTTTTGGTCAGTGTGCTCCCGGGGTGGGGTGGGGGGTGGAAATGCAGCTGCGACCAGCCTGAAACTGTTCCAGGATGACGGGAACAATACAAGCAAGTCATCTTCTGAAACTTCGGCAGCTTGCAAGGATATATAAGGATACCAGAAACTCTTGTGAGGAAGCAGGAGGTACGATGCCCTCTCGTCAGCAGGAAAGCACGATCCCATTCCAGCCAAGTGCGACACCACCTCCTGCCCCCTGCCTCCCTCCCCCCCAGACACGGGTTATGCATTTAAGCAGCAATTTTAGTATCTTAGAAACTGCAACTTCTGTTGCAGCCACATCTCTAATCAAAATTGGTGCATTTGGGGTGACTTGACAAAACTTAAGACCTTGAAAAAGAGCTGAAGGTGGGTGTTCTTGGGGCTCTTGCACTTGCTCAGAAGGCCTGAACCCAGCCTAGCTCGCCTGTGTGGAGCAGCCAACTGTGTCTCATAGTTGCTGGCATTGATTCAGACTTTAAAATGACCTAATTCAGCATACGGACCAGCCACTGCGTGTCCAGAGCGGTCCTGGGTGGCAGTGGGGACCAGCAACGGCAGTGCAGCTGGACAGCTCAGCCTACGCTCGCTTGCCTTTTCCCTCTCCTTTTCTTTCTTTCCTTTAACTAGGAGGTCTGGGGCTGACTGCTGAAGCCACCGGGGCTAACCAAGAGTGGAAGTTACCAGAGATGAGCTGCAAGTGTCCAGCCCCTTAAGAAAGGGCATTTCTGCTCTTCGGGCTGCTGTGATAAGACGGGACTGAACGCCGTGGCACTAGTGCTGCGCACAGATCTTCACTGTCTAGTGATGCCAGCCAGGTACTGCTCACAGGCGCTGAACTAAGTGCTCAAATCAAGAAGATTTAATATAACAGGATGCATCGTTTGAAGAAAATTGTAGATTCAAAAAAAAATAAAAAGAAAAATATGAGAAAAAGAAATAAATAAAAATAGGAGATTTTACAAGATGTTTGAGCACTGTGATTTTGCAAAAGCTACATAACTTTATGTTGTGCCTTTGTAATCCATTGCCAAGGCACTAATCCAGTCTGACTATAAGTTGCATTTTTATTCCGAGTAAAAAAATGCCATACACAATACTTGTAAACAAAATTAGTTAATCTTAGTTACTGATTAGTTAATCAGTAATTACATACATATTATTGCATTAACTTAGGTGCAAATTCACTGGATGAAACTCTACAGAAAAATTTCTGGAAGTAGACAATTGGAAGGAAGCACGCATGTTCTGATATTGGGATTTATTCATTCCTTATTGGTATGTGAAACAACAAAGATCCTTTCAAAGCAAAAATGTCAACAAACTCCTCTGTAGAGAAGATTTCTCTTTCCCCTTCCCTGTTCCCCATGCTGGGACTAACAATCACCATCTCACATGGTTGCTCACCATATACAATCTTGGAGTCAAAATATACTCCCTTTCAGGCAGTTAATGTTGTATTCAGAAATCAAGTTCTCAAATGTGCTGCAGATCTTGTTCCACCTCCTCAGCTAGACATTGCCAATCTAAAATGATTACTATACCAGGTAGTTGGAAATCCTAAAGCTTGGGGAAGCCAATTGTTATTTTAAAGTGTTTTGGTATTATTTCAGACTTAAAAGTTCTGTAAGATTCTTTAGTCATATGAAATTTAAAGTGATTTTACAGTTCTAATAGGACTTTGGACTTTCCTACATAATTTTATAGAAAACTATATATTGTAAGCAATTCTGTGAGAAAGTCGTACAAACCCACAGGAAAGCTCATTCTCATTAACTTCTTTAGAACAGTTTCTCCAGTTGAAACTAAAAAGGCTCTATTATTTTTATTTTCAAAGTCGAGTTGGATAATTTGTCTTCTAATTATTGAAAAGCAAAGTGAAACTAGAATTAAATGCTTAACCAAGTACAGGCGTATATAACATTTATAACCGTGTTAATTACTTATTAGTTAATAGCTGCAATATGTTCTTTCTCATGTATTTAACAGCATTAGGTTTGTACTGTAACAGCAGGCTGATGAAAATGAGAGCTGCGCCGGGCGGGATGAGGCGCTGCGTGGGAGCAAGGCCAGGCCGGGAGAGCGCTAGCGCCGGTCGGGACGCCCGCGGTCCCCGAGGGCGGCAGAAACTGCGCTCTCCTGGCCCCTCTCCTGTCTGCCCAGGACCCCGTGCAAAGCGGCACTGTTTGCCCAAGCCATTTCCGAGCGATGCAGAAGGTTTCAAGACGGCTGGGCTCGCTCCCGGCCGCTGCGGAACGGGCAGCCCCGGATGCCGCTGGCGGGCCTGGCTAACGCAGACACCGCCAGTATGGCTGGGGAAGCGACGGGGCCACCTACAACTCTCCCGATACTGTGTAAGCAGCAAGTGCCAGATCAGTGGCCACTTTACTTCTCTTAATGAATTTTAGTCTCAACAACGCTGCATGAGTTGGTAGGGCAGCCTGTCCCTCTGCCCGTCCCATGCAACAGCTCCTCACCTCATCCGACCAAGGGTCCTCCTGGGACTGCTCAGAGAAAGTCACTGCTTTTTGCTAAAGCTGGGTTGTCCTGTGCATGTCTTGTGATGCAGCTTGTGCCCCCCGTCTTGAGCCTGGAAATACGTCCTGTAACTCCAGAGCGTTACTGAGCACGCGGCATTTGCAGAGCTGGCACATTGCTTCGGGCTTCTTGCTACGAGGGTGTTAGCGTGGGATGCAGAGCAGCGCTCTTAACAGAGCCTCCTTCCCTTGCAAGCTTTTGCAAAGAGGGGATGGAGAAACGGCCACAGGGAAACAAAAGGCTAGATCCAACCAGAGCCCGCGGGAGCTGCCGGGTTGGCGCCGGGCGCGTGGCAAGGCCTGGCTGCCTGGCCTAGGGTTTCGCTGTGGCTCAGCGCCGGCGAGGAGCAGAGACCAGAGATCCCTGAATCCTGTCATCTAACAGCTCCATCGGGCTTCCTCTTGGTCACTATGATAACGTTAGAGCTTTTATTATCCACATAAAAGCTGAAATACTTTCTCCAAAAGAGCTATGGCAATCACCTAATTAAGCTTACAATATTTGTAGTAATAGTTGCAGTAAATGTACTGTAGAAGCTCTCATTTTCTTTACTATATGGGACACACAAATTTCTGAGACAACAGGGCAACAGGATGAAAATCAAATGAGAAATGCTTTCTTTATAGAAAAGTCTGAATGTAAAAAGAAAAAAACCCTATCATAATTGAAACCACTGCACTTTACAATGAAGTCAAGGAAGGCCATATATTCCAAGAGCTGTGCACGTCAACACCATTCAGAATCGATGGTAATCCATACAGAATAGCTGCCGCTCTAACTTAGAATTGTTTTTAAAAGGATCATGACTGTATTCTCTTTTCTGTGGTGGTTTGGTTATACGGTCTGGTAAACCTTCTCTAGAAAGAGCTCCTCATAGCTGCACCCAGTGCTTCTGGACACGTGTGAAAACGCTGCCTTTCTGGCTTTGGCACAGCGCCGAAGGCCAAGATTCGTCAGCGATTGAGAACTCATCTCTACAGCTGTTTGGAAAAGAGTGAAATGCTCGGGATGTGAATTGAAAAGGAAGCCAGGGTGTCTGCTATAACAGCTATCCTTGCTATCAAAAAGTACTGGCAAAGGGAAGATCTGTAGGGCTGAGGAGAATAGCTGCACAAAATGGTGCAGGAGAGGTCGAGCAGGGACCTGGCGAGTAACCCGGGAGATGGTCAGGACGGCGAGCGCTGCTCGCTTCCTCCAGGAGAGACCATTTCGGAGCAAACAAGATGGATCAGCACAGACCTCGCTTCCCCCGAATCCCGGCAGAGGAGCAGCTGGCCGCTACCCGCGCGGATGCTGCCATTGCCATGCCGGCCCGTGGCATTAAGGATGCTCCTGTCTGCACAGCCCCGATATGACAACGCTGCTGCTGCTGCTGGAAGTCAAAAACTTCAATAAGGGCTTTTAATGAGGGAAGACTACACTTAAAGTTAAGAGAGACCTTAGTAAGCGTGTGTTTTAAATGTGTGATTAAGAATAGTATATAATGTTGGAGTTCATCAAGACTAAGTTAAGCTTTCTGAATTTTGAGTTAAACTGTAAATTCTTTAAAAGACAAAAAAAAGCTCTTTTCTCTTTTCTATAAAGTATTTATTAATATTGACAAAATATTGATATTAATTCTTTTTGTTCCTCCCCTTCACAGCTTTATACATCTAAAGATAGCTAGAATTTTCACCAACAGTAACAAGGGAAAAAATTAGAAAGCTTATTAGGGGAAACCTGCCCTTTTTAAAATGAGACATTAAGTTCTTGCCAGAGCTTGGAAATTCGGAAGCTGGGAAGTGAGACCTGTAGACTTCCAAGAAGCTGTCTCTGTCCAGCTAAAGTCTGTTCCTGTGGCGTAAGTGAATAAAGTACATTTTGGCCCATGAACATTTGGATCTCTAGGGACTCAAATTTCTTAGTTGAGGCTTTTTATTGGATAGGTGCATTTGTTCTAAGGCCAGAAAACTGAACTCAAATACGATCTATTCAGCTAATGGTACAAAATGCTGGCCATGTCAGAGGGATTTTATATTAARTGAAGGAAACACACTTGTTTGGATTTGAAAAGAATAAACAGCAAAATACTTGTGCAATGATTTGCCTATAAAAAGGCAGTTGTAAGTAGTGGGCTGAATTTGTGAAACTGTAATAGTAATATGATTAATTTTTTTTTTTTTTTTTGCTTTTATGGTTAATATTTGGAAAACTATCACAACTGTGAATTAATTATTGCTGTAGTGCTGAAATAATTCTGAATTTTATTTCACTGAAGTCTGATAACATGGTTTTGGGAGGGGGTGCTTTTTGAGATGTAGCATTTCCCAGTATGATACGGGAATTAGTCATGATACCATGAAAACAGCTTTTGTTTTGCTGTTTCAGGAGACAAGCAAATCATTTCTCCCCTCCACATACCTCATAGGGAATTTCAAAAGGACTGCAGCATTCAGAAATAGTCCTTTTTAATTTTGTAATACCAATATAGAGCCCCTTCTAGCAGCAGAAACACAGTAGCCCATGGAAAATGGCACATTTATCAATGAGACATCCCCAGTGGGGTTCCAATAACTGAGAACAACCCCTCCTCCTGCTATCATTCAGTTTTATACGGAGAAGGGGGAAGCTAGTCATCAAGATCATTGTGATTCAGTGCACAAATTGTAGATTTATTCTTTAACCCAAAATAAAGAGAGAGGAGGGAAACGTTAATATTGAGAAAGCTGGGTTTCACTTTAGCTAATTGAACAACAATTCCTGAGCTGATTTTTGACATATTGTATCCTTAATATGGTTTGGAAGAAAGATAGCAGATCAAGAAGTTTAAAAGAGTCTAGAACATACATTTTCTACTCTGGATAACTCTGGTGTTTTTCCCTTTCTCTGTCTTTTACCCTTTGAAGAAAAAGTTGGGTACAATAAAAAAATTTGAATAAAAAAACAGACCTATCTTTTGATCACTTGAGGAGAAAGAGTGAAGCCTTTTCCTCCTATGATTAATGCTGATATTCATTTGCACTGCCATTTCCAAGGTCTGCACTTCCAATCCTGCTTTCCTCTTGGACCTCTGTGCCTTGTATATGTCCCTTTCTGCTTTTTCCATTCCCCCTCTGATAATGAATTTTCAGAACATGTTGTCTCTAGGCTTGTCTTTCTCCTGTGACGCCAGGACTGGTACCAGAAAATAAGATCCTAGCTTATCTTTGCTACGCAGTTGGTAAAGAAAAGCAGCCAAGACAGGTTTTTCTCCATATATATTACATTTCATATTCCTTTATAAAATGATTCTATTCACACATTTTTATGACTTATCTATTCTTTAAAATACATAATCCATCCACATTAAAAACTGAAGTGACCAAGTGTACAGCAAAACAGAGAACAGAACAGTGATGGAGTAAGGCAAAAAGAAAAAAGGGGAAAAAAAAGGACAGTTGCATGAAATAAAATGCTAAAGAGCAAAGGTCAAGCAGGAAAGATCTGACACTCCAGCGGCTGATCTCTGAAGTGTCCTATTATGGAGACAGCTCAGAACTACTTGACAGTGGCAAGCCACAGGGCTTTGGAAAAGAGAGGAAATATGTACGACCAGTTTTCATATTCTAAAGTAAGAAATATCCAGTTCTTATTTGTCAGTCCAGGTGACCATATATCCATGCTCCTTTTAGGAGAAGGAAGAAGGAATGAGGGAAAAGACACCCCATCAACAGAAAGAGGAGCCTTATTCTGTTATAAAAGCCCTGCAAATAATCCTGACGCAAGTATGGCAAAACCTGCCTGCCATATATGTACACCAAATGCAGATGTTAATGCAAAAACATAGAAAGGAAGTATAAATAAGAGTCACAGGAAAACAAATGCAAATTCTGCAGGAAACAGAATCTTTCTTTTCTTCAGAATGCAAAGTCTCCTTTATATAGTGAAGCACTAGGCAGCTATCTCTCTATATATAATTATAGATAATTGCTGCTAGAAAAGTCATAATCAGAAATATGCTTGTGATCAGTGATCTTTAAGGGAACAGATAAATGCATCTAGAAATAGTGCAAGATTTTGCCTTGGGAAATAGGCTTTATTCTTCCACTTAAGTACATTTATCATTTGCTCATAATTACAGATCTCGTACTTACTTTAAATAATTCAGCTAAGATCATCTCTCAATAGGCGAGTTAATCCTAAATCCGAGACAGATGAGGGGGGCTGGACCTGCAAAAATCCTGGCACGAAAGCCCTCGGAGCCGAGGGAAGGGACCTGCGAGCGCGGCGCTGCGCTGCGCTGTCAGCAGCAGCCGCTTCCCCCCGCTCCGCCGCGATGTTGCAACAACTGCTGCCTGGGAAAATGGCTATTTTATGAATGGGAGGGCAGCGACCCCCTCTGCGCATGCGCGTCCTCCCGACTCTATGAATGGGTGGGCACCGAGGCGCCAAGGCGCATGCTCCGCTCTCTTTTATGAATGGGGGGCTGGAGAGGAACTTGTTGCAAGTTGCGGAGAACGGATACGGCTCGCTCTCTCTCTCTCTCTCTCTCTTTTTTTTTTCTTTATGAATGGAGGGCAGGCGGCAGCCGCTGCGCATGCACCGCGCCCCCCGCCCGGCGCTGAAGGTAAAGGCAAAGGCGGCTGCAGCCGAGGGGCGGACGGGGAGGGGGGCGCCCGGGAGGCGGGGGGGCTCCAGGCCCGGCCCCGCAGTGACACCTCAAGCCGCTCTCCCTCC
>NW_020448307.1:1799153-1844938 GCF_003343035.1 Apteryx rowi | reverse complement strand
GGGCGCCGCGCAGAGCCGGGGCGCGGGCGGGCGGCTCGCAGGCGAGCTCCGCTGCAGGGCAGCTTTGCCCTTTTATGGGGGCATCTGTATGAACTCGTACCTACCTACACCAGCGAGAGGTGAGACGGAGGAAAAAACAGGCTGGAGCTGTTAGTAATCCCATTTTATTTTTTTTTGGTGATGCAAATGCGAAGTGTGAAGATGTTAATCAGTTAATCGGTGCAAATAATCATTTTGCTTTAGCATTAGGCTTCCTTTTCCTGTATTTAGACCTGCAGTTCAACCCCTTCACTGCAGTATCACCACGCACACATGTCCTGCCACTTATGCATTGCAGCTTATGCGTTTTGCTGGCAGTATCTATGTGCGCATGCAAGTAGAAGCCATATGTTATGATTGCAAATTATATATGCAACATGTAGATTTATTTTGTGGCTTTTGACTTTTGAGAAGGTAAATGAGATAGGAGAGGGCTGTGCAGTTTACACAAAACCACCAAGAGAAAGAAGATGATCCTCTTTAATGAAAGTGAGACAATTTGGGTGCTATTCTCAGCTTTGTAATTTTTTTCTTTAGCTTTGCATAAGTTCTGTTGGGCCTCATCGTGGGTGCACTGCAGGCAATGGGAGGCAGGCCCTCAGGGCCAGGTTTTCAAATGATATTTAACCAACAACTGCTTTCCTGCTGTTAGATGTTGAGCTCCCTTGAAAGTCTTGCCCTAACGGTACGCACTGAGGGCTCAGAAATGTCCTCTTGTGCTTCGGTTCCCATTCAGCAAATGGAGAATCTCTCTCAGTTCTCAGGTGGTGCAGAACTGACTCCAGAACAGGCCTCTGTTTGCACAGTCCTTCGGGATCCTTGCAAGCAGGTTGCTTTATAGTGAAAATGCATTAAAAGTAATGATGTATATATGCATAAAGAATAATCTTCAGAGTACAAACCGAGCCCCTTCTCATTTTCTGTCATATTCATGGAACATATCTTTAAAAGCTTGCGTGGCACTTGGGGAAAAAATTGTCTACATTATTTAGTGCTAATATGAACATTGTGTGCTAAGTCAAATGTACCTTAGAAAAAAAAATTCTCTCTCAAAGGGTGTGTGCTCTAAGGCTGATTGTTTAGTTGTGTGTGCATTTGTCTCTGAGGGCAGAAACCTTCCCAACTGGGAACCCTGTTTATAGGTCATGGGCAAATGCAATTTAACAAGGAAAGGACAGAGGAGGGAGAAGCTTTAAAGAACAGCTTATCTGAGTGGTGCATAAAATATTACTATATTTCAGATATATAAGACCAATGCCTGCTTTTAAGAATAAATAGAAGATGGTTGCTAAAAATGTACCTTTGTTATTGGTCGTGTTCTTTGGAATATAATCATTTTTGAAATACAGTCAAGCGTAAGAATTCCATGTTTATCATTTTGAAAATTAGCAAATAAATGGGTAATGGAAGAAAATGCAGTTTAATACAAAAAATAACATCTTGCTGTATTTAGTGCTGGAAACCAGCTCAAAGCTGAGAGATTCAAATGCCTGAGCAAAGAAATCTGCTGTGATCCCATTGTTTTCTGGCACCAGCAAGTGCATAAATTCTGAGCCTTGATTTGAGTTTTGCAAATGTGCTGGAACATTGTAGCAATGTGAGAGTCAAACATCTCAAAATTAAAGGCTTTTAGACATGAATGCTGAACCCTGTATTTCGGGGCCACATGCATGATAAATGCGGTGGAAGCCCTTTGTTGCGGTACAGTAAGCATCTCCCCGCGAGACCCCGCTCCCTTTGTGGCAACTGGGAGCTACAAGTAGTAGCAAAGCAGGCTGATGCTGTAGTTATACGATAGTTATAGGCAAAGCACAGCTAGACAGTGTGCTCTTGACAAAAGCCCTAGCAATAAAACTGAAAAGAGGAAATAATGAAGAATTATTCATTAAATGTGTGTGAGGAGAGGAAGGAAGTGGGGATTAGGCCTAGAGTCCTAGGGAGAACATGTGAAGCAGCTGAACTCAGGATATTGCTCATATTGCGCCCAGTCGTATGGAACTTTTTTTTTATATAGTCTTGAAATCATAAAAAAATTTTGAGTTAGTCTCTCTCTCTCCTCTTCCTTCTGACTCTACCCCTGGCCCATCCCATATCCCACTACCTCTTCCCTCTGGACAAAGATGGCTTGTGCCAGAGCTTAGCATGTTTGCTCTGACTCATGTCCGGCTCCTTCGGATCACAGATGAAGGCACTGGTTGCTCAGAGCTGCCGTCGCCGTTTGGCCCAGCGGGCCCTGCTTTGGGTCAGTATGGGATTGGGGCAGGCTGACGGAGACCCCGAGCGGGAGCGTGGGTCGCTGCGGAAAAGCCCGCCAAAAGAGCAGGGTATTAATCATCTCCATTGTGAAAGCTTCTGGCTTTCCCAGCTTTTCTCTGCAAACATGAGAAGCTGAAGCTACGCGCTGCTGCGAGCAGCTCCCGCCGCCGAAAGCCGCGTGCGAGGCGCTGGGTGCGCTCAGGGGAGCGGGGTTCCCTCCTGCCGCCGCTGCTGCTCCCTGCTTTATTCGGTTTCTCAAATCTCCTCGTTCTCTGCAAAAAGAGGACCGTGCTACAGCCTGTCCTTGCGGAGGGCTCTGCGGTGTCGGTGAAGAGCATGAGGGAGCAGCGTCACGTTACCATCGTGATTCTGGGAGCTGAGGCTTCCAGAGCAACACCAGTTATCGGGAGATCTGCGATGTGTTTGTACGTGCTGGCAGCACCAGTGACACAAACCCTGCATCACATTCCTTCTTGTACCGGAAATTAGTAGCTTATTCATTTCATGCCCGTCTAAACCCTGAAATGGATGTGAATTTTTGAACAAGATTTCTTTGCTGGAATGACTTGTGGCGCAGATGCATTTCCCAGAAAGTAACTTTCTTGACGTTGTTCTTGCGTGTCCTTGGAAAAGCTGAAGAATTGCCTGGGCTCTGTGATAGAGGCTGCACCCTTATTTTCTGCAGGGCATTGCGTTGCCTTATCTGAACCTGCCGGGTTCAATTTGTATTTGTTTTACTGAAACCGTATGTAGCAGCAAAATATTTGTCCAGCTCATACCGCCTGTTCCTAGGACCTTCACTGTCTGTCTGCCTCTCTTTTTCCTTCCCAATGAGGACAGAAAATACTCCTCGTCATCTAGCTAGATACTTTGCTATCTTCCTTTATATGTCCTTCAGCTTGTAGAAAAGCTAAGACCACCGTGCACCTTTCACCCCGGAGCCAGTTACCAGGCATGTGGGGCCGGCTGTTTGGGTGGAAGCCAAATTCTGAGCAGTCCTGAGACATTTGGCTGGTGGGTGTCAGGCAGCCGCCGGCCACTTCGGAGCTGCTCGCTGCGTAACGGGGTTCCCCAGGGCTGGGGGTCGGCAGGGCTCCAGGAAGGGTGTGTGTGCGCCTCGGCCAAAAATTGGTGGATTAAGGAAACGTGTGGTTCCTAATCTACCATCAGGAAAAAAAGCAAACATGCAGGCAGTTTAGGTGCATGAAAGTGCAGCTCCCCCGGGGATGCGTAGCTGCTGCTGCTGCTGAGCCCTCCCGCAGGTGTAGCGGTGCCGGGCTCGGCCTGTGGCTGCTCGCGCTGGAGCCGTGCCGGGAGCGCGCGTGCAGGCTTCCCCGGCTGAGTCGCGCAGGCGCTGCGGGGCCTCGCCGGCTGACGCCGCACCTCCCGCGTGGGCAGCGCTCCTGCGGGAAGCGGCGGCTGGTATCGCACATGCGGTTTTCTAATGTGCTTGCAGAAGCGTCGTGGTTCTAGTTACTACAGAAGAGAAGATTTTTAAATTTGGCCTTGTTTCCTTTTCATTATTTCCTTGAAATTTTCTGCATACATTGCGAAAATGGAAACTAGATTGGAAGTTCCTATTAAAAATGGGAAAAGGGAATGGCAGTTTTTTTTATCTAACCTATTTACCTAGCCTTTATCTACCTAACTCTTAGAAACATATTGTAAAAACCTGGGTGACTGGATCTCTGTCTCTTCATGCAGTGAGAAGATGTGTCCCATGGAAATACCTCTCTCCCGCTGCAGAATCCAGCCAGCGCAGGCACCAGATGTTTCTGCTGCCTTTGATGCTTGAGATGCTCCTAGCCATAGGCAGGGTGGGAAAAATGGGGCCTGTTAGTTTATTTACGGAGGTGTCGCGTCAGATATACGAGCTGTCGGGGAGCTGCCGTTGGAGTGCTCCCCCCGTGCCCTGCGCGCACTTACCGGGCGGCTCTGTCGTGCCTAGGAATAAGTGAGGGCGGGTGGGAGCCTTTCCGGGCGCCTCGCGCTCCGCAGCAGCCCCGGGGGCGGCCGAGCGGCTCCACGTCCGCGGTGAGCATGCCGTGCCGTGCTGTGCCGACCCGCGGCCGCGCTTCCTCCGGCCTTATCGGGCACCTGCTGCCGGGGCCCAGCCGTTACTCACATCCTCTAAGTCACAGCTCGCTCTGCATGATTAACACCGACTGCGCTTCGTTTCCTTCCTTCCCGTGCCGTTTTGCTCCGTGCCCTTACCTGGCGGTGGGAACGGCCCCGCTTGCGTTTCTGAGCGTTAGCACAGAGAGGGAAAGCGGCCAGGCGTCAGCGCACGGAGGAAACGACCGTTTCGGAGGCTGCTCTGGGGGATGCTCCTGGAGGAGAACTGGCTCCGCGGCCTCGTGCGTGACGTCGTCTAGCACGTCCTTGTGAGCGGTTAGAAGAAAACGGAGCAAGCCGAAGCGGAGGTTTGCAGAGCCATCGCTCACCGCAGCGGGCGAGCTGCGCCCTGGAAGGGCCCGTGCCCTGCGCTGGGCGTCCCGGAGCGCGGCGGCTTGATGGCGAGCTGAGTCGCGGGCTCCTAGGGCAGCCCCGGTTCCTCTGGGGTGATGCCAGGGCGAAATATTCTCCAAGGCGTGTGGCATCGGCGGTTATTTTCGGGTGGGTTTTAGCACTGATACCTGGTGCGCGGCAGCAGCCAGGAAAGCTCAGGGTTTGGGACAGAAGCCGCAGCTCCAGCGCTTGTGTTTTCTCCCTTGTTTTGTAGCTCCCTCCAGCTCCCTTCAGCTTTTAGTAACTGTTGACCTGATGCTACATGAATAATTCAGTGTTTGCGAAGAATGGCAGTAACTGAAGCGCCACCGTTAACCGAGCTCTGAGCTCAGCTCTGGGAAGTTGGGTGAAAGTTCATAAAATGTAAAGTGATGGGCAACGAGGATTTTTCAAAGATGGGATATGTGAGGAAGACAGAAAAACAGGGAGGGGGGAAAGGGATGAAGAAAGATGAGGGAAGCGAGCCGGCAGCCAGGGCGGAAGCTCCTGAGCCTGACTCTCCCCATCCCGGCAGCTGCCCGCGAGCGCCCGGCGTCCTGAGGACGTCGCCTGGAGCTCCGTCTCCGTCCTCTCGCTATCCCGCTTCCGCTGCCCGTCAGCCTTGCGTGGCAGAAGCAGGAACGTAAATGCAATTCTTGAAGCAATCCAGTTGAAAATCGCCATCAGACCTGACCTCTCTTGGCTCAGGCGGATTGCTCGAGGGGACGAAAAGCTCTAGCTAAACACCTTCGCTTATGAAGGGACTTTCCCAAGTTCTGGCTAAATTTGTCTGATATCACTGTGCGATTTCAAAATTTCTTTTAGTATTTTTTCCTTAAACATTTACATTTTTTATGTATGTGTGTGTGTGTATGTATATATATATGTATGTATGTATACATACTACTTCAGCATGTTTTTCTAGGCGATCTACCACAGGACTGAGCAGAACCGTGTCATTGTACCCGTAACCCCGAATAACATTTCACTGCTCAGTGCTGGAGTGACCGGTCGTGCTGGCACATCCAAACTTCTGGGCCCATGTA
This sequence comes from Apteryx rowi, assembly GCF_003343035.1. Lineage (NCBI taxonomy): Eukaryota > Metazoa > Chordata > Aves > Apterygiformes > Apterygidae > Apteryx > Apteryx rowi. The sequence continues at coordinate 1,839,110 of NW_020448307.1, read as the reverse complement.
GTCAACGGGAACTGATGCGATAGAAGTCCCCGCTACAGCTCCGGGTTCTTGGTTTATACGTTTATTTATATGTAAGTTTTTGCTGGATAGGGTATTATAATTAAGAAAAGGTATATCTGGATTTGCTGGCATCTTAGCAACTGTAGCTGACCACACCGTCTCTTGCTCTTGCTTTTCACAATTTTATCAATGTGAAGATGTTTGCTAATATTGATCGGTTCTGCTGGGAGCTGGCTGTCTCTTAGTCTCGAAATCTGAATAATTTGCCGTTGGCTTAGATAAAAATTCCACGGAGGTAAATGCGAACCCTGCGGTTGGTACCTTAGCAGAATAAATGATCTTGAATAAATGATCTGTGCTCTCTCCTGCTGTCAGACTGGCAGAATAACAAGCCTCGTTACCAGGCAGAGACCCTGTAAATCCCAGATACGCGTTCCCCAGCCGGGGGCTCCAGGCCAGAAGCCGGATGCCGCCGCATCCGCAGGGAGGACGGGCTGGTTAGCAGCCTGGTGGGCTCGGCCGCTTGGGGGAAGACTGGCGAGATCCCCAGTGGAAATATTCCTGACTGTTTCTAACTGAATAGATCAACTCAAGGACCATAAATTGTGAATCTTTCTGGTTTTTTTTCTTCCTTCTTTTTTTTTCTTTTCTGAATATTTATTTACGGTTCAGGTCAATAATCTCCCGAAATTCCATTCTGCCTACAAACTGCCTTCCTGGGCTGCGTTCCCTGGCCCGCTCGCGCTATGCGAGCATTTCTAGCAACGCTGTGCACGAACACGAGCGCGTTCCCCGGCGGCGGGGCCGTGGCCGTGGCCGTCTCGCCGAGCGCCTGGGCCCCGCTCGCTGCCCTCCGCGCTGCAGCTTGCAGCAGGTCCGCGTCAGGGGCCGCCTAAGTGGCATCGAGGCACCTAAACCACTGGAATCATTATTTTTTGGCTGCCCCTTGGCGTGTGCCCCTGCGTGGCCGCCGCCAGGCGACGCAACGCGACCCGGCCGCGAGGGGTGGCGGTGGCGGGCGAGAGCTCCCACCCCAAACGGYGCTGCTCCGTCCCTCCTCTCCTTGGCACGCGGACGGACCTGGCGCTGCGTCCTGCAAGGAGCTCTGGCTCGATCTGCTTACGCTCGCCTCCATCCTACTGGTTGCGGATCGCTTGTCTTAACGGGCGCAGGAGTTTGCGGTAGTTGTTGTTTTTCCTTCTGAAAATGCAAGAAAGCAAATGCGAAGGAAGGGCTCACGGCCGGCAGCCTCTTCCCTGCTGTCGCGCCTGCCTCTGATGCACGAGTGTGCTTGTGGCTAAGGAAGGGAAAAGAAGTTGCAGATGGGGGAAACTGTCCTCCCCGACGCACAAAGCATCATCACGGACACGCGCTGATATTAAAGGTCAGCGTGACTCTAAAGCTGCGCTTTACTGGCCTTCGCATTGCCATAGCAGGCCAGAAAATCCAGGAAAACCCAAGTATTGGCAGTGTTCTCCGCCTCTCCGGCATCAGTCCATGGAGAGCTGCAAATCCCTGGCACGGCCTGACGACGTGCTGCGTCTTTCCCTGAAGCCCCCAGGAACCCTCGGCTACGTTTTGAATAGAAATGCTATAAGTCTTTCCGAAAAGGCACRTAACTTCTCGCTGCAAGGTGCCGTTTACCAATGTAATTAACGAACAGCAAAGCAAACACTTAAATATCAGCCTTGTGTGTGTGTGTGCGCATGTGTGCTGCAGCGAATGATGTGGTCAAAAGCACCCAGCAAATATCTCCTTATTTTGGCAGAATAAGATCAATACCTACTTGATACAGACAGGGACAGCGATTGCTTAATAGCCACAGTGAATTAATTGTGTCGGCATAAAAACTCAAATAAGTAGCTATTAAGGTCTTTTTTTTTTCTTCTGTAGAATTGAGCTTTGCTCTTTAAAAACACCACAACAAAAATGATCTCTGAGGTCTCATCAATTAAATAACCTGTTTTCTGCTTTAAAATATTATTGTGGGCAATTAGTTTTGATTTGGTTGGTAAGGTGTTAGGGCTGTTTCTCTATGAAGAGAAGCAGTTCTACGATGCAAAAGTATAAATCATTTCAGTCCACAAGCGCTGATTGCCCAGGCACCTCTGATACTTCTTTCCTGTTGTGTTTCCGGACTTAGGTTTATGAAAGTTGTAGCAAAAGGGAATATACTTAATTCCGACACAGCTACTGCAGTAGTTAATAGCATATCTGAGGTTATGGTTTAGTATGCAGAAACTTTATTGGGACTCAGTGTCCATGTTCTGCAATTGGCCATATGGTCTTGCAGATGTAAAACATTTTTTCTGTATACCGTAAAAACATTTTTTATTATAGATTTTTGCTATTTCCACAGAATTGGTGGTGATTAACTGCATATTTTAACCATAGCTCCTTTGTGGCCTATAACGCTAATGCGATTTGATGTGGCTCCTATTTCCATCCCCATTCAGTATTTTTTAACTGTTTTGATTTCGATGTAATGTGTGCGTATACGATATGTGTTATAATGGAAAAGGATGGAAAAAGTATCTTCAAGGATTTATAACTTCTGGAATAAATTGCAGTTTAAGATATTCTTCCAAGTCAAAGCTCCATTAGGAAAACAGCGTCGCTCAAGCAAGCGGTGGGAGGATTTTTGGAACTGGCTTTTTCGCGTGCGCTCTCGCGCGGCCTGGCAGGCGCTCGCTCTCCCCGTGGCCGCGCGGCCGGGAGCTTTGCAAGCCGCCTGTTGCACCGCTCCTCTTCGGGAGAGGTTTTCTAGCTCAGCACCTGACCCTTGGCTGCTGGGGGAGGACACCAGTCTCTATCGATCCCGATTCAGCTTGCAAAGCTTAAAAAAAAATAAATAAAAAAATAAAAAAAATAAAAAAAAATAAAGGGAAAACCACAAGATAAACAATGAAGGCATTCGGGTTTTTGCCCAGGAGTTCTGCGTGCGTCCTCAGCGGGCGAGCCCGTGACCCGCTCCCAGCCCGCGCTGGCCTTATCCAGCCGCCTTTGCTCGGTTACGGCACTGGGATAGCATTAACGCGGCCCTCCCCTCTCTGAAGTAGTGCTGGATGTTACAGAGTCGCATACTTGGGTATAATTAGCATATTCTGACACTTAAATATTTTCCTGACTAACTTCCTCCTGTCCCTACTTTGAAAATACCCAGATTTTATCCATTAAAAAATTACAGCCTGGAAAATACATGATTTCAAAAGATTTTTTTTTAACACTTAAAAACCATTTGCTTTGCAGCCTTAGCCTGTTACCTTTCATAGAATTTAATGGTTTTTAGTTATTTTCTTTAAGAAAAAACCCCTAATGTTGTATATCAAAATGTTATGACAGTTGGGCTGGGCCGGGTCCAGCAGCCTGCGCTCTGTCCAACCACCCCCAGCTCCGGCGGGAGTTTGCCCTAATTGATGGTGCAGTAATGTGGAAACTTAAACAGCAACAGGAAGAAAGTAAATGTTAAACGGTTTGCCTTTAGCTGATCTCTTAAGGCTCTTTTTCCCTGGTGTTGTTACTTGAGAGATCTTGTCTGGGCGCCCTTCGCTCTGCCACTGCTGCTCGCTTTGCTGGGTGGTGGTGGCGGCAGGGATGCTGGTGGCCCAAGGAGCGGCAGCCCGGCTCAGGTGACATCGTTCCCCAGCAGGGTGATTAGTCCTGGCTACGCGTCTGTATAAAACTTCCTCCCAAGCCTTCCTTCCCGAGCGTGACCGCGAGTTTACGTGAAGATGCAGAGCGTGGACCACGAGCAAAGACGGGCTTCTCCTCGTCGATGGTTTTTTCTGAATGACAAGTTAATTGAGAGCAGGCACTGGAGACGTCCCATTCATTCGGAGCGGGCCGGCGGAGCCGCTGCTGGGGACGGGCGAGGAGGAGGAGGAGGATGAGCTAGCGAAGGTTGCTGCTCACGTTTTGCAGTGTTTTGGTTAGCTCAAAAATATTTTGTTGTGAGAAACTCCAGACGGGTCTGACTGCTCTCGGGGGCGGAGGGAAGGAGCTAGGGGAGAAAGTTAGTCATCGCGCTGGCAGATGAAACGCGATGAGGACGAGCCACCGAATGATGCAAATGGGCAAAAATAGGCCGAATCGCAAATGTAACGGGATGTGACTTTCAAGTTTCTCTGATGGAAAATTCTCTGAAGTCCTTGTGCACATCTCAGAGGTTTTTGTGCACCTTTTAATATCTGTGAAACAAATGGAAAATGTCTGAGAATTGAAACCAAGAGAAGAGGAACTAATATAGAGAAATATATAAGGGCTCATTTGTTCAAAGTTACGGGAATTATGAGATTTACATTTCAGTCTGATCTAAAATCCCACTTTTCAGTTTAAAAGCTGTCTACTGTCCATCTAATGTACACTAACACTTTCTGAGACTATTGAGTTATGTCTGATATTTTTTGAAAGAACTAGTGTTAGAAAGGAAAATACTAAAAAATGTTATTTGTAGAGATTTTGAGCTGTTTATTCTTTGGTTTTGTGAATTCCTTTTCATTAAAGTACACTTTGCAAGAGCCTTCATGTACTTTAGGTGGATGTCGTGTGTCCCTTTTTGGTCGCATGCTCTTGTAGTAAGCCTGAAATGACTCGTCAAAGATGGTAATGTTGTCACTTTTGCTTCATCAAGCAGGAATCTAATAAAATAGTTCAGAAACAACGCCAGTGAGGGCCTATCTTGCATTTGCATGCCCTGCTAATTCCTGCCGTATATCTATATTAGTAATGGAGTTTCTCTTATTATTCTGTGTTTGATGCTCTTAGTGCTAACAGACAAACTTTATTTAATGTGAATGCTGCAGTATCCCCCAAAGTACTTAATATTTTGTGATAGGCATAGTGTGGATGTGGCTGAACCCCGCCGGAGGCTTTCGTGCCTTAGGGATTTGGATAGATTTTCATAACGGAACAGTGTGTATCTCCAGTGGAAGTGTTTTTGTTTTCCAAGTCAAACAGCAGCTTGTAGATACACAGAAGTGTGTGGCTTCCAAAAACGAACTGCTGCCTACGGCTGCTTAAACAGCTAGAGCAGGTCAGTCTGAATTATTTTTAATGGCGTAGGAGGGAACTCGCCGCTAGAACTGGAGGAACCAAAGGTTGGAGATTTCAGTTTCAGGTTCTGTCATTTATTGCTCGGAGAAGGAAATGCCCTGGACTATTAAACTACAGAGTCTGTGGCCCTGGAATAGCGAGTTAAGAGCTCCTTAGAAGATCTTAGGATCTCTTTGGATCTCATGCTACCCAATAGACAGGATCATGCTTATGTCATGGTAAACGGAGCCTACGCTTGATCTTAGCCAAAAGCAAAGCAAAGTCCTGGTCTTGGGCCCTGTTAGTCCCTGCAGGCTGTGAAAGAGGATTGCTGTGGTTCCGTGTCCGTCTAATAAAATGTGCTTTTGTTATTAAGATGGATTGCTGTGCAGCGACCGCCAGCCAACATTGTCTCTTCCTCTCTGTCTTCTTGGAAGACGTGCTGACACTCCTGATAAAATGTGACTGTTCATAGACATATATGCAGTCGCAGAGCACGACAACAGCCTGGCACTTAATGCCTGTGTGGGCTTAAGTTAATCCGTAATTTTCGGGAGTGCCCTGCATCCGTATCCCGCGACGGAGAGACGGTTTCCTACATGCCTGTGTGCTCCGGCGTTGCAGTGAAGTGTTGATTCTGGGGCCGGGCGAGCGGCGAGCTGCCGTAAGCCCAGCCCCGCGTGTGGCAGTGGGGCTGCTGTGCAAACAGGGCYGCCTTCTCCAAGTGAAAAAACGCTGCAAGGAATTTTTAGCACGTTGTCATGCACCACTCTGTTTCCTGGCTTGTACTTTCAAGCTGTGTAATAATATTTATATACAAATGCTGACTGTGATTTTCCACCCTGGAAAAAGGAGATGTCACTTAAAAGTGCTGTGCGTGATGTAAAGCAGAGATTTTTGCCTTGTGTACTTGCATATGGTGTGGGTGTGTGTTTTAATTGTTTGAAAAGATATCATTTAAAAAAATATAACATTCTAGCTATATAAGCACATTCTAAGGAAGTAAAGGTCATTTTGTTTTTTAAAAGTTGGTCTTGGAAGAGAGAGGAGGTTCCTCACGTTGTCGCTCCCCACCCTGTTCCTACCTCTTGAAATTTTCTGAAAAACATTAAGTAATTGTGGGGCTGAAACTGCTCTAAACTGCTCTTTAGACCATTTTCATGCTGGGATCCAGTAACACGAGAGCTGCAGCCGTGATTCCATGTGTATTGGCACATCGAAGAGCATTTTTTCCTCAAAAGAACGGTGCCGTTCGCTCTCCACAGAATTGACACCTGTCTTGTGAAAACACGTATTAGTGTTACTGTGTGAATGGTCACACTGACCGTCTTCAGCTTTCCTGGAGCCAGGATTTATAAGCAGCCACAAGGCAAAACCTCTGCTTATCGGCTCTAGCTGAGGAAACTGTTTGGAAATCCTTCCAGTTACTAGCACGTTTCTGCTCCCAGCGTGCTGGGCCTTGGCTTTCCTGCCCAAATCCGTGCTCCTAAGGGGCTCTTTAAGGGATTGGATGTGCAGAAAATAATGACACAACACGCCGAGATGTGCAAGTCCACCTTCGGATCCACGCTTGACCAAAGAAGGTTGGATCACGGTTTTGTTTTATCCTGCTATAATGATGGAATCCAGATGTGAAGATCCTAAATCTTTAAAGTTCCTGTTTTTCTTCTTTGTGAACTCTTGGAAGCCAGGATTGGCTCTTTCCCCGCGTCGCTCCGGGTGTAGCGCAGTGCCGTACCTCGGTGTGGGTCTAATGAGTGATTAATTGGGCTGCTGTCGCATCCAGGCCAAGCTGCGTCGCTGGCTGGTCCCTCAGTGAACCAGAGCGATGGTCTTTGTTGACAGCAAAACAGCCAGTTCCCGAGAATAATAAGGTATTGAAATAAATAAAACCGTGGGTGGCATAAAATCCGCCTGCCGATGTGCTCCGAGAGGCCACTTGGCTGGCCAGCCCGCGGCAGCGCGGCGCTCCGGCCTCGCGGTCCGAAATCCCGTGGCAGAGGAGCATGGGCATTGTGGCTGGGCGCTCCCCAGCGAGAGCCCACGCCGGGTACCGGCACGCCGGGGGCTTCCCACCGGCTCTTGCACAAGTGACGGGAGGCTCCGGTTGCCGAGGGATGTTGGAGGCTATTTCGGAGGCTTTTGATTTTTGTTGTTGTCTCTCTCAATTATCGACACCACTTGCTGTCTGGTGAGCGGGACTCCATTTCCTCCCTCGCGGTTCCCAAAGCAGGGAAGCGTAATGCCCATTTGCAGGGATGCACCCATCGCCCCGACCCCAAACGTGCCTCACGTTAGCAGGGTTTTGCTTTGCCTTTAGCTTGGGAATTCTGCAGTCTGGCAATTTGGGCGGCTTTGTCGCATCAGCGGCGGCGGTGGCGTCTGCGCCCCCCTTGCTCACTAGCCTGCGCTTCTGGTCAAAACGGGGATATTCCCGCCAGTCGGGCTTTAAAATCCAAATTCTGGTCTTGGGTAGAGAATAATCACCTAAACGCGTGCCGAGGGCTGTTTTCCTCCCAGTCTGCGTTATTGAGCCTGCGAATCTTCATAAATCGCGGAATACCCAGCCAACGGTTTGCCTCAAAGCTGCTCAGGGAAGGCGTCCGCGCCGGGGCTGCCCCGTACCGAGAAGCGAGTCCCCCTGCTTCCCTGAGGGACGAACGTGCCTTTAAGTTATGAGGGGTTGGGTTTTGCTATCAGAAAATTAGTCATTTGCTGCATCCACGTAATGAAGAATATTCCCTCCGCATATCAGTATGTAGGAACTCTGTGCGGATTACTTGATCTCGATTCCCTTTAAAGTGATGATTTTAAAAGGAAAAAGTTAAAACTACTTTTTTTAATGTGCTAAATTCATCATGCATTAAGAAAACAAGAAAAATAACGATCCAGACCTGCGTTGTAGGAGCGCTCCCCAGCAGCGCTGCAGGAAGAGCTGCTGTGGGGGCGCAAACGGGGCCACGCTGGCGGGATGCTGAGCTGACGCGCGTTGCTTTGGGATGCTCCAGCCCCGGCACTGTCCCTGCCCTGGTTTCTGTGGCCTGCTTCGTGCTCAGCCTCTCGGTACGTCCCTGGGACAACCACGCGCTGCACTACTCTCCGCTCTTGCGTTATTCCCCAGCCTTTATTCGTGGCTGAAAGCACGGAGCAGCCTCCTTGCTTTTATTTAAGTTGGGTCCCACTGATGCACGCGGCTGAGAGCCGGGTTACTGGGGACGTGAACGGAAGGGCAGGAGCTAACGAGCTGCTGGTTGATGGAAGTCGGCCGATGTCCGTGGTGTTGCCAGCGCAGGGAGCACGTTCTCTTTCAAGGGAATCAAGGCTTTCCGAAACACCCGAGAGGGGACAGTGATCGTAGCCCAACATGTTAGCGCCATGGTGGAGAGCAGTCCTCCTTCATCATCTACTCGCATGTTCAGAGGCCACCAGCGGAGGTGGTGGAGGTCATGTAGAAGCCTGCTCCCAGCCCAGGAGGACGTCCGACGCGGTGTCCTCGGCCCGTGGCCCGCCTGGCTCCGGAGGCAGAACTGGAGCAGGGATGGGGTGTCCCGGGGATGGCGCTCCCAGCCTTGGAGCCCCCTGGTCCATCCGTGCCCCTGCTGGGGGAGGCATCCTTTCTTCAGGGGAGAAGGACCCCAGGTAACACCAGAAGCGCCTTGACCGCCTGTTCCGAACAAGCCTTACCTCCGGGTTTTGGCCGAGGCGGCGAGCGCCCGGGAGCGGGACGCGGGGTTTCCGCAGGCAGCGTGACCCGGCTTCGCAAGCCTCGGCGCGATGGGACGTCGAGAGCCGGCACGGCCTTCCCCAGCACGTCCAAACGCAAAAAAAAGAGGTAAAATGAGGTTCAACACTTACTCCCTGGAAAAATGCAGCAATGCGACTACTCACCGGAGCAAAGGACTGTTGCAGTGTTGCGCAGATCTGTGGATGGCCTGTCTTTTGCATTTTTGTCACCTTTTGGAACGTTTTTAGAATAAAATCAGTTTGAACGCATATCCCCATTCAAAATGACCTGGAGGCTTCTCCTACCAGGAGCACACTGATAGAGCTAAAGCCAGTCAACAGCAAGGTTCAAAAAAAAAAAATAACAGAAGAAAAAACAGCTTTGTGGTTGGAGCAAAGCAGGGGGAAACTGGCCCTTCGGCCGCGGAGCCGCAGAGCTCCCCAAAAGGGAAATCAGAAAATCATTGATGTGAAACGTTGGAATAGCAAAGAAGGTTTTTCGGGCTTTTCAGACATAACATATTGTGGAAAAGAAGCTTGGAACAGATGTACCCATCATTTATTCCATTTATCATATTAAAAATAAAGAAAAGACAATTTCAGCTCATTTAGTGCCTTATTAGTTCAAATAAACAGCTTTCTAATCAATGTGTATGGCAAACACACAATACTTTCATAATAATTTGGCAGTAGTGGTTCCAAAATTAATGAGACTGTCCTGGTTTATTGTCTGGTAACACAAACAGGCAGCTGAGACATGGGTCGAATCCCACCCTTCTCCGATATTATTTTTAGATAGGGGAAAAAAAACCAAAACTCTTTTTAAAGTGTTTGAGGGATTTTTTTCCATCTGTTTGAGAAAATGCACCTAGAAAGGAGAATGACCGTACAGGAAACATTCACGAAGGCAGGCATCTGAACAACATCTAAGGGAGTCTTTTGCTCTTAATTATCTAGAGGTCTTTATTGATTTTTCCTTCCCTTCCAAAAATATCGATTTAATTTATGAAGTGATAGAAGAGGCTGGGAGAATAATTTTTACCTACGAGAATGTAGCGTTGTCCAAATAATTGCTCAGGAAAGGAACTGAGGAAAGATCTGCTGATCTACTCCTGCAGATGTTTCTCATCTGGAATACAGATCCTTCTTAGCCTTTTTTTTTGATTACTGTTTATTTGGGTGTTTTTATTATACTGAGATTACCAGCAAGGAAACAGCGTACAGAAATTCAAGCAGCCAAGGTGCAATTTGTACTTTGTTAACACTTATTCAATTACAGTTTGGGGTTTTGACCCCTTTCCCCCCTTTTCTTTCTAATTGTGAGCCCTCAGTTCGGTTCTTTTATAGGGAACAATAAAACATGGTGATGGTTATATGGGCCTTGCTGATCCCCACTGCAATCGCTATTAAACCACCTGAAATTTTATAGGTACATTTATGCTTGTTTGCAGAACGTAACTAGTGAGGACCTGTTGGCTTTTTTTGCCACCTAGTGCTTCTGTCCCTGCATTACTGTGAAAGGTGGATGTGTGGGAAAAGTAAGGAGCTTCAGCTGTAGCGGTCCCGGCCGAAGGCACGTGTTTGATTTGTTGGAGAAGTTCCCGTGCGTGAATGGAGCAAGCTCGGACCTGCTCTGTTTTGTCAGAGGTACCCCAAGGGCTGTCGCAAACCTTTCATGGATCGAATGGGAAGGAGCTGGCTTACGTGGTACCTCCTGCTTCTGGATTAATTTTGAGCTGGTTTCTAAATGTGTCACCTCCTGCTTTTTGGAAGGATGCAGAACTTGCCGATAGCGTACGTGTTTCACAGCGCGGTACCTTTTCCCCACGGTGGGCAGCGCTCGCGACCTTTCTGCTGCGCCTGCAGAGCATCTGCCCCGTGCACCTGCGGCAGAGGCGCTCTCGAGCGCCTCAGCAGTCGCTCCGCGTAATTAGAAACCTTGGGAAATCAAATATCGGCAGTTTTCAATATATTTTTGTCCAAATGTTGATGTGCTTCCCATATGATGGCTTCGAGTGACGTGCTGCCGCTTGCCGTGCGTGGGACAACGCGGAGGCGTCCTGCAGCTCGTGCACGTGCTTCCTCCCGGTACCGCTACGTCCCCGTGCTCACGCTGGTGCTTTTGGCTGCTAGTAATAAATAAGCTGCGGGGAACCAGCTGCGCTTTTGATGTTCCATACTCAGAACTCTGACCAGATTCGTATTTACGGCTGGCCCCACTGCACGTTCGCCTCGGCAGCAATTTGGCGCTGTGCAGTCAGCAAAGCCGCCGGCACCCTGAAGACCAAGCCGGGGGGAACCATCAACCAGCGGTGGCTCTGCAAGCAGAGAAGGAGAGATCGCGCTTTTCCTGGACTGCTTGTTTTATTTGACACTGTCCTTAAACATAAGGTCATTTTATAGCGCGCTCGGGGCCTGCCAGGCCGAGGAAGTCGCCCCGCGGAGGAAGGAACCAGCCGTGCTGTCCAAACACCCCGGCTGTGTACTCAAGGGGGGCCGCCGCGCAAAGAATCGGAATAGTAGCTCTTTGTGCCCCTCGCTGCCTTCTGCCAAAGCACTTTCCATAATTAGGCTCGAAGCCTATTTGCACTGCTGTTGTCTTTGGTCCCGGACACGCACCGGCGTGGGTAGCGGGTGCGGGTATCCGTGCACGGAGTGCGAGCATGTATATCCCACACACCCGGAATACGCGCCGCTGCCCGGCGCTGACGAGAGCAACCTTAGCAGGCGGCGAAAGCGCTGGACCGTGTGCTCGGAGCGGCTCCGGGATGGCGACTGGGAGAGGTGGAAGAAATCCTTTGGTTCGCCCCTCTGCCAGGCAAGGGTCTAATCTCCGTATAGAGAGATACTGTGTTTGGTCTGAATCGGAAGGTCCTGCCTGAATGCTCCCTTTTTAAGTTCACTGATGTTTGCATGGAAACCAGAAAAATGGGCTCAAGTCAAGAATGCAAGAACCTTGTCTGAAACTGCTCGCCGTGGCAGACACTCACCCGCTTATAGCTTTTCTGCTTGCGTGAGGATAAGCGGTGGAGGAAAATGCAGGAAAATACTATGCGGCTGTATCTCCAGCATATTCTTAATACAGTGGTTGATGCGCAATGGCTTTTCCGAGTGCATTTCTCCCCTTCCCTCTGTGATAACTCGTAGCCGGACATTGATTAGTTCAGTTTGGGGGGAAAAAAGTCATGCAGGACAATTGGATATTTTAGAGAAGAGGTTCCTGAAACGAGTCCAGAGGAGACCTGCCTGCTCACGGGGCACTGGCTCCTTGCCGGCTTCCAGCTGCAGAGTTTCGTTAAAAGACAGCCCCAAACGCGTTGATCACTCTTCTAAGGTGACTTTCCTACGTAGGCAATTGGTATAGCTTTCACATCCGTGCAGTCGCGACCGGGGAAAAAAGAGGGACCGTCTGCGGAGCTGCAGGAGTGCTCTTCCCGGGCGCCCCGCTCGCCGGGGGCTGCCTCAATCCCGGTGCCCCGGGCGGGTGGCGAGGGGGCTGCCGGGAGCCGCAGTAGCAGAGCATCACTTGTGCAAAGACGCTGCTCCGCGGCGCTGCTCTGGCCCCGCCACCGATGTGCCTGGCGCGGGCCCGCTCCCTGCGGCTACCCCGTGCGCCTCGTCGGGGAAACCGGGATCCCGGCTCGGGCTCTTCCAAGGTTCGGCTGTCTCCACATCCCACCGTGATCCCCATCGCACCTCTGCAGGAGGCCTCCTCCGGTAGAGCTTCCCAACAGCGACTCCAGCCCCTGTTCTCCGATGGCGAAGCGCCCGTTCCTGTCTGCCCGGCCGTCAGTAGAGACACTGTTAAACGTACTTAAGTAATCCCTGCTCCTATTGAAAAACTACTTAGCATAATTCTACCGCAATATTCGAGCACAAAACGGTGCTTGGTCTAAGCATGAGTTTACTTTTACTCCGGATGCCTTCTGGGTTTTCAGGCACTTAATGGAAATGCCAGTGTCCACACTTGGAGGGCAAGCTGGAAAGTTTACGTGGACTTGTATGTGCGCCAACGAGTTACATTTTTGTAGTCGGAAGCCTGTTTCCATTATGCCTTTGTCAGACTTTGCCTCCATAAAGGGGAATTTGGGAGTTTAGCTTGTTTGCAAAGCGCTTGGAAGGACTCCAGAGCAAAGAAAGGAGGTCAGCCCTGGGAGGGCCGGCGGAGAGGCTCCGGGCGACCGTCCGCGCTGCGCACGGAGCGGGCTGGGAAGGAGCCGCGGGAAGGATCTGAGCAGCAGAGGAGCGGGCGGGCTCGGCAGCGTGTACGGGACGCCCCTGCGATGGGAAGGGGCTCTCAAAACGCTCACAAGGCGCGGGCTGGATTTTTGCCTTTCTTGCCTGAATGGAGCTGTTGCAGAGGTCAGCGGGGAGCAGCAGTGTCGCATCCCCGCGCGCGTCCCCCGTGGACGAGGGGCAGTCGCCAGGAGCCTTCGCTCCCGGGAGAGCGGAGCCGCGCTCGCCACCGCTCTTTAGCAAACGCCCTGGGTCTGGGGGAGCTGGTGGCACCTTCCTCTAGGGGAAAACTTCCCGCGGGGACCTCCGTGGCTCCGCTGGGCTGGCCGAGGGGAGGCAGGGGCTGGCAGCAAGGCTTTCCAGTAGCTGTTTACGATGGCATTTCCATATCAAAATGTGCAGCTATGGTGAGCTGGGTCATATCTCCGTATTGCAGGACTGGGCTAGAATTCAGGGGTTAGCATTCAGGAGATTTAGACCTGCAAGATGTTTCTATTTACTTGCATCTGTTCATTATTTTTTATTATTATTATTCCTTTTGGGTTTTTAGGCCTTTTTTAATTTTCAGTCTTTCTATCCTATGGTTAAAAACCTTTTTAAAACAAGGTTAAGACTTTCATATAATCACAGGGTCCCAAATTTTGTGACTGTACCAGTATCTCATGAGATTCAACATAAAATTATGAAAGAAGGCACCAGGATCTGCCCAAACACAAGTGATCCCGAGTTCAGGTCGAAGGCCCAGTGAACGCAGTTAGTAATCCAGTAAATCTTGCACCTAGCAGTTGCTTCAGAATATCTGCAAGCCCTGTTAGGATTATGGTGCTCTCGGCCAAAGCCTGGTTCTTGAAATATGACCCATTTTGGCGGGATTGTTGCCTTTGACCATTCCAGGTAAACTGGGCTTCGTTGTATTTTTGCGTGCAGAGGCCAGATAAAAAAACCCAAGTCAGGCTAGTCGGGGCAGGGACAGAGCTCGGTGCGGGCTGCTCATCCCTCCTCCTTCCCCGGGTAGCCGCTGCCTCTTGCGTTTTCCTCCTAGACCTCAGGTCCCTTGGTCTCGGGGTGGCCGTGGTTTCCACGCCGGTCCTGCGCGTGCCCATGCCCATGCCCGTGCACGTGCCGCCCTTCAAGAAGGAGGGAAAAAAGGAGGAGGGAGGAGAGACCGCTAAAGAGCCGTGTGAAGCCGTCCTTGGAGGAGGATGCGGCGAGGCCTGGTGCATGCGGGAGCGCGGGGCGCCGGCCCCGGGGAGGCGGATGCCGCAGCCGCTCCGACCCTCGGCGCTGCCTTGCTCCCTGGCCTTTCCAGAGGAGCAGGTTGAGCGTTAGCACTGGCGCTTCCGTGCTTCCCAGAACCGGGCACCTTTGGGAGGAGGAAGGGATGCTCTCTGCCGTCGCGCGCTTCTCGCGAGTGAGTTATCGACAGCAAAGCGTCCGAGCTTTTACAGCACTGCCTTCCCTTTCCGTGCCGGCTTCCCGCTCTCCTGGCTGCCGCATCCTGCCCAGGCTGCGGTTCACACAGAGCAGCAGCAGCAGCATCAAAGAGGAGACCATGAATAAAAACCCCGTTTTATGACATGTCTTCAAAGTGCCTTTCCGAAAGTTCAAAGGACACGAGGAAAGGAGGGGATCGAAATCAAAGGAGGATTGGGGGGAGGGAAATTAAAGCCTCGGAGGAACTTTATGGCCTGTTTTCTGTAACGCTTTCAATGCCAAAATCAAAAGTGGTTCCAACCCCGGCTTCCCCATTCACGGCAGATTCCTTGTTTGCTTGCGCGGGTTTCAGTGCTCGCAGGTGCGAGGAGGCACCCATGAGTTCATTTTCCCTGCGGGATTCAATTTAAGACCAAAGTCTCTGGCTCTGCTGCCCTCAGGCCAAGTGGAAGCTCTTTCTTCTGCACTGGCTGTGAGGTGGAGAAGAACCGCACCGTTTTTGACCCAGGCTCAAAGCTGCTTGGTTTAGGGGCATGCACCACCAAAACCTCGGCAGCGCATCGGGGCGCGCGGGCAGCCGCCGGGGCCGGCGCCGGAGCTGGCAGGGCAGGGAAGGGAAGGGAAGGGCAGGGCGATCCTGGGAGAGGGCACTGCTTAGCGGCTTTGCCCCTCTGCGTTGCAGTTGGGCCAGTTTCCAGGCTTGCGTGTCTAAGTGGAAGGGGAAGGACCGAGAAGCAGCTGAATTAATAATCTGAGCAAAGAAAGTGCATATCTGTGGAGGGCTGAAAGATTCGCGCTCAAAGGAGCCATTGAGAGTTTCCTCGGGGCTCCGGCGGGCCACRGGGGAAGAGCTCCGGGCTGCTCCCTGTCGCCAACCTCCTCTGTGCCGCGAGCTTGCAAATGCATCTAAAACCCGGGGACAGAGGTGTTTCCTCATTCGACTGCTGTTCAAGGATTCATAGAGCCAACAGCTGCGTATTGCTCCTGCAGCGATGGTCAGTCCTTCCCCTCGCCCGGCGAAGCCCGCTTCCCACCGCAGCGTCTCGGGGCTGCCGGTGTGAGCGAGGGGCAGCCCTTCGCTGAGCGCCCTGCTCCGCGTTCGCGCCGCCTCGCCTTAGCCCGCCTGGTTGTGCACCTTGCTGTGCTCTCGGGTTCAGGCTGCCGTCCAAAAGCGGCGAGCGGTGATGAATGTACGGGAGATAAAATTTCGCTGCGTGCTTTGCTGTTCCGGAGGTCTCGAGCCTCGGTGCGTGGGCGGCGGCGTTGTGCAGAGCAGCCACTGCAGAGCAGCAAATTGAACGGCTTCTCTTCCGCCCGGAGAGGCCCCGGCTTCCCCGAGCATCACGGAAAAGGGCGCCGCAAGGTAAAATGCAGTGAGCGTCTCCCTCATTACAGAATTTGCGGTTTCATTCATTTCTAACTGCGGAGGGGACTTTTAAGGAGCGCCAAGTCATTAATCAGAATCAGAACGCCTTAGGATTGCAATTTGCCTTAGAAACTGGGGTTTCTAAGATCCGTAAGGCTGGTTGACAAGAGGGGATCTACTCCCAAGCGGGATTCGTCGGTATAAGCTCTCTGCGTTACTTGGCGTGCAGCAGGCGTGCGCAAATGGGCAGCTGGCTCCGTTCCCCCCCCGGAGCCCCCGTGGGGGGGTTTCCTCCTCGCCTGCCCCTCGGCGCTGCGGACGGAGGCACCGAGCGCCGCCGCGGGGCCGTGCTCAGCACTCCGGAGGTGTCCCCAGGGCACGGCGCGATGGGATGCACCTCCGGCGCCTGTTACAGGGCTATTGACGGCTTCCCGCAGGGAAGCGGTGGCCCAGGTCGAGGAGAAAGGTCTTCTGCTGCTGGGCTCGCGGGGTGGAGGACGGCGCACTTTGGAAACGGAGGAGTGGTTTATTACTTACAGCGAAGGCCATGGGCTGTAATAAGAGAAATTTTCCTAGCTAAGACTGCAAGGGGATAGCAGGGGAATGGAGAAGGACACGGGGAGACCTGCGGTAGTTTGCATAGCATGTTTTAATTGCAGAGTTCTTCCTTAATGAAGCCGTTTTCCTGTGGTCGAGTTACAAATGCGCATTCCTAAATATTTTCCTACTTCCTTTTTCGGATGTCTAACATTGTACATTATTTTCTGATACTTACCCCAACAGGGAAAGCTGCTTTCCGCCTCATTTCAGCCAGGCTTCTCTTTTTAGCCTCGGTATTTTCTTTTAACACTTCTGGCTTGTTGAGTGAACTCTGCAACGTGGGACAAATGCAAGTGAGAATGTATCGCTTGTCACATACTTGCTGTTTGGAGCGTCTTTTTTTTTTCTCTCCCCCCCCCTGCATTTGGAGAGAGAGACATAAAACATTGATTTAAAAACAGGGTAATTTAACAAGATTACAGGGGAGAGAAAATCCACTTCCTACCCCAGGCAGCGTTCTCCTGGCTTTCTCCACCTCCACAAGCCATATGCCTCCGCGGCGCTGCCCCGGAGCCTCCGTGGTGTTTTTTCTGGCAGGGCTGCGGCGCAATAATTAAAGCCCGTATGCAAAGCGCTCTCCGCGGAGCCCGCGCCGGCTCCTTTAATGTTGCTGCAACCGGTCGGCGCGTTGCCGTCGCGCGGCCCCCGGCCCCATCCCTCGCGTTGGAAAGGTCCCGGAGCGGGAGGGATGTCAGAAGCCTGAGACGCCGCCTCGGAGGGGTTTGCGCGAACCTGCCTCTGGTTGCGCCTCTGCTTTCGGCAGCCCTGAGCGAGGCGGATTTTCCGAGCGTCCGGGGATGCTCGGGACCGCTCGGGAGGCCCCGCCGTATCCGGGCCCGGTGTCGACGACTCCGGGAGTCTCAGAAACAGCTGCAATAACCATAACCAGCAGAACTGCCACCTCTGAGCAGATACCGCACCAAATATCGTCCAGCTAGGGCTTTTTCAGTTGTTATTTCCATTCGTGTTACTGAGCCTGAACTCTCACTAAGCTCGGGGATTAAAATCAATACGTGTTTCTAAATAGATTTAGAGAGCCTCACATAATCATTTCATCCTAGGAGCTGGAATTAAAAAAAAAGCCCCAGACTTGTAGAACATAAACACAGACATCACTTTGGTTGTCAGCTTACCAGCAGCATGTACAGAATAAAGTATCCTGGAGCCTGCCTGCCTCCGCGGCGGCCGGACGGGCTTCCAGTAATGAATTTTCAGTGAAACGTTTTTCTAATTATAGCAGATTATTTTTACAAACATTTTCCTGGGAAGAGACTCTGAAACTGCAGCCAAAAAGGTGGACGGCCGAGATGCACACAGTGCCCGGAAAAAAAAATAAAATAGAGTGCATGCTAAAATTTTTCTTTTTATTATCAGATGCGAAAGCAAGCCAAATACTTCTTTAAAATAAAGCCCAGCGTGCTTCCAAGCTCCTCGAATAAAGCTCGCGGCATAATGCTGGAACCGGCCTGGACGCATGTCCCACCTGGGAACTTCAAATGAGTGGACTTGCATGAATGTCACTGAAATATGAGCATTTTGTACCTAAAGGAAAAACGCGGCAGTCGACAGCGGTGCCGCCGGTGCCTGTCGCCGCTGTGCCGGAGGCGTGTGCCGGCCCCCGCTCCGACTCCGCCACCGGCTCCCCAGCGGAGCCGGCTCCCCGTGCGGGCGCCCCCGGGAGCAGGAGCGATTTGGGGGGGAACGGCAGTAATTGCTCATTTTGGTGCAGCACCATCGGGCACCGCACACCGAGGTGCCGTTAGCAGCGGGGACCGTGCGGCATGTGCATTCGGCTAACGGGGAATTTGGGAAGAACTTGTCCGGGGCTGCGGGAGCACGGCTGGGAGCTGGCGGCGAGCGCAGGCTCCCGGCAAGGGGAGGCATCGCGCCGCGAGCGCTCGTGGTTGCAGCGCCCGGGGGTTAAACCGGGCTCGTTTCCCCCTGCTCTTCCCCCCCAGCCCCCAAGTCAGCCGGGGCCATCCCGGTGCCATGCAATTCCCCGCTGGAGGATCCGCACGGCCGGGCCGGGCCGGGGGATGCCGGCAGCATCCCATGCCGCCTGAGTCCCACCGGCGACAGAGCCCCGTCCCCTGGCGCGGCGCGGAGCCGGCCTCGGCGGCCGCCGTGTGCTTGGCCTCCGGGCCGGGAGCCTCCTGTTTACAATTTCCCTATTCCTGTTTTTAATGCCGCTCCGCGAGCAGCCACAAAGGGCTGGTTTTGTCCAGCGGGAACAAGGGAGCTATTAGAGAGGGACGGAGGAAGGAAGGAAGGAAGGGGGATCCGAAAGGAGCAGCCCGGGGGGATTAGCGCGGGCAGCTGCTCCCTCGGGGCCGGCCGCTCCATGCTTTCCGTGATTTCCCTCGCATTTGCATTCTTTAATATCTGGTTTCCTCCTTTCCAGCTGCCCCCGTTTGCAGCGCTGGTGCAGGGCGTCCGGTGTGCATTTCGGTGCGTGCTGGAGCGTGCATGGGCGATGCCAGCGCAGCATCCCGGGCTGTGCCCGGCTCGTGCGGGCGGCCGCCGGCGCCTTTGCAGCCTAGATGCGCTTTATTTTCATTCCCAGCGCCGCAGGTGTCCGCAGTGTGCAGGGCTGCGGTGGGAGGCGCCGGCCGGGCGGCTGGCGGGGAAACGCGGGCAGCGAGCGCCAGCAAAGCGCTGCTGCGGGTCGGGGCTCTGGCCCCCTCCCGGTGCTGCGGTTTTTCCCGGGAGAGCCCTTGGCTTTGTCGGTATTTGCACGCTGCCCGCAGGGCGCCAGCAAGCTGCAGCGGGCTGGTGCTGCCCGCACCCACGCGCGCCAGCCTAAATCCACAAATTGCACTGGAAAGGGGTTAAATAAGTTGCAGCGGATCCTCCCAAATAATGACCTGCCTTTTTTTTTTTTTTTTCCATGAAGCCGCTTCAACACAGGATCACTCCCGAGCGCATTAAGGTCGTTAAAAATACTTAACTTCAGGCAAGCGGGCCCCCCAGCCGGCATTGGAACCCGGCTGCAGCAGAGCGCGGGAGTGCGCCGGGCCCCGGGTTTCCCCGCGAACGTCGCAGTGCGGCTTCAGCACAAGGGCGTCCTTGTGCGCTTCGGGGACGTCTGCTGCTTTTACGTGGTTTCTTCTGCCCTTCCCGGGGTTTAATATTTGAAGTTCCTCTTAGGGCTGTATCAAAGGAAAAGCTGGGATTGAACTCTGTTCGGAAAGTTTTCGCGTGTTCAGAATTACTTAGTGCTTTTCAAGGTGATTCGCCGCCGGGGGACGTATTTAATGGCTCTTTTGGAAGCGGGTTGTTTTGGGCCGGGGCTGCGAGCTGGCCGGGGCAGCCGGAGCAGCGCCGCGGCGGCTCTGCCGCCTGCACGGGGACAGCCAGGAGAAACCCTTCCTTCCTTCCTTCCTTCCTGCCCTAAGTGGAATTACCATTAACTCGTAACTAGTTTTCAAGAAGAACTTTTCTTTTTTTTTTTTTTGGTAGGATGTGGAGTTCTTCCAAGAATTTTTCAATTTTTACAAATTAAAATGTAGTCTAAACCAGATGCCGGCTAAAATGCACTTTTACTTTGCGCCAGCTAGCCGAGGCAATGCACCGCAAGTGCAGCGATGCGACCTTTAAAATAGCCTTTCTAGAGCTAGCTGGTAAAAACACTTTCTAAAAAGCCACAACTGCAGCTACTCTTGTTACTCACGATATCCTTGATGGAGAGGAACTTAAAAACAGTGCTTAAGGAACTTAAGCTTCAACGACCCCCAGTAGACTGAGTTTCTGTGCAGCGCAGGCTTCCTTTGCAGGACTGTAGGCTCGAGGCTGTGACCATAGTGTTGATGATAATGTGCTTTTTCAAAATCATTACTTGCATAAGAATAAAATAAAGTAAAGGGAGTGAAGCCTTTGCTTTACTTTTCTCATGCAAATGAATGGATCTGTGATTTGACAATTTGTTTCTAAAAGTGGATGCACATTTCCATGTTTTCACCACATATTTATTAAAAAGTAACAAGTATTATATAAATACATATGTAAAATACATTACGGCAACGTGTTTCAAATCAACAGGATATTTTGAGTCGTCAGGCTAAATGATGCTTTGTAGATGCATAATTATATATTGCTTCCTGGGATTTTTGTAATATTCCAAGCTGTGCTGAGCTGCTATTTAATTCCAATGTCCTTGGGCTCCTGATTTCTTTAGGCTTCTACTGCAAGGAAGTCTGAACCCTAATTTCTATGTTTTCATTGATATTATGTCTGTATCTTCCAGCCTTTCCTGACCTCCACACACACACGTTCTCCTTGTAAAGCTGGCTTTGGGGTATCAACTAGCATCCTGGCGCTACTGAAGTCAAGAAACGCCCCCAAAATCCAGGTTGCTTTGGTAGCACCACGGAATATTTTGCACCAGCAATGCTGGGACATTTTAGACGTGATCGAATCTACCTGTGAATTTGCTGTTCTTAAAGTGATTCCGGTGGCTGCTCTAGGTTATGACTGAAGGTCGCCCTGCCTCGTTAGCTTCTCTCAGTCCCACCCTAGACAGGGTGGAAACAAAAGCTATTTCCCTTAAAAGCCTTTATTTTTGCTGCCTTTTTCACCCCTCCTGTTGGCGAGCCGATTGGTGTTGGGATTTGCCACCCTATGAAGATGCGGCTCTGCTGAGGGTCCCCAGTCCCCAGCAGCGGGACACGGGGGGGCCGAGGGCAACCTCCGGGCAGCAGCGGGCTTTGCTTCTTAGCGCAGCACGTAACGCGTCCAGCCCGGAGCCTCCCGGAGGTGATGCTTGAGGTCCAAAAGCTCGGTTTTCTGGTCATTCCGGCTTTTTTGTTTCCTCTTTTCCATTTAAGCCGTCGCTGTCTCCCGCACCGGTGCCGGGCTGCGGACGTGGATGCGGGGAAGCGGTGTCGGGATCTCTCTTTTTCTCATCGGTGTTAAAGCTTTGGCAAGCTATAGATGTTCCCCGAAAAGCTCCCAGCGGAGCCCGGGGGCCTGGAGGTGCGGCGTTCTCCAAGTGCCATGCCTAGGAGGGACGAGGCTTTCCGGGGACGCTGCTTGGCGCTGTGGCCGTGGCCACCGGGGCTGGGAGAAGGGATGTTTGCTCGGTTTTGTGCTCATTCGCCGAGGCTGGGAAGAAAACGTGGCTGTGAGGTGGAGGTGGGAGAAGGACAAGCTGGAGAACGGAGAGTCAAGATAGTCTGGAAAATCCAGGGATGTTTGATGGCCGGGGGAGGGCCGGGAGAGGGGACGGCCGCCGTGGAGAGTCGCTGGGGAAGGAGTCGGCTCTGCAGGAAGCTCCGGGGTTATTCCGAGTGCTTGGTTTCCCGGACAAAAGCTCCTTGTCTGCTTAAATACTTCTGCTTCGGAGTCGCGGTTCTCCAGACGCATTAAAATCTGCCTTTTCTGCCCAGCGCTTTCGTTCTCCGCTCGCAGCAGGTGGCTGCAGGCTGCCGCAGAGCAGCAGAGCGGGTCGTTCACGCGCGGCGTGCGCTCCTCTTGCTCCTCGGGAGGACGAAGGACGAGCGCGAGCGGCCGGGCGCTTCGGTGTCTCCTGGCCCATCTGCTGCCTTGGTGGCAGGAGACCCATCTTGTGCGAATGCTGCTGTTTGAGAGGGGAAAAAGCACAAAAGCTCATAAAACCTCCAGACATCTGGATGCAATCCCTTCCGCTCCGTCTGATGAAGCCTCTCCGGGCCACCCCCAGCGTCCCTGAGCTGCAGCCGCTAAGGCAGAAGGTTTTCTGCTCTGGAGCGCGGTGGCGAGCCGTGGTCCGCGTCCCCTGGCCTCGCGCGGAGACCCCGCGCGCGCGGGCAGGCTCTCCCTGCGCTCGCTTCGGAAGCGTCAGCGCCGGAGCCCCCTGAGACCTCCTGGAGGATGATAACCCAGTGTCAGGACGAGGAGGAGGATCTCGGGGTGTAGCACCGAAGGAGCCGGCATTCTGCTCGGGCGACTTTCTTTTTGGGGAGAAACCTGTCCTTTGCACGCTTGCCGGCTCCTCGAGGAGCCCTCGCGTCCCCTTTCTCGCGCCGCGGCGTTGCGCTGCCGGCTGTGACCGCCTTCAGGAGCGCCGCGGTGGCTGACGGGGCTTTTGCCGTAGGTTAGCCTGCGCTTTGCCAAGGCTTTGAAGCGGGCTGCGTGCGCGCTGCTCCAGCGACCCCGTGCTCCGCGCCGCCCGCTTCCTCCTGATACCCGCACCGCAGGGCTGCTGGTGCACGGCGCCGCGCCGCGAGGCACCGAAACCGGCTGCCTTAGCGCGTTGCAAGTGTTCGGTGTGAGGTCGGGGAAATAGGAGCCGGTGGGGGAAGCGCCGCCGACGCAGCAGACGGCTGCCTTCACGCTGCAGGGCTTCGCGGCCGGCAGCGGTGTCAGGCTGCAAGGGGAGCGTCGTCGCCCCCGGGTCAGGCGCTTCCCGCTCCGCAGCTGGAGCCGAAGCGGGTCCAGGGCTGCAGCCGGTCCTGGCGCCCCGTCCGAGGGTGGCAGCGGCGCCGGCAGCTGCTCTCGCTGCTGGGAGTGGGCGTCAACCCGGGAGAATTMGCGTTACTCCCGTTCCGAGGATGCCCAAAGATCCCAAGTTTGCAGCTGCCATGGCGCGGGCAGGAGAGCCGGGTTTGCGGAAGGCAACGTGCGCCGGAGCCCTCCGCGTTCCCGCTGGAACGGCTGCGGGCTCCCACCTCTCCCCTCGCTTCAGCCGCCCGGGCGCGCGCTTCCACTCCGGAGACTCCACGTTCTTTTAAATGGTCGCAATTAGAAATACTTTTTCTTTCTGTCCTGAAAAGGTGAAAATCTTCTCCAAAATCATTTCTGAGAGCAGCAATATTACATTTTCTGTGTAGAACCCAGATGTTTTTCTGTATGCTGAAATCTTGAGTTATCCCCCATAGGGTTAGAAATAGCACCTTTATTCCACCAAAGGATGGGCGATATGTCACGATATAGGCTTCCTGACTATCACCGTTGCTTATTCCAAGCCTTGCAAGATTTTGGAAAATCAGCCTTCCTGAATGCTTTGCAAATATAAATATATATTATATATAAACTGCTTTAAATTACTACAAAAGTTCAAATATACTTCAAGCACCCTAAACGCTGTGTGGTTGGACTCGGGATTACCATGACGGACAGATAGGATGCACAAATGCGAAACCTCTAAAAGCAGGTACAGTGCATCTCGGGGCAGACGGCGGAAAGATTTTCTGTGTCAGGATTCTGGAAAACTGAATAGCTCACTCATGGTGAGCGGATAAATAAAGCCAACCTAAACTCATGCTCATTAGATTTTTATTACACAGCACCCTGGCATGTATTTCCTTCAAATGGTTAAATACTTGTGGAATGCGTGATAATCTATAAATGTTTTATGGGCATGCATTTGGTTTGGTAACTTTTTTATCTCACAAGAGATTTATGTGGCTTTATGTCACATAAATCATGTGTCAGCCCAAACGAGTGCAATTAATACTTATATATCATACCCTGCTTTCGGGCACGAGAGTCTTACATGGAGAGGAAGGAGCACTGTCAGATTCGATGTCGTGAGGTCCAAATATGAGCATCCCCCGGACGGGTAATCCAGGGTGTGAGTGTGGAAGCGGTTCTGGCAATTTGCCCTTGAGCAGGCATTTCATCTGGAAGTGTGATTTTCCTAGCATGAAATCACATTCAAGTCCATCGAAAGTGTAATTTTCCCTGCCCATTTATTTCTAAGTGTTCTTGGTTACACAAATGAACACCAGGAGCGGCGGCGCCTGGAGGCAGGAGTCTGGAAGAGGAGCGCTGCGTGGGAGCTGGCATCGCTATGTGCTCGGGCGTAGCGGGGCAGAGCCTCGGTCGGCAGGTATTTGGTGTAGGTGCATGCGTTGCATGGGAGCCCACGCAGATCCGCCGTGCAAAATACCGCGGCTCACTAGGTTGTCCCGGAAAGGTTTTACTGTTTAGAAATCAGAAATCATAGTAATGGGTATTTTCTTACTTATCCGTACTGCAGTCGTCATGAAGGATTTCGTTTTGCTTTGGATCGGGCTTCGTAGAAGGTTCTGCGGAAATGTGAAAGACTTCAGTAAAAGTAACCTTAAACATCTGCAAAATTTCCTAACAGAAGCAAACTTCTCTGTGCTCCCTCTCCTGCCTTCTAACCTTCTCGTAGACCTCCGGGGGAGGGGCTTTGATGGGAGAGGGATTTTCCACAAAGGTAACGGTATCATTAACCTTTTAACGATTTAAACTTTGGGCATCCTGCTCGAAATTGCCCAGCAGTCTGCTTTCCCCCCACTGTGCCTGCAGCAGCGCGTGTGTCCGAAGCAGGGCAATTTGTCTTCTACCCCCCTTCCCAAACAAGCCTCCGGTGCACTGAATCTTAAGGAAGACCACAGTATTTCCCCCTAGACTATGCCTCAGCTTCCACTAAACAGGGGAGTGATAGCAACGCCCTGCTGTCTCCTGTGAAGTGCTCTGAGAAACACGGATAAAAGCATCTGTAAGCGTAAAGTACCGTTATTTGGCAGCTGCCGCCATCCTCCTCCGCTGCCCGTGCTCTGCCGTCCGCTCATTAGTTTAAAGGCCGCGAATAACCTGCAGAGCTTCTTGAAGCGGAAACGGGAAATGCTTCGCCAGAAATGATGGCTCTTGGTGCGTTTTTTTCTGCTTTTGCGATATTCACGCGTGAGCCAAGGCCGGTGATTTGCAAGGAATTTTGCCCGGAGGTTTGCGGAACCCAACGTGGAACAGTGCAGGAAGCGTTGCACAAAAACGGCCTCTTTGCGTTGTCGTGCAAACGGCCGCAAGCCGCCGCGCTGCTGTTGCAGGCTGTGCCCGAGCCCGGAGCGCGCACCCGCAGCATCCCGCGCCGGTGGAGGCAGCGCCCGGTCGCTCCCGGCCCCGCGCTGGCCGGCCCGTTCAGCGACGGGTCTGCTCTCCTCCTCTCCTGCAGTTTCCTCCCGCCTTGCCTGGGAAAGCGGTAGCCCGCTGCCTTCGCAGGGGAACGGCGGAGCTCCCTGGGAGCAGCCTGGGGGGAGACGGGCTAAAAAGCACAAGCGGACAGTTAATGGTGGTTTTTCCTTTCTTTTATCCTAAGCCGTTACGGGGTTGTGTGGTGGACAGGCTTCCGTGGACAGTAGGGAGACAAGCAAGGCGTCGTGTCTTTAGTTAGTTTTCTTTTCTCTTTTTTTTCCCCTTTTTTGCTTTTTTCTTTCTGAAAAGTAGAATATACCTTAATGTTCTTCCAGGCCAACCTCTAAACAGACACCAGAAGCCCTAATTTCCCTTCCTCTTCATGCTTTATGCCTGCTGAAGATACAGATGCCTGACCTGATTTGGGGGCAATTACCCAACAAGAGAGAATTGGGTGTCTTTGTTGTATTTTATTTTTGTTATTTGTAACGTTAAGCGGATCCGAGCCACTATCCGGCTCGACCGTCGCTCCTTCCGCGAGCCCTGGAGAAGCTGAGATCTCCATCTCAGCCGTGCGGCTGAGCCCGCTTGCAAGCACCGGCCACATCAAAATTGCGGTTCATATCTCCTGTTACGGTTTTGGCTGGTGATAATGTCCTTGCCTCGGCGCAGGGAACGGAGCAGGGACCGTCGCTTGCTTTGGATGCAGAAAAGAGGTGGATTAGGACTCCTGCGCTTGACCTTCTCCCTGGTGGGACCCAAGATTTCCTCCAGTCCGCTCGCTGAATGCCTTGCCTTGCTGGAATAAAATGAAGGCATGGATATATGTTTTTTTTCCCTGGGAAAAGCGTACTTTTTCCTTTCACCACCGTTCATCTCCTGGGTTGTAGCACTGGCTCATGACACCGCTTGTCCGTGGTGGCCAGAGCCCAAGGAGTGAGGGACTCACTAGGTTTGCACCTAGGGCCAGCCCTGCCTCTCGCCCCTCGCGCAGGGAGCCGGTGGCCCTGGGGACAGAGCGATGGCTCCGAGGCGGCCGCCGAGCGCCTGCCAGCCCTGGTAGTGCGCTGAGCTGCTCGAGCAAAGCCCTTCGAAATAGGCTTCATATGCGATGCAGAAGAGCCCAAGCAAAACACAGGACCTGGCCAAACCCAAATTTATGCCTGTGGTTTCTGAAGCTTGTGAGATCGATTTTTTTCTTTACTTAAAACTGATTTCGGAGATGTTTTTCCTTAAATTCTCATTCCTGATTTTTTGGGTTGGGGGGGGGGATGGCAGTGATGGCAACAAGCAGAGTGGGACAAAGCGGCCGACCGTCCTGCCGTTACCGCCCGGAGAAGCCCGTCGTTCCAGGGCGAGGGGGAGCCCAGGACCTGGAGCAACGGGAGAGGGTTGTGTGTCCCATGCGCGTAGCCACGGTCCCTGCCGGCCCCGGGGTGCCGGTGGCAGCAGGCTCTGCCGTCGCGGGGCGGGCGGTGCAGCAAAGAGAGGCAAAAACATTGGGCTTTTCCGGAAAACTAGTTGTCCTAGGAGTTGCTGACCGTCGGGGAGGTCAGCTGCAGAGGAGCCGCTGATGTGAGATGCCGCCGTGCTTGGTTTGACCCAGGACCAGATTAATGTGGGGGGGGGAAAAAAATCTCGCTTGCATTACGGTTGCTGCCTGGAGGGGAGGTGTTGCAGAGCCTGCCTCGTCCTTCCCCTCCCTGCGCGCGTCTCYGCTTTGCGGCGCTCAGCGACCGCCCCGCGGCCGTGCCAGCGCCCGCGGCGGGTCGGGGTCCGCGCCGCTCGCCGAAGTCCTGGACGAGGATGCTAAATCCGCGCGCTTCCCCTAGGAAGCCCGGYGGGAGCACTGCCGAGCGCAGGCGGGAGCAGCCGGCGGGTGGAAAACTGCCCCTTTCTGCATTACGCTGCGTGTAAGAGCCCTGCCGGAAAACWCGCAGAACTAGGGGCAGTCACGCTCTGCGGGGCAGGGCGCGAGGACGCGTGTTGGCCGCCTCGCTTGCAAAGCCCAGCCAACCCCCCGGCATCCCGAGCGGCTCCGCTGGGTGCATCCACGYGTGGAGGTGGGAGCAGGGGTGCTGGGCGCACTTCTGCCTTCCCAGAGAGGCTGGGCAGAGCGACTGTTAAAAGCACCGGTTTAGTTAAAAACCTGAGCACAATAGCAGCCGCGATGGTTGATTTAATCTTCCGCACCATCCCACGTAGGTCGGGTTTACCCCAGCGGGRTGGGAAAGCCTCGGAAGTTGTGCAGTGACATATTTCAGGATAAACCGTATAGAAAATAAACACGCGGGATAGATAAAGCGCAGGCGGGAGGCAAAGGTTTAGCGGAGAAGAGCCCGCAGGCGAGGGCAGGGCGAAGCCGGCGGCGGCTCTGCGGGATGCTCCGAGCGGAGCAGCTCCCCGGCCCGCACCGGGGCGAAGCARCGACCTGTTTCTTTTCGCGCGTCCCTTGCGGCGAGTTGCGTGGCCTCTGCTCCGCCGGGAATTGCCTGCAGCCCTCGGCGTCGYGGGCGGCCTGATGCCGCTGGGCTGGACGCTGAGCAGCAGCAGCAGCCGACCGGCGCCGTGGAGCTGCTCCCCCTGCAGACTCCTTCTCCGGCTCCCTCTCCTCCTCCTCTCCTCCCTCCTCCTGACACTCCTCACACATCTGTCCGAGCTAAAGGGTCGCATCCGGCCCCCGGGGAGAAGCTCTGGTCGGACCGAAGGGTAAACGCCAGCGCTGCCTCGGGCTGGCGCGTGCGCAGAAGCGGCACCGACGAAGCAGAGCGAGTTTCTGAACAGGCTCGATTCCATCTGCGCAGCGCCCCGGGCGGGCTCTGCAACGGCCGGGGCTTGGAAAGCCCTTCGGGAAAGCTCGGCGCTGCTGCTGCTGCCGCCCGGCCGGCCGCGCTTTAGCGTTTAGGACGTTTTTACTCGTGGATGGCGTTCGGGCTGGCTGCGGTGGCTCTTAGCACCCTCGCGTGTGCAGTCCGGGAGGAGGCGGCTCGCGGCCGCRCGGGGCACCCGAAAGGGCGTTTTACCCCCGGAGGAGTCTGCAGCGATGCTGGGAGCTCGGGATGGCGCACGAGGCCGCGCTCCGACGTCTGCAGCACATGCGCACAATAAATTAACGCGTGTAACGAGCGTTAGGAGGACAGGAAGCACGTTGTATAAACACAGCCGGGAAGTCTACGGAGCGAATGGCTTGGGCGGGCCGGAGAGCGGACGGCGTTAGGGGCTGCGGGAGCGTTTTCCCCGCTGCTCGGCGGAGGCAGCGCTACGCGGCCGCGCTTAGCCGAGGGCGCCGGGCGCCGAGGCAGGGCAGGACGGATGTTCAGCACGAGGAGATCGCTCGCTGTCGGGACGGGCTTAACGCAGTATCAGCTCTAKGGTACGAAGAGGGAGTTAGAGCTGGACACGGCGAACAAGCTTGAGTTACCCAGCAGAGCAGCGCGGGCAGGAGCCGAGGTTTGGGTTTTTTCCTGGGAACTGGTACTGCCGCGCCGTGTCCCYGCGCTGGTCTCTTCCTTCCCGCTTAAAAGTGGCTGTAAAGTTTGCAAGTCTTGCAAGATGGTCGTGTTGCCTTTCCCTTCCTGCTCACTTTGTCACAGCCTGTTTTCAAATTTCATAATTGAACAAAAATGCCTAAAAACGAGCCTGGGAGTGCAGGTGCCCAAGGTGGCAAGAGCAGGCTTTGCAGAGCACGGCCCTGTAAGCCAGCGATGCCGGGGGCCTGCTGGCGTCTCCCCGCTTCCCCGTCGCCTAAGGGGAGGATAAAAAAGTGCATCTTTGCTCCGTGTTTTGTAGCCCCCCTCGCTCGACCCTGCTTTGAAATGCCCGGGTTAAGGAATTCCTAGGCATGCARTTTGCTGGTTTGCTCTCTGGAAGAGCACGCTGCAAAAACTCCCCATCCTCAATCGCTCTTCTTGCTCCTGCTGGTTTAGGTCGGGCGCATGGAGAGACGTGGGCGAGCTGGCCGTTCCCGCGGGATCCTCTCGTGGGGG
Source organism: Apteryx rowi (assembly GCF_003343035.1). Classification (NCBI taxonomy): domain Eukaryota; kingdom Metazoa; phylum Chordata; class Aves; order Apterygiformes; family Apterygidae; genus Apteryx; species Apteryx rowi. The sequence goes on along the minus strand of NW_020448307.1, from coordinate 1,809,875 downwards.
TCTCGCCACGGACCGGCACGGACCAGGTGCGGGCAGCCTGCAGTACGGAGGAATTTTTGCTTGGAAAATTTGGCTAGAAAATATATAACGTTTTCCTATGTGGATGCAGAGCAAAGTCTGCTCAGAAGCTCCGAGGAGACGGTGGAAAAGGGTGTTTGAACGAGGGCTGGTCAGGGCAGTGCTGCGTGCCTCCGGCCCCCGGCACTGGGGCATCGTGCCCCCCTGCGCACGGCTCCCGTCTGAGGAGTCACTAGGGAGGAAGAGAAGGGACCAAGCAAAGATGCTGACTTATTTTGCGAGAGTAAAGAGKCTGGAGTCCAACCTTAGTTCTATGAAAATAAGCAGCATTTCGTTTTCTGTTGCAAATTCTTCACATATATTGYGTTTCCGTTATCGTGCGCAAGGATGGATCCGGCTGAGCGAGTAAAGATTGGATGCAGATGGCCCTGAGCTGTAGCTGGTTTTGCTGGAACTCGCCTTGGAGAGGCGGCTTGGAGGTTTGGGCCTGAGCGTACAGAGAGCAGGAATCTAGCAGTCTGAATGTTTAAAACTGTTAATTTTTCATGGCTGCGCCTGGAAAATTTTCTCCTCCTTTTTTAACCTGTGTCGAAGGTGTGTTTTTAAAACACGCAACCAAATGGGAGTTGCGTGCAACAAAACGGGGGTGTCACCACCCGCCGCACGCCTTTGCCCCGCGGCAAGGAAAGCGCGGGGCAGCGCGGTGGTGCGGGATGGCTCCGGCATCGCCGCTGCAGCGTGGGCACTGCCGGGATCCCGCGGGAGCAGAGCAGGTGGCCCGGAAGAGCCCGGCGCCCCCGGCGTCGCAGCAGCCTGCTGCTCTCAGCCCTCCCTCGTTTCCTCTTCGTTCCCCCCGTTAAAATCCGCATCCAGGCTCGGCAGAGGCGTTGCCAAGCMCGCAGTAAGTCCTGCGCGCTAACGTGCGCGAGCACCAGCGCGAGCCCTAAGCTGAGGGTGATCTGGCGCCGAGTCGAGTCGTAAAGGCTGACGGGGCTTCGTGGCCGCCGTCTGGATGCAGCTGTAGGGGCTCCGTAAAAGCACGCCGAGAGCTGTGGCTGCGGCACGCCGCTGCTCGGAAAAGGGAAAAGCGCTGGAGCGAAGGAGGGCGGAAAAACGGCGGYGAGAGCTCTCGAACCCAGGGGAGGCAAAGCTGCGAAACCTGGGAGGTCCCCGGGGGGGCTGCTYGGGCGCTGCCCCTCCGGGATTCGAGCCCCCCCCCGTGCTGGGGGATTCGCCCTGGGAATGCCTAGCGCAGGGGCCGGGAATGCCGCCCCGGCGTCCTCGGCTCGACCCCCCCCCCCCCGAGGCCTCAGCACCTGAAACGCCTCCGCTGCTGCTGCTGTTTTATATGCTGATATTGCAAACGCCGCCGCGCGCAAGGCTGCTCCCAAGCCTCCGCGGCTGGCACAGAGGAAGCAGGGAAGGAGCCGGCTGCCAGCGGCCTCGGTGCGCCCGAGACATTTCCTTAATAGCATCCAGATGGATCCGCTGAAACGGCTAGCGTCTCGGAGGGGGAAAAGAGAGAAGCACGGGGAGCATCAGCTGCAGGGTGGATGAGCGGCGAAGGGCTGGGGACGGGCGGCAGCCGTCGCGGGGGCTCCCGGGGGCGCTGGCGCCGCGGTGGGAGCGCTGCTTCCCACGCTGAGCCCACGGGGATGGCGCCGCCAGCCCTGGAGCCGCRCGCTCGGCCGAGGGCAGCCTCCCGCCGGGAGCGCTTTAATGCAGCCCTTTTCGCCCCAAAATTAGGCCGGCGATCGCTAACTTGTCTTGAACCTCGCGGCCGCTTTTATTTCTGCAGCGGGCGGCCCCGGGGAAGAGCTGGCGGTACGGGGGGGCCGCAGAGGCGCCGTGCAGCATCCCGGCTCCGGAAACGGGGCCGAAAGGATGCGAGCGGCAGCGGATCCATATCCCGGAAATTCCACCACGTAGCAGCTTGGGAATTCAGCGTGATGAATGCGTTTGTCTACATGGTCGCGCGCAATCTGCCTGACGCGGGAAGCAGAGTTTCCTGCGGCAGCGAGTGAGCGGGGAGAGGAAACCCCGAGAGTCGGGGCGGCCGGAGCGCCGTGCCTTTCCGCAGCGTCCCCGCGCTCGGGGCCTTCGGAGCAGGGCGACGGCTGGTCGTTTTGGGCTGTTTTTGCCCCAAAGCCACCCCGAGCAGCCCACAGGGACGGTGCGGCGCCGGGAGCAGCCTGGTGTGCAGCCCCGCGCCGGCGAGCCCTGGCCACCCCGTTTTCCACCGCTGCTGCGCATCCCGCGGGCATTTCCCGTGGGTGGCCTGGATTGCGGCAGGCGCCGGCTCCACCGCTGGAGTCTCGGCACGCGGGGAGGCCGGGGCTGCCGGCGGCACCCTCTCGCCGTGCAGGGGGTCAGAACCCATCCTGGCCGCGCGCCCCCCCCCCTTGTGCCTCCGCTGCCCCGGCACTGGCGTCCTCCCCGTGGCGGGTTGGCGGGGCGGTCGGGACCGCGGCGGTGCTGCTCTCGCTGGGGCACCTGCAGGGGCACCAGGTGGGCAGGGGCGGCCGCAGKCACCGGGGCCTGGGGGGGCGCAGAGACCCCCCCCCCGTCTCGCTGCCTTGGCACCTCTCCCTCCCTCCGCATCCCCGGCCAAGGCTTTGCAGTGCAAAGCTGCCTTCGGACTCTGTCCTCCATCGCTTCTATTCCCCAGCGCCCCGTTACGCGCCCTCTCTCTTGCCCCATTTGTGATCCAGATGCTGATCCAGATGTTTGCAGCGCGGTTTCTGCCCGGCGGCGGCGCAGGACGCCGCGGCTCTCCGGCGCCGGCGATGCCTCAGCATTGCCATCTCCTGGACTTGCCGGGACACCGTGACGTTGAACGTGGTCTTCGCAGGGGGAAGCGCAGCGCTGTGTGTGTCCAGCAGGGAGCTGCGGGGGGGTCGCTGCATTTTTTCGGCGCAGACCCCCCAGGATTGCGGCGTCTGGCAGCGTCGAGCCCAGCCTGAGCCGCGCGCCGGGCAGCGTTTGCTGGCCTCGCCGGAGGGGCTCGGTCTTCCTCCGTTCTGCTTTATTCCGCGTGAAAACCGGTTAGGAAACGGGACTAGCGCTGCCCGGCGCCGTGCGGCCGCGCTGCCCCTGCCCGCGCTGCGCTCCCGCAGCAGCAACGCCCGTGCAGAGCCGGGCGGGCGGGAGGCGGCTCCCTTGTGCCGTGCGCGCAGCCCGGAGCTCCGCAGGCCCCTGGGAGAGGCGAATACGGAGCAATTAAACAGCGCCGGCTTCCTCCTCCGGCTAACGCAGCCTCAGGAGACCCCCTGGCCGGGAGGGGCTGAGCCCCGCGGCCGCGGCACCCCGCGCGCCTCAGCCCGCCTTACGGAGCGGCATCCCGCTCCCGTCTCCCACCGCGGCGCTGGAGGAAGCGATCTCCTTCCCCATCTGCATCTGTGGTCAACGGCTCCCTTCCCGCCCCCCAGGCACCCTGGTGCAGGGGCTGCTCCCGAAATCTCTTTTAACTGGTTTCCAGCGCTGCCCCGCCGAGCAGCAGCCTTTAAAGTGAAGCGTTTTGCTGCAAACCGCTCGGGAAGGTTGAAAGTAAGGTAAAAGCGGCCTTGGGTGCCGAAAGGTCTTGCATGAAAGGCAATGACCTCCGCGAAGCCGCTCGCCTCCCGCGGGCACGGGGAGGGCTGGGCGCCGTGCTGTGCATCCATAGGGAGCTCCTCCCGGGTCGAAGAGCCCAYGGCACGGTGCAGCACGGCACGGCGCGTCGTGCGAAGTGGCCATGTCCCCCCCAGCGCCCCTTCCARCGACGCCCCGCCGCAGCGCCCGGAGCCCGACCCGCCGCTTTACCTTTCATGGGCATTTTCGTGTGACACATGGGGAGCGTGCGGGAGCCACTAGGTCCAGATTTACATTCTTTCCTAGCAAACGGCAGCGTGGCGGAGTGGTGTTTATTTAACGTAAAGTGCGATATTTTTAAGAACTAGCCGCAGCTCTTCTTGGGCGATGGGTTGGGTGACTCCTCCTGCCCCTCTTCCTGCTGCAGGATGAACATTTAGCAGGAGCTAGCAGCCGGGTCTCAGATCTCCGCGGAGGCGCACGAAGCGGGGAGGAAGGAGGAGCGGAGCCCCCGCAACGCCGCGGCTGCGTTGCCGGCGCCCGGGCGCTCCGGGATCGCTCCGGGTTTCYGGAGCTGGGCGACAGACCTCCTGCGCAGCGTCTCTCAGCTGCAACCTGCGGCCCTTTACTTCCTTCCCCTTGCCTGAGCTGCTGCGGATTCAACGGCCGAGAAGGAGAAGAGCTGCTCAGGYCGTCCTCGACCGGGCAGGGGTCCCGCCAACCCGGAGCCCGTTTCTTTCTCTCCGTGCCCTGGCTCTCGCTCGTGCCCCTGCTGTTGTCATCCAGAGCTTTATCAAAACGAGGTCTCAGATTTGCTATTTATGTGACACTYGACTCACCTCCAAATACGTTCTCTTCATGTTCTTTTATCCGCTGAGCCTCTGCCTCCAGTTCACGTTCACGAAGCTCCTGGAAGCTCCCCTGATGCGCCCGGATGCACCGGGCGGCCTGAGGTGGGCAACAGGCAGCAAACAGGGTCCTGACAAGTTTGGGGGTCATAGTCATGGTCATGGTCATGGTAGAAGACAGGTGCTGGAGGCAGAAACCCAGCTTTGGGAGCCCTTATGAAGTTGTTCCTGTGAATGAGTGGGAGCAAACTCAGACCTCAGCCCCAGGAGAAGGAGCTGTGGTATCCCATGGGACGGTATCTTCCCTGCGCCGCCTCGTCCTCCTCCTGGCACACCTTTAGGACTGTGGCGGGAGCCTAAAAATGGGAGAGTCGTYCTGGTGAGCAGCTGGCGGGGTGGTCCGTGGGGTGCAACCAGCAGCCGTCATCGCTGAGGAAGCGGGATGTCGGGAAATCCGATAGCCCGACGGCCAGCGTCACGCCTGCAAAACCCATCAGGCTCGTACGTGCGCAGATGTCTTTCACTGGTAGTTAGCTCCTGGGCTGGGGAGGATCTCTGCAGACGTCTGCAGAGAGATTCGGGGTTGGCTTTCCTCTTCTGGTCAGGTAAGGGACKAGTTTTGGGTTTCTTTCTGTTTCCATAAAGTATTTCAAAGGAGATGGGACCTTATCACGGGAATCGTTGGGATCACACAGGTTGACAGGAGCTCGTTCGCGGTCTCTCCGCAGTGAAGCTTTGGCTGGAGGCTGGGTCTAGCTGCTGTCATAGCTCGGGGTGCTGCAGTTTTGTACGTGGCAGGGCCACGCAGGGACCAGCAGTGCCACCACTGCCTGCGACTGAGACTGCGCTCGGGCACCCCGCAGGCGGACTCGGATGCCGGGCTGTCTGGCTGTGCAAGGTCAGCYGGGACATCCCAGTTGTGCGGTCTGTGGGATGTTCAGCTGAAGGTCGGCAGAACTGGGTTTCACCATAAAGTGACGGGGGACCCAGATGCTGGGGAAGCTTCCCGGCATTGCAGGTAGGTTGGTCTGGGTGGAACCTCCCTGTCCTCGCCCCGCTGTGCCCCGTCCTCCCACCATCAGCAACGCGGACCCTTCACCGCCCGGTTTTGGAGCAAACACCGAGCTTGCCTCCCTCGTTGCGTCCTGCGGTTGCTCAGYGCGAGGGTCGCCCAGAAGCGTGTCCACCCACTGCCGTTCGGCAAGGCAGGAATATGTCTCGGGTGAAAGCAGCTCGGACGGAGCTCACCCAGCACCATCGCCGCTGGACGGGGTCGGCTCCTGCCGCCTGTCCTGCTCGAGGGCGCTCGGCGCTTCCACATCCCGGAGACAGGTCCAGCTGCTTGACTTAAACATTGCAAATTTAATTAAGCATCTAAACACCTCCACCCTTTCACGACACAGCTGCATGTCCCTAACTAACCCTGTCTTGCAGGCCTTGTTTCTCCATCTTTACGACACACTTCAGAAATCCTCTTACAGCACACCTGCGCTGGCCACGCTTCTCGCGAAAGACCTTCAAGCGTAACAATTTTATTAAATCTTGTAAGTCTTTTTTCCCCTCACCTCTCACCCTAAGGACAAAACTCTAAGTGTAATTTCTCATGGTAATGTCATCCTTGCTTGTTCACCTGTCTGAAGCAATTACTGTGGCTTCCTTAGGGATTATTTTTCAGACAAAGTGTTGACATTTTTCCCCAGTTGGGCGTCGAGTGTATATCTGAGGTAGTAATTTCTGAGCTTCAGATGTCTAATGAGAGGAATGCCCTGGGGTTAATGAGGTGTTGGAAGACGGCGTGACTAACTCCAATATTACACGTTCCAACTTTCCAGTTTAATTAGAAAGCTGGATCACCTGTTCATGCGTTCATTCTTTTTATAGTTGAGTGACAGCCCAGCCTTTCACGGGGAAAATTATCCCAATATTTGTTAAGTAGGCTGCTGATGCCATTTGCTGTCCGCAGCACTCGGTCTTGTCCCAGCTTGCATCTTTGTGTCTGCTATCACAAGCAGCGTCTTCAGCCTTTAGCCACGTGCTGGAGCTGCCAGGACAGAGCTACCAAGGACATCCGAGGCGGCTGTGTCCTGTCCTTGTCCTCTTCCCCCCTGGCGCCTGCTGGTCTAAATCCAGGACTTTGACAGATACCCGACACGTAGTGGATACTGCTAGGTGCTGGTTTAAATGACAAACTTCTCGGATGTTAGCCATATTAAGCAAACTGGAAATTAAGCAAAAAGTTCATAGCAGCCTGGAAGATAGAGGCTGAAGGGTTCAACCTGCTGAGGGAACCGTCTCATGACCTTGGAAACTAGTGCTGCGGACGTAGGCTGCAGGCACATGAAGCGCATGGGCAAGGCGCTGTGGTTTCCTGGGTTAGGGCTCGTTAGCTGGTATTACAACCAGCTGTGCACTTGCTTCTAGCCAGCCCATTAGCGGCAGTCACCTTCGCTGGGATCTGAAGCAGTGCATCCTACCTCCCTGCTCGGGTAAGTAAGAGYGTGCGCCTGGCCTGCGATGGCACCGCAGCTGGTGAACCGTTYGTTACCTGTTACACCTGGGTCGTGTCCACATGCCATTAGCGATATTACGTGTGTTTAGATATATAAAATAAGTCAACCTTGCCAAATGGTCACAGGTATTCACTGGTTCAGGGCCAGCCAGTTGCCTTACCTGTGATGCAATGATGCTGAACCCCCCCAAGATATTCTACTTTTGTGTTTAATTTGGGGGGGGGGGGGAAGTTGTCCATGCTGAGCAGATTTTTGCAAGCATTACTTTCTTCTTTCTTTTAATAAAAGTGTTTTAATTTGTATATAGAATAAAAAAGTGCCTTTCTGGCTATTGGAGTTAATAAGYGAAAACTGGAAATTGCTGTTGGTAGTCCATCGAGCGCGAGCTGTTCACGCAGTAAAGACGTACCAGGCCGTGCTTCAGCGTGGCGCTCCCGTGGACGCTTCGGTGTAGAAAGGGTGCCAGACGGCTTTCAGCAGCGTTTCAGAGAAAGACGAACTCACCTTTTGACTCGGTGTGGGCATGGTTCCCCCTGCGCCACGCGGGGCCGTTAAGCTTTAAGAAAAAAAACTTGCAGACGAAGATTATTTCTGCAGCTTTTTAGCCATGTGACGCAGGTTTTTCCCCCCCCCCCGCCCCGAGAGCTCGGTGCATTGGCTGACGGGGGCTGCGGGYGCAAATGTCGTTATTAGCCCGTTTGCATCCTTTGCGACTCGGGGTGAGGGCGCCCGCACGCGGGTGCTGCCGCTCTCGGAGCAGACGGYGGCAGGACGCCCCCGGCCGCGGTCGCTCGGGGACGGAGCGTGGCTTTGGCCGTGCTCCCGCGACGGCGGCGGCCTCGGCGTGGCAACACCCCTCTTCGGAAAGTCGCTTGGCAGGAAAAAATAGATTGCAATGTCTAATTAGTGGACACTGCGGGCCTTGTGTGGACGCTTCAGAAGGTGCAGCGTGCGCCTAAAAAAACCCGGGTTTGTGTACTGTGGTTGCGCCCGCCGCGGTGCAGCGCGCCGGCGGGGCCGGAATCGGCTCCGGCGCTGTGTAAACAGGAAATTCGTTTGTTTTCGCCCTTCAGAAAGTTTTGTAGGAAAACGTTAAAGCCGTCGCGCAGCTGTAGAAGCGCTCCGAGCGGCTCACCTAATAGTCCCGTCGCTCTGAAAAGCTGCRTGGAGCCAGCAGATGAGCTGCTGCGACGTTCCTGCCAAATACGTGCTTCTGCGGTTTCCAGGGATTTATTATACGAAAATAAAGGCAAAATAAGTTAGATTAACCATCTTTTCCGATATGAACAGGAGCGCTTTTCACAGCCGGCCCAGAGTTATTATTTCAACACTGTAACGTTGAACTACATTAAGTTACGCATTGCACCTAAATGCCTTTTTTCCCCCCTTACTGTTGAATAAGGAAAGCCAAGCGCTAGCAGGTGGGAACGCTAGGTTTGGGCATTTGAGCTGCAGCAAATGCTGGTTTTCCCGGATTTTTTTCCGCAGCACATCCCGCTCGAGGCCAGGGTCCCGGGCGCCCCGCTGCCGCTGCTGCCATCCCAGCGGGGGGATTTGTGCTCTAATCCCCAAAGCAACGCYGGAGCGAAGGGGCGCCGCAGCCTGCTTTCCGCTCCCAGGGCGGTTGGGACGTTTTTGCTGAAGCTGCTCTACTTTAGGAGCAAACATACCCTGTTGCACTCTTGCATATCAAGCTTTATTATTCTGCCGCTATACCAGCACGTTTTATTTACAGCTTCAGCCCAAAGCAGACGGGACAACTGCCCTGCACCTGCCCTGCAGGGATTTACTTAATAAATAAATGCACATAATATATGGCAGCCGTTAGCACGACATACAGCGATGCTGATGCTGCAAGGAGGGATAAGCTGCCTGGGATGGAGAGCTTTGGCTGGTGCTAGCTTAGCTTAATGCAAAGGAGCTATCTGCAAGGATTCCTTGCCAGGCTTCGCTCGGCGGCACGAATAACGGTGCAATCTGAGGTCGGCCGGAGGACGTATCGGAAGCTCTGCACGGGGGAGGCGGGCAGCGGCRTCAGGACGGGGCGAGCCGAGCCAAGCTGCTCCGGGGCGCCCGGCGCTGGGYTCCTCGCCTACTCGGCGGCCACGGGCAGCGGGAGGAAGAGGATGGCCTTCTGGCCGCCGTGCGTCCGCGGCCCCGCTTTGCTGCTGCCGTTCTTCTTGAGTCCCACGAACCAGCTCTTCTCGGCGTGCTTCTTGGAGACGTAGGTGTTGTAGTGGTTCTCCTCCAGGCGCTCGAGGAACAAGCACTCGTCGCTCGGCAGCTGCTGGAGAAGAGCCCCGGGAAGGGCGGTGAGGGAGGGAGGGGGGGGTTGCACGGCCCGGCGGAGACCCCCGGCCCTCGCCGCCCCGCCACGGCTCCCCTCGACTCACCGAGCCGTAGAGGAGCCCCTTGGTGTCCATGGCCAGGTACCGCCCCGACTCGGTGCTCCGGATGTACACCTCGCCCACGCCTCCCGCGCTGAGCTGCAGCTGAACTGGAAGCCCGAACGGAACAGCGCCAAAAACAAAAATAAGAGGGAAATAAGAGGGGGAAAAAAAAGAAAAGCTGTTGTCAGAGACGTGCCCAAGCTCCTAGGAGAGTTCGCAGGGTATTTTTTTCTGAAGCCCCGCTTATGAGAGCTTGAGAAGCAGCACAGCACCTAGGAGAAACGTCTCCCTGTGCCCTCCCCTTCAAAGGGACCCCGCAGCCGTGTTTTAGGACCCAAAGACCAAGCTTTTCCTTATTTGCCGCCAAAGGAAGGGCAGCCCGCTGGTTAGGGCGCTGGAAGGGGACGCGGGAGCCTGGCGTTTTAATCCTGGCTCTAATTTACAAATTTCTCCTGTGGTTTTGCCAGGACACTTAAGGAGTCGCCTAGGGAAACGCAAGCCGAGGTGCAGACTGGGGACGCCACCGTCAGCGCCGGTTCTGCTCACTATTGCAGAAACAGAAAATATCTCCCGTATCGCAGGGATTGTGAGCCACGTCCTGCGTTGCTCCGGTTTGGCGGCTGCCGCGACGCGAACGGCCGGATCYGGACGCTAAAGTGAGACCCGAAGCTGCCAGCGGAGGCGGCCACGCTGCGCAGGGGCTCGCGGCAAGCGTGGGAACAGGCCAGCAGCGGCAGCGGATCATYTCATCCCTGACTTTCAGTGTCTGCGACCTGCGCCGGATCCGAACCAGGAACTTTGGGGCTAAAAAGTAGAGTAAAATGGTTAAAAGCGGGCTCTGGTTCTCGATTAATATGTTTATCAAGAAGGGCTTTGGCAAGGGAAGAGGCGTTTTGCTGGAGGTTGCTGTGCCTGGAGGAGGACCGTGGCCGCGGGAGGCAGCCGAGGACGAGGGCGGCGGGGGGCTCCCGTGCCTGAACCCGCACGCTTTTTGCAGCTCTCCGCAGCTGTTTTGCCTCCGTGAGCGATGGGACGAAGCAGAGGAAACAAGGCTGGGGAAAGGCACGTTTCTGGAAACGAGCGGGGGGCTTCGTCCGCGGCGGCCCGGGACGTTCCGGCGAGGTTGGTCTTGCGCCGCGGTGAAAGCCGGAGGCACCCGGGCGTTGCGGGAAGGTGCCGGCGACAGCTCTGCACCCTGAGGGCCGAGAATGAGTCAAGTGTTTAATTTCTTGTCGGCTGCCCTAGCCGGTTTTGGGGTGGCACCTGGTAAGGCAACCCGAGCTAAAGGGACGACCCGGGGAGGTTCGGGCGGCGGCGCCCTGCGAACCCAAACCCTGCTCTGAGCTGCCTTTCGCTGCAGCAGCAACGACAAGAAAAAAGGTTAAG
>NW_020448307.1:1784385-1799018 GCF_003343035.1 Apteryx rowi | reverse complement strand
CAACCCCTCTTTCTGACCGGATTCGAGCCCAGTCACATCCCGGTCATGTCCTGGTAACCGTCCAGGCTGCGGTGTGCTCGCCGGCCGGGGAGCGGATTTTCAGGCTGGGACATCGCGCAGGCGACGTCGCCCCCCCCTGCGCTCGCTGGGCCGTGGGGCTGGTTTCCTCTGGTCGGGCAGAGGGAAAGTGCTTGCAGGGTCTTCAGCGACGTGGGAAGCTACAGGAAAAGACGCGCACGCGTCCTTTCTGGCCGTGCAGGGTAATATTATTAATTTTTTACATTAGTGTTTCCCTGTGTCAGGTGTTCTGCAGCACTTTGCACTGGCAGCATCGAGCGTGGAAGGAGGAAAACCGCAAAGCGGCGACGAGGGTGGTCTCAGGCGTTCCACCAGCGCGTTCGGCAGTGATCCGCCTTCGGAAGCGCGCTCCCTCTGCCGCGGAGGGCAGCGGCATCGCACCGAGCTAAGCCGGGTGTCCGGGAAGACCTTTCTCCTACCCGTCACTGCTCTGTAGGAGCTCGTGAACGCCTGCTCTGAGCAGCCTCACCGAGGTTCCCTAAAGGTCTGTCTGGTGCAGACCAACGCAGAGTAAACCCTGTGTAGCCTATTTTTTCTACCTGCAGCAGAGAAAAGCAATGAGAACAGAGAGCTAAGAGTTAGGAAGAGGGTAGGAAAGACTGTAAGACGGGTGGAAGCTGCAGGAGCACGCGCTATGTGTGAGTCCTAGGGTAAAGAGTCATTTTACACAGGCTTGGAGCTGTTCAGAAGCCCAAAGCCGGGCAGATGCAAGACCAGCTCTAATCACAAATGAAAAAAACAATTAGAAAGAATAGTACAAATGCACGATGAGTCCCTGAGCCCATCCAAGGGGCGGCTGAATACGGGCACAACGCTCAAATCCCGTGTGATCCCGTGAAAGCGTCGCGGCACCAGGGAGAACTGCAGAACGTCGGTCCTTTCTTAGAAATATGAAGGCTGCTTTAAAAAAAAAAAAAAAAAAAAAGGGGGGGGGGAAAAAGAGAAAAGGAAGCTTCGTAGCAGTAATGAGCTTTGCTAAAGGCCTGCAAACAATTTACAGCTGCAAATTCAGCCCCCAGCCAGGGCTCGCTTCCCCCAGGGCCGCAGCTGCTGCAGGCCAAAGCCGTGTTTCGGCTGAAGGGTCCCGCCAGCCCCCGAGGAGGCTTTTCTTAAGCCGCTTCTGGGGGAGGAAGGTGCTGCAGGAACGGCGTGGGGCTGCGCGCACGGGCCGRCCGCGCGCAGGAGCTCTGCTCACCCCCAAAGCCCTTGGCACGGCAGAAGCACATGGAGCATGTCGTAACCGATGCAGAGCGCAGCAAGCCGTCCTTGTTTTCAGAAAAAAAACGTGAGCGGTAAAGTGGCTGTGGGTTTAAAGCCGTAAATCACAAAGCAGCTTGCTTTTGGCTGGTTCTTGCCGCCCTTGGACTTTTGCATCCCGCAGGAATTTATCCTGCCGCTTAAGAGGAAAGGGAATTTCCCGAAGACCAGAGCACACTGCGTGCAAAACGCACGGACAAGATGCGTCCTGCACGCTGGGGAGCCGGGCCCTCCTCCCGCCCCAGCAGACGCCTTCGCGTGCGGAGAAGCACAGCTGCAGCGCGCCGCTGGGAAAGGTCATTCCTGCAGGGAAAGGGCCGTTCCTGCACAATCGCAGCATTGTGCCGAGCCGGCGCGCGGGGAGCGAGCGCCAGGACGCCGCGCAGCTGCAGGCAGCGGCCGCCTGCGCGTGGGACGTGCGGCCCCGGCTAAGCCTTTTCCCCCGGCCGCCGGCTCGGGCGTGAGCTTGCCACGCTGCAATTAGCGCTCGGGGCTTGTCCGGCGCGACCTGCCCGTCTGACCAGGGTTGCTTTAATGACCGGTTTCATATTTAATGCAGCTGCGGACGTGAAACAGCGTGCACAGCGAACCTCTCCGGGACCTGCCTACGTGCCGCCAGCTCGCTTGCTTGCTGCACCGACCTCCCGAAAGGTCCGAAAGGAGCCACAAATTCCCTGGTTATTCCCCTTTCGGCCGGCGAAGCAGCCGKCGGGGAGCCGCGACCCGAGGCAGGCGCGCTTACTGTGCTGGTCGCTGCGGTCCCTCGTCCCGTCCACCCGGCCGTCGGGGCGTATCCGCAGGAAGTGGCCGCCGTTGCTGCAGTAGAGCAGCTTGGGCTTCTTGTAGTTCCCCGGGGGCAGGTCGAATTTCTCGGTCAGGGCGGCGAAGGTGGTTATCTCCCCTTCTGCCATGGCGGCTTCGAGGCTACGAGAGAGTCAGCAGCTCAGGGCCGCGGCGGCTGCTCTGTGCCGCGCCGCTCCGCGCCGGCCGTTCCCGCGCTCTCCCGGGGCGGCCGTGCCGAGAGGTGCTGCCGGCGCCCGCTCCCTGGTTGCAATCCGGCTGCGGAGACTTTTAATTTTATCGTATTAAAATCCTGTTTTCTTTTTGCTCTCTATTGACGCACGTACTAAAATTATACACCCAAAAAAAAAAAAAAAAAGAAAAAAAAAAAAAAAAGGTTTGAGAACCACCCAGCGCCCGCTCGAAACCCACGCGAGGCGGGAAGCTCAGGGCCATAACTCCCTCCGCTATAACGAGCTTGAGGCACGGCCGTGACGCGGTGTTGCAACGCGCACCGCACGCTGGGCAGCAAACGCTCCTTCGTACCCCGGCGCTCTGCGTCTCACCGGCACCTGGTGCAGACCAGAGCAAAATTTAGCTGCTGGGGGAGGCAGCAGGGGGAGAGGAGGCTTTCGCTGCTTGGGCACCGGTTTGGCTGCGATTCGGGTTACCGGTAAGCAGGAGATTTACCCAAACGCTGTGCAATAGCACCTGAAATAAGGCATTGCTGCGTCTAGCTTATATCATACCTGTGCACCCTTGCCGGACGCAGCAAAAATGGTCAAAACTGAAAGCCACGTCTTTGGTTCCTGCCTTTCGTGTGCCAAGTTCCTTAGTACTTATAGAGAAGTGGGTTTATGAATAGAAAAAGACAGGGCATCGTGTAAATCCAGATACAGGAAACGACTTTAAATGTCATTTCCCCCCCACAGTTATATTATGGGAAATAGTGTATATTCACTGTTTATTTACACTTATATTCGTTATACATTATAAAAACATCTTTTTAGCACTGAGTTGTGCTACTGTTGCATTAGGATGGAGCTAGTATCATTTTGTGTGTGTTGGCACACATGAGAGTGACCTGGGAGATGTTAAGGACTGCAACCCTTTGCAGTAAGATATGTATATATATATAGAGAGAGAGAGAGAGAGAGAGAGAGCCCCCCCCAGCTGCCCAGCGCTCCCCGAATCACTCGGCAGGGTACGTAGGGGTCTTTAGTGCTTTACTCAAAATTCATCCGAGACCGCGGCATCACATCATTTACCAGAACTAAAGCTCTTCTGAAACCTTTACCCGAGCGTGAAGGCGCTCCRAAATCTCCAGGGCTGGTGACAGCTGGAAGTGGGAAACAAACCCCCAAAGCCAGGAGCTCAGAGCGCGTCGGCTACAGCCAAAGCGAGCTGCACGCCGGGATGCTGCACTTGTTTACTTGAACGTCGGGACACCCAAGTGCATCCGTGGAAAGCTTTAACAGGACAGCTGTATTGGAAACTCGGGGGTTGTTTGCTCATTTTCATGTTTTTCCTTTAAGGGTTTTTTTTTTTCTTTTTTTTTTGCTGTTTTTAGAAGGTGTTTGGTGCTCGCTGGCTGCCTTTGCCTCCACAAGAGGAGCCGAATGAACACTGTTTTCCACGCGCCTTGTCTCTCCTTGCTAACCACGGTCGCCGTTCCCATACTTTCACGGCYGCGTAGCTGGTACTCCGCACGCGGTGCCGCTCTCGGCCTGGCTGCCAGCCCCTGGGCAAGGACAGGTTGGGTTTTGTGGGAGGGGAAAAGCAAGAGAGAGAGAACCTGAGCCACGGACAACGTAAAGGCCTGACTTGTTTGGGTAGAAGCCCCCAAAAAAATGAGTTAGTAGCTCAAAGGGGAGTAGAAAACTATCTGCAAGACGCTAAGCCGAGAGACATCATGCCCCGGCAGATATTTGGTGCTCGTCGAAGCCCGGCTGTGTTCAGGAGCTCACTGCTTTCCTCCCGCCCCGAGCAATGCACTTTTCCGCTTTATTTTAGGTGTTTTCCTGTGCTCCGCTGTTTAAGTAACCGCCCGGTTTGGTGACTCTCTTTCAGATGGGCTGGATTYGCTGTTAAATCCAGATCTGCTGCCTGCTGAGCAAGCGCAGCCCTCCCGCGCCCCGGATTGACGGGCTCAAGGCAGGAACCGCTTGGGAAGAGCCTCCCGCGGCGCGGAAGTCCACGACCGACAGAAAATAACCTCCTAGCTTTCAGCCTGGGAAGCAAAGGGGAGGAATCGYGGAGTCGCATCCTGCGGGTTAGGGCTGGGGAACAGGAGGAAAAAAATCGCCACGGAGAGCGAGTTGCCTGATCCCTGCGATCTGGAGTTGGGAGCCGCTGCCCTCGGCTCCGGCGGGTGTTCGGGAGCGTTAGGCTCCGAGGAGCGGAAATTCGCTTACTAAACTAAAAAGGGACTCAGAAAGTTGAGCCGTGAGCGTCAGTTTTGCCCAAATCCTGTTAAATCGGGGCCGCTGGAGCCTTAYGACATGCAAGTTGCTGAAGGCAACAGGGAGCGGTGAGCCAAGGCGCGGGAGGCGAGGAGCCGTGAAAGGCTGCAAAGTTGGGGTTTGACCCCAAACGCCATCGTGGGCCTTCGACCAGCGGCAGCAGTTTTGCACGTTCAGGAGAGCACAGCCAAGGAGAAGCTCCGTGGGTCCCACCGTGGGGTTTGCAGCCGAGCATGGCAGCGTGGTCACCACCTTCTCCTCCGAGCCCTGCCCTGGTGGGCTTGGAAACCGCCGGGCTGCCGACGGAGGTGAGCCTATCTGCTTCCTTAAATATAAAATACCCAGCCGCTACGCATAAAGAACCAAAAATGCCTCACTTACACGGCTTACAAGAAGCTCCAGGTTTGACTCAAGTACATTAAAATTGTTCTTGGCCCCAGACACAACCCTTTATAAAAAATTGGAACAAAACGCTCTGGATAGCCCGTGTTAAGCACAGCTTCAGCGCAGGTTTGGACGCGTTGGAGAAAAGTGCAGTTAATAGCAGTTATCATCTAGGTCATCACATAAAGAGCAGCCAAAAAAGCTCCAAAAAAGAGGGACACAGCTACACTGGAATTTCTTCAAGGTTTTGTCAGACTTCTCTTAATGAGGTCGGCATCTCCTGAATTAGGCCTAACGAGTTCAGTGGAAGCACTGTAATTGGTTTCACTCTGGAAAGGGCTATTTTCTCCGTTACAGCAGGAACAATGTTTGCACCAGCGTATATAACCCAGCTGCGATCCAGCTCCTTTCCCTTTCCCACTCTGCCTGCAGGCAGCCGGGTAATGCACTCACTTCCCGGGAAGCTTTGATGCTGCGTACGAGACTGGAAAGCAGTTACAGCAGGTAAAATATTTCGGAAGCGTTTAGGCTCTGGCTCTAGGCCATGCACCATGCGTCCCGATGATTCCTCACGTGCCCTACGCTTACCCCACGGGAGCGACAGCTCCCGCTTTGGGGAACTGCGGTGGCGAGGAAAAGACCCGAGAGCTGTCTGAGCATGCGGAGCAGAAATCCCTTGGATAAACAGGAATTGTATTCATCACAAGGCCTGAAGATCCACTGCGTGGGGTGGATTTCCTCACCCAGGAGACAAGGGTCAGGCTGGGTGCAGGCAGGACTGGAGACCAGCCAGGCGTTTCCCGATACGCAGGTCGCTTTATGCGCCGCACCAAGGCGACGGTGCCGTCTGCAGCTATCGTCATCGCGTCCCGCCTACGAGGGTGTCTCGTGTGTCTGTCTGTCTGCAACCCGTGTCCGGGCCATGTGCCACCTCTGCGGCACCTTTGCGTGTCAGTGCCGGCAGAACAGCCAAGGATCTGCTTGATTTCTGCCTTAAATATCCTTAAGAAAATCAGCTCACGCAGTTGGACAAGTCTCTCTTTTTCTTCTCTTTGCTTGGAAAATACAAGCCTTTCCCAGGTGTGCCGCTCTCTTGGTGYTGYGTGTCCYGGGAAAGGCTGTCCCTCGGCCTGCYGGAGCCRGGGACACCCGGCTGGGAAYGCTGCTYGCTCTGGGACAGGTTTCCCTCCGGAGGAACCGGCCCAACTCTCCTTGTTCCGCTTATTGCTGGCTCAGGCTGCTGCTGCTGGCYGAGACCTTTGCTCCTGGGTCAATCCCCTTAACTCTGCCCGCGGTGGATTTACCAGCGTGTCCTCAGTGCCGGGAAAGCTCTCCGGAGCTTCAGGGAAGGGAGCGAACCTGTCCAGGGTGGGCGAAATCCGCAGCTGCGCTTGACAGCAGGGCCAGGGGCCCGTGATGCCGGGGACCGGGCAGCCTCTTAGAGGGGGTTAATACCCGCTTAGGGAAAGCATACGGTCAATACGTACCGGGTAATTCTGTGCATAGGGGCAGAAAGCGCTGGGTTCTTTCTAACAAGGTTAATGGTAAGCTACTGACTTTATCTCTAGCAAGAGGATTAGCCGCTTAATGAAACGCTCCTCAATCGGGTTCCACCCTGCGTAAGTGGAAWTTGTGGCACAAAGCGTGACCAAAACTGCAGGAATTAAATTAGCTAATGCCTATAGTCATCATCTCCTTCTCTCTATCAGGACCTGGGAACACAGTCGTTCCCGTTCGATCGCATGAGATTTCCTTGGGTAAAGCACAAAGGAGTGTGGATATAAAACTTTTAGCGATTTGCTGAATKGTGGAAAGGGCAACCGAGCTCCCGGCTGAAAAAAGGCTGGTGACCAGCAGTCAGGAGCATCACGATAAAGTGACATCAAGGAAAAAATTGCATTCGGTCGCAGGCGGATGGCGAAGGGCGATTCCCGGTTACTAACTGGGGCAGTTTAGCAGGTCCGTTTCCTCGTGGCCCCTTAGAGGCAGCGCTGAGGAGCAAGCGACAGCCCCAGGGAAGGGTGCGCAGGCGCAAGGATAACCCCAGAGCTCTGGCGGCCTTTCCCGGCCCCTCTTCGCGGGGCAGGAACAGGGTCGCGGGCCGGATCCTGCCCGCTTTATGCCCTCCCAGCCCCGTTTTAGCTGAACGCTTTGTCTCAAAGCCGCGATTTCTCTTCCGAGCCGAGGCGGTTGGTGCTGTGTCTCGGCAAGCTGACGGCGCCCGTGGGGAGACAGGGAAGGGGAAGGCGATGCTCTGCTTCCCCCCGTTCACCACGTTGCGGCCCCGCGCTTCGCCGGGGGTCCGGCCCCGTGGGACCGCCTGGGCTGCCGCCAGCCCCCGTGGCCCCGCATCCCACGGCCCCGGGCTGCAATCGCCGCTCCCAACGCCAGCCAGATGTCGGGGCCCTCCCGTACGGAAAGAACACCCTGGACGGGGAGTCGGAAAAGCTGCTTTGCCGGTTAAGGATGTAGTGGAAGATATATTGCCTTGGGGGGGGGGGGGGGGGGGGTTGGACACCTTTGGGCTTTGCAGCTCGGGATGACAGAATTGCTGGACTCTTGCAAGGAGCCTGTGGGTGGGCGGCTGCTGCTCCTGCCCGCTCCCCTCCCGCTAGGAGAATGGCTGTTTTTGAGGCAGTTGTTTACAGCACTTAGCGGCACAGGCTGGTCTGTCCAGGTGCTGGCAACGCGCGTGGCGCCGGCAGCTCCAGCTCGTCCCCGGCACCTGGAGGACGGGCCCAAGCGAAGGGCTACGGGTTCGGGTCCGGGCGCTGCGCTAACGTACACCGTCTTACTCGCTGTGGTTTACAACGAGCCCTTCAAAGCTTATAACTGCAGCCGGCGCGTGCCCGGCCGGCGCAGTCGTGCTGCAGGGGTGACGGCGGTGCCGCTCGCTGCGCGCCCTGGGCAGCCGCCGGCTGAGCGCGGGGCCGCCGGCCGGCTCCTGGCGTTGGGCTTCGGCACGTTTTGCTTTCCTGCCCCTCGGTTCCTCGGGCGGGAAATCACAAGCCACGTTATATGCTGTCAAAAGCAATGGGTCGTCGCCGCTGAAAGCATCCGCCGCTGGCGCGGGAAAGGCCGCAGGGCAGGTCGGGCGGTCGGTTCCCGCGTGCGGCACAGGGCCGCAACGCCCCAGCAGCCCCGAGCCGGGATGCTTCCGGCATCCCGCTTCGCTGCTCCGTTTATAGGCGCTTTTCCCCGGACGGTTTGTCTCCCTTTGCTCTGCTTCGCTTTGGGTGCAGGTACGGAGGATGCAGGCGTGTGTCCGCTTGCAGGACAGCTCTGCCAGCAAAGCCGGGCTGACGCCCCGGTACCTGCCTCCGCCCCGAGCAAAGCCTCCGGACCGCGGCCGTGTTTCGGATACGCTCCGCTCGCCCGCCCTGCTGCCACCCTGGACCCTCGCTGGGCTCCAGCAGCTCAGATCCGAAATCCCGGTGCATCATTGCTAATAGGGCATGCGGCTGAAATGGGAGTGAAAACTGCAAATAGGGACTTTCCCGCAGTGTCGGATGAAGCTCTTCCTCCAGCCGGGCCTCTGAAGAGCAGCCAGCCTTAATTAGGGCTTGGCTCAGGCTCAGGGGCTGGGTTAGAGTCTGGGTTCGGGCTCGGTGTGCCGTCCTTCCCCAAAGGAGCAGAGGGTGCTTGCTGCAGTGTCGCAGCGAAACCCCGCGCTCGGCGTCGTGGTTAGCCGTCGGCAGGCGCATCGTCACTCGGGCATCGAGCTTCCCCCCGCGGAGTCACAGCCTCAGCTGTTCCAAACAAAAATCACTTGGTTTCTGGCTTCACCGTAAGCTCAGCATTGATTTACTGCCCTGAAAATGCACAGGGAGTTAATTACACTCGCTCTAAAATATTTGTCCAAGGAATATACAGCTTGTCACGCTCAGTTCTAAGAGAAACTGGCTGGAAGGATCCTGCTGCTCCGCGTCTGCATTTAAATGCAGTGTCTAATAGCTGCGGACGCTAACCCTGCTTTAGCTCCCGGCCGCTTGAGTGAAGCGCTTGAGCTGCGTTTTCCCATGCGCGCTGTTGCCCAACACCAATTTAACGCAAGCCTAAGTTACTGTGTATCAGGAAAATCCTCCCATAATTGATAACTCTTGTATCCGCCCGGTTTGCGGGCTGCAGAAGGAGCCCTGCAGGGTGGCACCGCAGCGCACGAGGGCCTCCGGGGGCGTTTCGGGGCAAGATGCTGTTCTCCCGCAGGAGCAGGGAAGCTGGAAGCTGAATCGTGATGAAACCCCAAGCAGTTAACAGCGGGTAACTAGCTGGGGGGTGAACTGGTGCGAGGAGCTGCGACCCTCCGTGTCCCGGTGTCTCTGGAGCAAGACCAGCTCCTCGACTCCTACGACCTTGTGAGTGGGGAAATAACCAAACCAAGCCGAACCGACCGAAAGGAAGCGACGGGGTCGCAGCTCCTGGGCGCAGCCGGCTCCCGTGAACGCCGACGTCCGTGTCCTGCCTGGGGATCCCAGCTTTTCACAACACCCTTCGGCAAGGTGTTGGGAAAGGGGAAGGGAAGGGGGAGACAGGACCGGTTTCACTTAAAATATTGAAAAGTATTTGACATTATGTCCAAGACTTGACCTAAAATCAAAACTTAAATATAGAGAGAGATGGAAACGCTAGTGGAAAATGTAGTCATCCGAGTGATATTCTTATGTATCGGATCAATATGCCCGGCGAGGACGTGCAGCTATTGCAGCCAGCCGGACAAATGCCTCCTCCGGAAAAAACACGGGCGTCCGTGCCAGGCAGGAGGGGTTTTGGGACGGCGGCGCCGCGGGCAAGGTGCGGAGGGGATGCGGAGGGCGGTCGGACGCCCGGCGCCCAGCTCCAGCAACCGGGATGACGCTGGGGCTCTGCAGCGCGTGCCGACAGCCGGCTTTTGGCTGCGGGGCCGGGATTTGCCGGGGATGAGGATCCCCCCTCCGGCACGCCGGGCACGGGCGACAAGCGCGGGAAACAACTAGCTCCGGGCTCCGGCTCCTTCCCCGTGACCCGCAGGGCACCTCCAGCCTGGAGGGGGGCGACTTCCCGAAGCGGGTCGGGCGCCCGACGCGCCGGATGTGGGACGTGGGACGGCCGAGGCTGACGCCCAGGCTTCTACCCTTAAAGTACAAATTAAAATAAAAGTCGGAGGTGGGGACGAGCTTTTTAAGCCCAGGAAAGCGGTGAGTCATGTCTGAGCCGCGCGTCTAGACTGCTGCGGGCAAACCGCGAGTGCCCGGGGGAAGAGGCGGCGAGGACGGYGGCACGCGAGAAACGAGCCCAAAGTGGCCAAATCTGGGGCTGGCGCAGCGCCCGCGCCGTCCCCATCCCCGTCCCGGCTCTGTCCCTGCCTGCCGGGCGCAAGCAGGACCTGCCACCGTTCCCCCGGGGAGGCTTTGCCCAGAAAACTGGCTCTTGCTTCCTGGGATTTTTTAGCCGGATTAAAAATTGCAATTTCTGACTTGGTTTGATCTGAAATTCCCTGAAAGGGTTAGTAACCCCCAGCCTCCGGGGAGGAGGCCGAGCTAACGGAGATGGGGAGGGATCGCTGGCGTGGAGCCGCAGGAGCCGCGTCGTGGGAATCTTTTCCCATCCTCGTTGTGCCGCTCCCGAGCCCGGCTCCCGCCGCAGCGACCCACATCCGCGGTGCAATGAGCCGCGCGCGCAGCGGGCAGAACCTCGGCATCTGCTTTCGCTCGCCAACAACAGCATTAAAATAAGAGACGCTGATGTTGGAAGCRCAGCAAAAATAGTAACTGATATTGCAGAGAAATACTGTGTCAGGCGTTTTTGTTATTTAACAAAGGGAGGAACTAAGGGAGGATTATCGCATTTGCTGGGGCCGCGCGGCGTGCTGGGGCAGCGATGCCATGACAAAGCGAGAGTGCCTGTCTCTTCTGCTGCATCGCTTCCGAAATTGCTGCTGCAGAGAGGCTTCTATTGCGAGTTGTTTAAAAAAAAAAAAAACCCCAAACCCAACAACAACAGCAACAAACCTCAGCCAGGCCTCTGGCTCAAACACTAACTCTTTGCATGCACTTTCAAAAAATTAATATAAGATTTCTAAAAATGCCCTAATAATGAATTTTTGCAAAACGGACTGATGCATCAGTACCCGGAGTCGTCCGTGCCGCAGCACTTGCAAGGGCCGGGCCCCTAGGCTGTACGCTCCCGTTTAAGGGATATCCGCTAAAAGACTTTTTTGGTGCGAGCAGCCGGAGGACGGGGCAGCCGGGCAGAGGCGAGGTCTGCAGCCGGCCCGCGGCTCCCTGGCCCCCGGTTTGCCTGGTGGGCTGCCGGGAGGGAGCCGGCGACCAGGGAAGCAGATGCCTCCTCTTGTCCCGTCTGAGCTCCTGGGAGTTTGGGGGATGAAATTAAGGCTCGTTAAGGGGGGGGGGGGGCTTGATGCCCCGGCCGGAGGTGCTCGGCGTTACGGCAGCCGCCTCGCTGCAGGGAGCCGCGGCCGGGAGCAAGGTGCTGCCGGGCAGCACGTCGCAGCCGAGCAGGCTAAATTAAGGCGGCGGCTGCCGTGTAATTGCCCCAAACCGGCGTTTAAGGAGCGCGGGGCAGGGCCGGCACCCCGCTCCCACGGAGGCCGTCCTGGGAGGCGGGAGCGTCGCGGCCGCGGCTCCCTGCCCCGCGGGGCCGGGGATGCCGCTCCGGGGGAGCTCGCCCTCCGGCTTCCCCCGCGCCGGCCGCACGGGCGGGAGAGCACGGCCGCTTCGCGCCGGCGGCTGCTGCTGCTCCTCGTGCCGCGGTCATGCCGGCTCTGCCCGTCGCGCATCCCGCCGGAGCACGACCGCCCAGCACCCCCAAATCCCGGCAAGTGCAAAGTGCCCCGGGGGGGGGGGGAATGGCCAGCACTCACCAGCACCAGGAGACACGGGTGGGAAACAAACTCCCRGGATCCCTTCCCAGCGGGTCCGCAGCTGCCGGCCGGGCCGGGGCCGCCCCACCACGGCGGAGCCGGCACTGCTGCCCCCGGCAGTTACTGCACCATGGAAATAAAACTCGCCGGTTGCTTCCCTGCTGCCRAGTTGCAGCTCGCTTTCCGTAATCCGCGCCCCAAAGCTTTCCTTTCCTCTCCTTTCCTGCTGCGACGCGTGCGTTGGGGTGGAAGCGTGCAAGGGCTCCCAAAACCCCTTTGCGCGCCGCCTCCCACCAGCCGTCGCCCGGGCAGGCAGGGACCTGTTGGGAACCGCACGGGCACGCTGCGGTTTGGCCGGGCTCCTGCGCCGATCCAGGAGCCCGATCCAGCGCCGGCGCAATGGAAACCACCAAGAGGCAAGGGATTTCTGTGGGAAAGGGGGAGCAGCACTGCCAAAGCCGCCCGGAGCCTCTCCTTGCCACGGCACCGCTGCCTCGGCGCTGAGAGCGCTGCGAGCCCGGAGGGGCGGAAAATCCCRGCTCGGCGTTCCCGCCGCGCCGGCTCCCTTCGTTCCCCTGCGACGCAGCCGCAGGCAGCGCGGCCCGGCCCTGGGCTGCCGATGTCCCCTTGCCCCAAACCTGCTGCTGGGCAGCGACTCAGAGCAGCTCGTGGCACCACGGCGCGCTCCGAGAGCGGGAAACGCTCCCGCGGGAGCCCCGGCGCCAGTCCTGGCCTTGCCAGTCGCTGCGCGGCTCCGCACGCGTCACCTGCTCTGCGTCACGGCTCTTCTGTGCCGAAAACACCCGCCGGGGTTATCGAGGAAAGAAAAGCTCCTTTGTAAGTGCTAAGCGGGTTTTTTTTTTTAAATCGTTGACTTGGCTTCAAAAGAGCAAACAAACGCTGGAGAAGGCGCTTTCGGTCCGCTGCAGCCGCAGGACGGAGAAGAGGGGACCGAAATAACGCTGCCGCGGCCGTTGCCGCCCCGGACCGCGTGCTTGGCCCTAATGCCGCCTTACACCCCAGTCTGGAGCTGCCAGCTGCCACCTAAGCCGGCCCGAGATGCCAAATGCCAAAGGAAACGCTGCCGGCTCGGCTGCTGCCGGGAGGGCAGCGGGCAGCAGGTAGGTGCCGGGCGGGATGGGGTGCCTGGAGGGACGGGGTGCCTGGCGCTGCCCCCGCGCCGCTTCTTCCCCCCCCCTTCCCGAACGGCTGAGCTCGCACATGCATTTTAGCAAAAACGGGGTAACTGGAACGCAGCGGGGGGAAGGAGCTGGAGRGCACGGCCTGGTCCCCGGAGCAAACGCAGCGCCGGGCAGTGCCCTCACGGGGGACAGAAGTCGCCCCGGGGCGCCAGGGCAGGGAGCTGGGACCCCGCGCCGGCGGCTCCCATTCGGCGCATCCCGTTCTGCGCGGGCGGGCAGGATCGGCGCTGCCTGGCCCAGCCCTCGTCCTGGAAAACACGTGCGGAGGCCAGTCCCGAGCATCCCTTCCCAGGGTCTCCGGAGCAGCCGGCGGCGCACGCAGGGACCGAGGAGGAGGGCAGGCGGCGCGGCTGGCTGGGAGCCGCYGGCAGCTCCGCGGCCGGGATGAAGCCAAAGGCCCCGGCCGGGGGAGGAGGTCGGAGCCCGGCCGGGGGCATGGGAGGGAAGCGYATCCCAGGGGCTGGGGTGGAGCTGGGAAGCGGAGTTTAGCCAGAGGTCTTGCTGAGCTCTGGCTTTGGCCTGCGAGCGGGGGCCCCACCGCCGAGCCAGGACGCGCCGTGCATGGCGCCACGCGTGCTCCAACGGCGCTGGCCGGGCTCGCCGGCAAGGAACGTGGCGCTGTGCCACCCCGGCGCCCCGAGCATCCGCCTGCCCCCGGAGCCCGGGGCGCATCCGACCCTCTTGGTGCAGAGCTTTCCACAGGGCTCMCGCGCTCTCTGGCGGGATCGCCCGAGGCGATGGGGCTCCGAGACGTCCCCCCAATCCCCTTTCCCTCGCTTCCAGCCTGTCTCATCCCATCGCTGCTGTTACTCCGTGCTGTTACCTCCCTCGTCCCCCCTTTGGGAAGCGGCGTTGGCTCGGAGGTGCCGAGCACAGCGCCGGCCGGCGGCGGGTCCCGCGGGGCGCAGGGGCTGGCTAGGGGCGCTCGCTGCTGGCGCAACCCGAATTTGCAAAGTCCTACGTGAGTTAAAAATGATGAAGATTTTCAGTAGTACCCGGGCTTCTGGCTAGAGCAGGTTTAAGGAGCTTTTTTTATTTTTTATTTTTAGAAAGCAAACACTTTTTTCCATCAGAAATGAACCATTTTATAGCAATGTGTCATTTAAACAAATTTCCTGTTTGGGAAAAAAGTTCCAAAATGGTCCAAATACTGTGTTTTGCAATTTAAAATGTTCTGTGTATTCCGATTCCGGTTCAGTCTTTTGTCAAAAGCTTTATGTTAATCTGCAGTAATTTAAAAATTACTAATTGAAATGAAACAGCCTTTCTTTGAATCCTTATTTTCTCCCTGGACACGGCAGTCTAGACACATTTGCAAAGTTTGGGGGTTTTGGCCAAGTCAGGTAGGGAAATATTTCCGGCATCCTAACGTTGTCTTTGGAGGAAAGCGCTCCCTGCTTTTCCAGAGGCCCTGCAGGCAGGGAGGCTGCGTCTCCCGTCCGCAGCCCGGCTCGGGGGGGGGCGGATGCGCTGCGGGAATGCAAAGCGCCGCGGGAAAGGATGCTCCGCGCCGCGCTGCCCTGGGACACGGCTCGGGCACCTGCGTCTCGCAGCCCCGAGGGATGCCGCGGTCCAGGAATTGCAGCGTCTCCCCCCGAAACGCGCATCCCT
>NW_020448307.1:1779377-1783970 GCF_003343035.1 Apteryx rowi | reverse complement strand
GGGGGGGGGGGAAAGCCGGAGGAAAAGCAGCGTTTCTTTTGCTTTCTTTTCTCGTTCCCACCGCTGTGGTCCGTGCCCTTCTGTGAAACCCCTGGCTGCCTTAGTGCCCTCCCGGGCGAGGCGGGAGCCCCTAACCGTCATCACACTCCCGATTCACCTGCCCCTGGGCTGAAAGGCCGAGCGGGCGGGATGCGGATGAATCCCGAGTGTGCAGGATG
This sequence comes from Apteryx rowi, assembly GCF_003343035.1. Lineage (NCBI taxonomy): Eukaryota > Metazoa > Chordata > Aves > Apterygiformes > Apterygidae > Apteryx > Apteryx rowi. Next base: position 1,783,752 of record NW_020448307.1, on the reverse strand, counting down.
CGGATGAACCCTGAGCACACGGGATGTGGGATGCCCAGACAAATGCCAAGCGTGCGGGATGTGGGTGAACCCCGAGTGCGCAGGATGCAGATGAACCCCGAGCGCATGGGATGCAGGATGCCCAGACAAATGCCAAGGACGTGGGATGCAGATGAACCCCGAGTGCATGGGATGCGGGATGCCCAGACAAATGCCAAGGATGCAGATGAACCCCGAGCACAGCGGATGCGGGATGCCCAGACAAATGCCGAGTGTGCAGGATGCAGATGAACCCCAAACGCACGGGATGCGGGATGCCCAGACAAATGCCAAGGATGTGGGATGTGGATGAACCCCGAGCATGCAGGATGCCCAGACAAATACTGAGGATGCAGGGTGCCCAGATGGATACTGAGTGCACAGGATGCCAAAACTGGTCACTGCTGCCTTAACAGCCCTGTAGCACCTCCAAGCAGGGAGAGTTTGGCCTTAAAAGCTGAACTGGCTTTGAGAGTGCCGTAAGCCTGATAAAATGCGGCTCGATATCCCAAAGGACCGCGCCTCCCCCGAGGAATTTGGCTCTGTCCGGTCCTAACGCCGGCRCCATCGGAGCAGCTCGTCTCCGCGGCATTGTTTCCGCAAGGAGGCAGGAACGCAGGCGAGCTTGGGTGAGTCCTGCCTAGGTAAGACAGGCTGCAAGCTTAATATCTCTTGGAGCTGGTTACAGCGCTTAAAGAAACAAGCGGGACGACTCCACGGCCTGGCCTGCCTCCCCTGGCGTTTTGGCGTGTTGTCTCACCAGTGTTATCTAAGGCTTGCTTAAAATACATCCTTACTCCCAGCTGACATGGGGCCCGTGCATTTGGCAAGCCGAGCCTGCCCGAGAGGACGCTGAGGTCAGCGCTTTTGTTAAAACCATGTTCCGATGAGCTGCAGTGAGCAAGTAGCACCGGGTCTGGGTTGCTCTTAATGTGTCCGACGGCCCAGGTTGCCTCCAGGCCTCCCCAGCATCCTAATGGTCCGTTCCTGGTTTGAACAAGGCTGCACAACGTTTTCTCCTGTCATTTCAGCTATAAGTTGAAATTGGGGGGGGGGGGTGAAGCTATTTCAGAATCCCAGAAAAGACTGGATTTGAATTTAGCTTAATTTCTCCTGGATGAATGGGATTAGGCTATTAGGAATTTTAGGAAATGCTGCTCCATTTTCTTATGGGAGGGAAGCGAAGTCCTTTTCCCCGGGCTGCAGGCCGGTTTCACCATGTGCAAGCTCCCAACCGGACAGGACGCAGCACAGCCCCTGGCTGGGCCAGCTCCGGCCCCGGCTGGCATGGGAAGCCCCTTCCCCGGGGCTCGAGCCCTCGCCTCCTTTTATCTCGCGCTCTTATGATGCCCCGTGACGTCGGGGGCGTTTTGGCTTTGGTCGGCGACCTGCTGCCGTTGGTCTGCAGGCATTTTGCCAAATGCAGCATTTCGGGCTCGCTCGCCCTCCTGAAATGCAGCCACCTCCGGTGCGAACAAGCAGCCGCGGAAGAACGGAGCTCAAGCGGTTATCCATGAGCGCAGACCTCCGACGACCGGCGGGAAGGCCCTATGCGGGGAAGGACTCGGGGCACAGTGCTGCTAGCAGCAACGCACGCAGGAGCCGCGGGCCCTCGCGCCGGCTCATCGGCACGGAGCGGCAAGGGGGGGGAGAGGGGCTCGGGGCTTTGCGTTCAGCTTCGCTTTGCCCTGCCTCCCGCGCCGATCCCTGCCCAGCCCKCTGCGTCCCAGAAATGACGCCCCTTCCTTGGCTTGTTTGGGAGCGCAGTAAATAATTAGCTACGGAGGGAGCAGTAGGTGCTGCTTTCCGTTCAGCAGGCGCGTCCATCCATGCCAGAGCGTGCACAGCGCACAGCCGCGAGCGCTCAGCCGCTGCCCCCGAATCATGAACCGGCAACCGGGATGCTTCAGGCAAGACCTTCTGCCAGTGCGTTACTTAAAATGAGACCCGCGGGATCCCGCAGGCCCTTGGCTTTGCTTTCCTTACTCCCCTCGGAGCGGCAACGCTGATGCAGCTGAGCAAGGGTAACGCAGTCCAGCGCAGCCCGGACGCGGCGCTGAAACGGAAAATCCCCCTTCCCCTCCCTTCTCCTCGGCTTTCTGCTCCGGAGCTTGGAGAGAGGAAAAAGCAACGCTAACTGTTCCCGCGGTGCTACGCAGCCGCTCGAGCCCGTAAACCTTGCTGGGAGCGTGGGAACGGCAAAACCGCACTGCAAGCATCGAGGCAGCAGCCGCAGCGCCCGCCGTGAGGCTGCGTGCTGCAGAAAGGCCCCGGCGCGGGGCACTGAGCTGCCCCGGCCTCAGCGCTCCTCCCCGCCGCTGCGGTGCTGCACGCGCTCCCACGCTACGCACCGGCTCGGAGCAAGGGTCCCGCGGGACTACGGCGTCCTCGGAGCAACGCAGGCGTCGGGGCTGCGCGGGCTCCCGGGCGGGATTCGGCGCCCTGGCGGTGCACAGGGACGTGCAGCGCCAGCCCAGCGAGCTCGGGTCGCCGTGCTGCACCCCGGCGGGCCGGGGAGGATGGATGACCATTGGCCTTGCTATTTTTTTCCTCCCATGTGATCTTGTTTTTGGACTGCTATTTTGGGGCTGGACTCCAGCCCAGGTGAGAGCCAAGGATTCAGTCCCGCCTGCCTCCCCCTCCGGCTCCGCGGGCCTCCAGGGTGCTCGGAGCAGCTGCCCGGCCCCCGGGGTGAAAAGCCGCCGCCGGTTTCGGGGAGGCGCGCGCTGCCCCGCTCCCGCTGCAATGTCGCCGCCGAGCCTCCTGCAGCGGGCGGCCGGGCAGCCCCAGCACCGCGGAGCGACCGCTCGGGGGGGAGGAGGCGGCGGCGGCCGGGCCAACACTGGCATCTGCAGTCGGAGGCGCAGCACTGCCGCCGTTGCAGCCCGGCCGGCGGTGACGGCCGCACGTCTGCACCGGGGGACCCGCGTGCTGCTGTGTGTTGTGTGTTGTGTTGTGCTGTGCATGCGGTGAGGGGGGGCCGCGGAGGGGCAGGAGGGGCCGGGAGGAGGCAGCGCTGTCGGCGGGGCAGAGGAGGCCGCGGGCGAGCTGGGGATTTGCAGCACCGCAGCAGCGAGGAGGAGCTGCTGAGGCCGGGGCAGCTCAGTGCACCGCGCCGGAGCGTTTCTGCAGCACGCGGYGCTGCCAAAACACAGGAAACATCCTTGCAAATCAGGGATTATCACAGTGTGTTCGCTTACCCAAACTGGGCCTCTGCCTTAAGGAAACAGGTCCCGATTCCTCCGCCCGTGCCGACCGCCCGAGGTGGCGGGTGAACGCTGCAGCGGATTGCGGGCTCTGCTCTGCCCCGAGACTTTGTGCGTGGACGCAATGCAGGTAACAGCAGCGCAGATGCAACGCAGGTAACAGCGGTGCAGGCACGATGCAGGTGACAGCGACACATACACGCATCCGCCTGCRATGGGGATGAGCTTGGGACACCAGCTCCGGCACGGCAATCGCTCAGCTCTGCTGTCTGTGCCCCGCAGTCCCCAAAGGGCTGGCACAAACCCCGCATTGACGAGCGCCTTTCCCTGCCGGCACACCGGGACCCGCTCGGCTGGATCCCGGCTCGCACCCAGAGCTGCTCCGTCCCTGCAGTCGGGGGCGTCCCAGCACCGAGCGGCCCTTTGGGTGGCTCAAGTTTGGGGAAAAGCCCCGCTAGTGACGGAAAGCCAAGCACCTGGGGTGCACTCAGAAGTACACGCTGGCTTGCAGAAAAATGAGTATCTCAGGCACAAGTCAGATAAGTGAAACATTACGGTCCAAAATTAGAAATCACTCCCTTATTCAGGCTTTCTCATAATCTTTAGCTAAAAGGTGAAGTTTTCTTTTTCCTGCCTCCCATTAGCCAGATTTATTTGAAACAAGGAATTCCTCTCTGGAGCCTATTAGATGTGCTGTGCTCTTCTAAAGGAGGGTAGGAAATCTTGTTGGCTGGCACTGCTAGGGTAAAAGGTTCTCTTTTCCACTATGTACAATTTAGATAGTTTATAATAATAATAGATTAAAAAAAGCTCCTATTAAACCACTTACCCCCTTTTGAACAATTGCTGTATGTGGACTCCAGGGGAAAGCAATTACCTTGTAAAGCACAAATGAGATTTTACTAGAGAACAGTATAAATAAGGTGACGCAGGCGAGGAAGCCTTGCGAGAGAACCCGAGGGAAGGGCAGGAGGGCGAGGGCCGCAGGTGGAGCTACTTGTCCTCCATGCTGCATCTTGCAGACCAGAGGTGTGTGGCATGTTCCCTTGCTGGCAGCTGTGCCCGTATTTCGCGTGTGCGTGGGCAGATGCGGGTGCGGGAGGGCTGCACAGGCCCGGGCCGCTCCGCTCCGCTCCGCTCCGCCAGGGGGC
>NW_020448307.1:1762207-1778576 GCF_003343035.1 Apteryx rowi | reverse complement strand
CGCCCCTTCTGGGGTTCACAGCTGGAGCATGCACTGCTGGGGGCGCAGCCGTGGCAGAGCTGGGGTGCGCGCAGCTGGGATGGGTGGCACACCTGGGAGCCGCAGCACTCCCGAGGGCTGGCGCACATCTGGCAGCACACGCAGCTGGTGGCACACGCAGCTGGGCTGGGCACAGCTGGCRGCACGCACAGCTGGCGGCCGCGGCCCGGCTGGCGGGTTGCGTGGCCGGCAGCGCCCGTCTCCGCAGAGTCAGGTGCCCCCGGGCAGSGACCGGGGTGGCGCAGCCTCCGCCAGCTTCCTGCCGCTGCCTGGCGAGCAGCGACCTGCAGCAGCGTTTCGGCCGCTCTGGGCTGGCGGCTTGCTCGCATCTCCTCCCTTGCCGACCCGCAGGTGGGGAGTCAGGCCTCTTCCTCCCCTCCCCCCGCGGTTACCGCCAGGGCAATTAGGAAGGAATTGCAGATAGACAGGAAGACTGTTTCTCATTAAGATCATCTCGTTCACCCTGATTTCTGTCGAAAACAGACATTCTCCAAACCAGACACACAGTGAAGTAATTTTGTTTGTCTTTCTTGTGGACTTGCACATTGCTCTCAGTCCTGGCTTTTTCACCAGGATCACTTCAGTCTTTTTCCGTCCCTGTTTCCCAGGATAGCGTGCCCCTTCCTGAAGAATGACTTCTCTTCTTTGTTTCCTAATGGATGACCTTACATATTAAAATGAATCTTGTTTACTTGCACTCAGCACTGCTTCAGAGTCAAGAACTGGTTCCCAGAGGACCCCTCTTGAGATACACTAACCAAATGATGAATCTTCTATTATAATTATATTTTGGGAACATCAGACAGTTTCTGATTCATTTAATATGTACCATGCTGCATTTGTTCCAAATCAAATACCTGAGAGGAGCTTGTTTCCTTAAAAGTACTGCTGTTATCAAGTACTGGCTTAATTACAATTTTATCTGAAGATACATCAAGGTAGCTTGGCAGAATCTCTCTCTCATAATCCCCTGCTGACTGGCATTATTTCCCTCCTTCAGGTCATGGTTAATCAAGTCCAATAGCAAGTGTTACACCAGTTTCCCAAGGCTGACATCAGGCTGACAGGCCTGTCATTACCCAGAGCTCCCCATCAGCCTTTTACTCATCRGCTGGAATTTTTCCAGTCTTCCAAGACTTACTGAAAATTAACGTTTGGAGTCGAGACGGCTCCTGTGGATTCAGGTTACCTGCATTTTGCTGTTTTGACGTTTCTGCCTGCGGGAGCTGCTGGCACCTCTGCGGATGGCTGCTGGCGCGGGAAGCGTTTCATCCCGCTATTGTTCGCATTCCCACTTCTGCAGGCCACCGTTTTCCAGAGCTCTTTGTTTGTAAAGCTCGCACAAGGTGAGGCCGGTAGCTCGTTATATCTACTCGTTATCATCGCTTTCCTATTTCCTCCGATTGTTAGGAACGGTTTTCGTAGTTTTTATAGCTGCCTTCGCTTCCCCCACAGCCAAGCCAAGGTGACTTTCTTCCCGCCCGGGACACTGAGCCATGCTGGTAACGGGCAGTGGGGGACGGCAGGGAAACGTGGAGAAGTCCCGCGTGYGCCCGGGCCAGGCGGAGCGCGGCCCGCGGGCACGGTGACGGCTTTCCCTGCCGGCCTCTGCCGCGCGCCTGCTCCCTGCGGATCTGGAGGGTTTCGCGATTGCAAGCGCAGCATCGCTCGGTGGCGTTAGGAAAAAATTTGCCATCGGAAGTGCAGCAACGTGTTGGAATGAGAMAATGGTGAATTGGGGGCAGCGGGGGGCAGCAGAGGGAAGAAGCTTGCTGCAAGCTTGCAGTGGCTTCGGCAGCGCCGGGGCTCTGGGAACCCGGCATTCGCGGAGCGCATTCTTCTCTGGACATTTTTCCTAGCATATCCATCTGTTTCTTCCATTTCTTCTGCCGCCTGCCATCACCTCTGGCTGCCACGGGTCATCCCGCCGGGAAAGGGGCGTGCGGAGCAGCAGCCGCTCGCCAGGCTGCACCGGGGCCTCCGAGAGGAGCCCAGGCGGCTTTGGGCTCGGCTTCCTCGAGCAGCCCGCGAGCCACCTCGCCGCGTGGCCGAGCAGCAGGGCGCCCGCTGCTGGGGACCACGGCCGGGACCTGGCCGGGTGGGACGCTCTGCCGCCACGGAGATRTAAAACTAGAAATTACGAAACGCATGAGGAACTAACCAGCTCCCAGAAGAAGTAGGGAAAATTTTTTTTTTTTTTTTTTAACTAAATTATTTTCAACAGCATATGTCCAAAAACCAGCAAAACGAGGAGTCACTTTGAATCAGCGCATGAGTAATCTGGCAAAAAGTGTACATTCGCAAGATTTGCTGGTGTTGCCAAACCCGTGTTCAATTTTTTTGCCCCCGAATCTTTCGGACGAGGTCCCGGAACAGCTCTGCGCAGCCCGGCAGCCCCCCAGCCCCGTGACACCCAGCGCCCGCGGCTCTGCTCTGCCTGCCCAGCCGGGCTCCCTCCCGGCCCTCTGGGCTCGGGCACCACGCGCTGCTTTAAATACCGGTGGCGTCAAACGCCCTCCTCAAGCCCCTCTCGTCTAAGGATCAAAAACTGCAGCAGTTATCTTTCCCCAATGTGCTAAATCGGTTAGTGGCTCCGTTTGCAAATGAAGACACTAATGCAGCGAAGGGACTTTTTCCTGCCGCTGCAAAGCGATGACGTGGCGAGCGATTTGCCCAACGGGGCACAGGAAGTCGTACGAAATCCAGCAACGGCGCTCGGCTCGTAGGAAGCCCAGCCCTGCGCCTCAGTATGTCTTGTGTAAATAATGATACGGCCTGGCACTAAACACGACCCAGATGGGAAACGTTTGGTGATCCAGATAACCTCAGGCGAAGGCTAGGACAGTTCGTTTGAGCGTAGTGCGGCACTATTATTATAAAATATGATAATTCCAGGCCCAGATTGGGTCAATGTACTTGCACAGGGAAATATTCTTGAATTAAAAAATATTCTGTATTCAATTTGCCACTGTACTTCCTCCATATCAAATTAAATTATTGAAAGATGAATACGATTTCAAAATCATTTTGAAAATCATTGGGTTTGTTCTTTTGAATTTTTTTTTGGTTTCTTTTTTATTGTGTAAAGAAAGGCACAGGAAAACCTCGTTGCAGCTAATAAAGGCATAATGAGCAAAGCAATTAAATATACAAAAATGAAAACAATGGGAAAGAATGTAAATCATACCTAGCAAAGAGTATTCTGAAAAGTACAGTTCGATCAAGTCCCACCCACTAGGAAACAAATATTTAATTGTACAACAAATAGCACATTTTTATTTTAAGAGAGGCCCATTTCAAACTGTATCTCACAAGCCAAGTGAATGCAAGCAGGCGTGCAAACCTGCTTGCGCAGCGCCCAGGGCTCTCCGGCGTTTTGTCACTCGAAGGGGGAAGGCAACCAAGCCAAAAAGCGAGACGAAAAATCAGGCCCTATTAACAGAGGATTTTAGCTGGTTTTCGGTGGGGTGAAGGGAGAGGGGGCTCCGCGGGCAGCGCAGCTGTGGCCGGCCGAGCCGGGGCAGAGCCGGAGYGAGCCGAGCCCAATTTCCCGGCCGCCTCCGCGCGGGAGGCCGCAGCAGGACGCTCTGTGCGTTTGGAGTTAGATTGCAAAGGAAGAGCTCGCAAGCCGCGCAACGTTTTTAACAGCAAAGGAAACMGCTTCCAACCGTGGGTGGCTTATCCGCCTGCTTCAAGGACGCGTCCTCGTCGCCGCGAAGGTAAAAACACGGTGCAACGAAGGACGTTTTCCGCTGAAAGGTGAGACGGTAGATCTGCTTTCTGCGCCCGTTCCCCGGGAGCTCAGTGCGCCGAGATGTGCGTGCGCACGAGGACGCTTCACGGAGTGACCTTGCCGGCACAAAACACACGCTTGCAAAGAACCGGCGCTGACGAGGACGATCCTGTTCTCGCCGCCCCGGCAGCTGCCCGCCTCGCGCGCAGCCTCGTCTGCCCCGGGGGCTTCGAGAAGCCGCCGCACAGGCCGGCGAGCGCAGGCAGCTTTTCTGGTTTGGCGGTAGGCGTCCGTGCCGGCACAGGCAAAGCGGGTGAGGTGGGCTGCCGCGGCTCAGCCGGGCTGCGGCGGGAGGCGAGCGCCGCGACGGCGGCCCACGGGACGCGGCGACCCGCGGGACACGGCGAGCCGGGCGCGCACGCGGGCGAGCAAGCCTCCTCCGGCTTCCCCGGCTCGGGGAAGGCAGCGTGCGAAATAACGCCAGTGTCACGTGCGACGAACACAAGTGCAAAACTGCTCCTCTCTGCGTCGCTCGTATTATCACCAACGTCACGTCCCTCCTGTTCCCGACATGGCAAATGTCTGTTAATCCTTAAGCTGCTTTTAATTCCTTTGATATTGGATTTTTTTTTCTTTTTTAATGGTAGAGATCACCTGCTGAGATGAAAGTCCTGCTTCTTATATGACCTATGTCCTATTCCATATTCTCCGGAAGACTTGACAGCCGGCCATGACCATCCAGCTATACAAACATACCCAGCTACTTAAAATGTCCCTAACTTAATTTACATCCGTAAAATGGCACCATCAGTTCTTACTCGGTTCCATAGAGAGCTTTGAGGTACAGAGAAATATAACACCACATAACTAGGTATTATTATTTTATTGATTTTTATGCTTTCCCACAAGGAGTTTAGTATGATCTGATATTTACTGCTGTAATGTCCCATCCCACATCACTCATCAGGTGATGTCATGTGACAGTGCTATCTCACTTTGCAGGCAAAACATATGCCTTTGGAGGTGTTTCAAAGCTCCTCAGACGTGGGGATACACCTGATTTGCTCGCTCACTAAAATATCATGCCTGTATCGGCCTGGGTTMAAGGACGTTAATGACAGGGAGAAGGAAAGCTGGACGCCTCTAATCCTTCCAGCGTGCGCCAGGCAGCTCAGAAGAAGTCGCCTCCTTTTAGCAGGACAAAACGTCTTTTATTTTAAACATCTGATCCCTTCCTCCGTGCGTGGCTGGTTGTTTGCTGGAGGAACACGGAGCTGGCACATTTTCCTGCAGAACCGCTTGTCATCTTGGGTCTTAAATTCATTGACTTAAGAAAACAAAACGCAAATCTGTTTCCTGACTCTTGTTCTCCGTTCTGGTAACTTATCCTGGCTGCAACTTCTCTTTTTCTCTTCCTCTTAACTCCTCTGGCTCTCTTGTCACTTCGGAGACCCGCTGAGCCGCCCTTTCACAGCTGCCYGCTGGGCACCAAAATGGCCAAAGAGCCAAACATGCATCTTCCTTCTTCGTTTTATGCAACTTTCCAGATTTTTGTACTGGGAGAAGAAACAGAAAATTTCAATCCCTGGATTTGCAGAAAAGGGTCAAAATTAAGGGCTGCACCCAGAACTGAAAAAAAAAACCCCAACACGCAAAAATCGAGCTTGCATGGTGGTGGGTCGGCAGGGATGTATTTAGGAGCAACGTTTGGAGCGCCTGGCTCTAACCCATGCAGGTCTCCGCAGGGTTTTGCGGAGACGGCGCGTGATTTGGGCAGAAGGAGCCATGAGGTTCAGATCCAGATTTTGAATCCCACCCTACCAAAGCAAACCGCTTTGTCTGGATTTCTGRGCAAAGTCAATGTATTTAGTGGGGATTTCCACAGGATTTTGGAGATATCGCTAAATGCTTTTGTGACTACTTTTATTCAGGAAAGGCAGCCGCCTTGCTGTAATCATGAAACTAAAAATTATTTCCACTGAAGCCAACGGTGGTAAGTTGATGTAAAACTGGCATCGGGGTAGAAGAACTGGGTGTAAGGGACGGCCAGAGGGTCCCTGGTGGCCAAGGGAAAGGAAAAGCTTAATCCAGGTTCCACGAGGGGAGACACAGAAAAGATGGCACGGCAAGGTCTGAGACAACTGAGCAGGACCTGGAGGAAATTCCTATTTATACAGGGAGAGCCAGCACTTATATCCATCTTACAGGTCATACCAGGGCTAATGCACAGCAGACATCTCTGGAAATCCTCCAAAAAGGAAACTGGAGTTTGGTTTGGGAACTTCTGGTTCTAATTCCTGGAAACGCAGTTTTAGATCAATTTCACAGTGGTTTGAAACTTTTTTCCAGTGGTTATACAAATTTGGGGAAAACATTCCTCTCGCTGGAATTGTCTTCTGATAGTATAACTTCATTTAAGTGGGCTGGGGTTTTGTATGGCTTCGAAACCGTCTCRGAAGGAGCCTGCAAGAAGCAGCCCCATCTGCGTTGTGCTCCTAAGTAGCTCGCAGTTGAGCAGAGAAATTGCTAGGTGCTGTTTATTCATCGTGTGCCTGTGTTTTTATTGCAGCCTGCCGTTGTATTTCGACACGCAGAGTGGGCCCACAACTTCTGCTGGATTGGGTTTTGACCTAGCTAAAACGCACCCGGTTTGCTACCTGCTCTTTGCACGGCTGGATGAGCTCTCTGCCCCGTGCAAGCCATGCAAACCTAAGAGTCGGCACRAGACAGAGCAGCCCAGAGGCCCCAATGCTAAAAGGGGGAGAAAACTTAACCACACAATGAGTGAATGCTCTTCTGTCCGTTGGGTTTGCAGAGATCTGGTGCTCAGGTGCTTCGTGTTACCACCTCAYCCTCCCACCAGGTGCGAGCGTTCAGCCCAAGCAGGTAAAAGAAGCTGGGGCTGGAGGTGCCCTTGGGCTGAGTGTCTTTGGGAGAGTGCTGTGAGGCTGTGTCTCTGCTGTATGGTGGTGCATCTGGGACATCTGCTGCTGCTGTGGGAGCTTATCTCCAGCTCCCAGCCTGCCTCAGGTAGTGGTGTCCTGGGGGAGCGGGTATTTAATGCAGGTGGTGGCCAAAGTCTTCCTGCTCTGGCTGTGGCCTCCATGCAGGCAATGTGGTTCTGCTACAGGAGCTAATCTGGGTTCATCTTTTTGGTATATGCTTGGAAAAAAAGGTTGCTGCTGTTGCAGGCAGAGAGGCTTGGAGAGCTGGACTCTGCAGTGTGGCTGAGCTCTTTTGGCTGCTGAGGGCTCAGCTCTGCTAAAGGGAGCTTTGAGTAACTGTCTGTCCTTAAGGAGCTCCCTGGGCTGTCCCAGGTTGCCTCTGCTGAACTGAGAGGCCAAATACTAATAGGCCTAAAAGAGTCACCTAAATTTTAGTATTCTCAGTTCTGAGTTGCCTTCCTCAGCTATTGATTCCCAGCCTACCTTACAAAGCCTGGGACACGCATTATATTTCTGATGCTCCAGCTCTTATGGCTAGCACAGTGCTGCTGCACGTAGGTATCCTATGAGCTAGCTACTCCTCTGTATAACCTTGATGTTATTAGATCCCAATACCCTTCAGGGGCCCAGGCACGATTCTCATGTTCGGTCTCAAAAAGCTGGAATGGTCTTCTGGAGAGAGAGCCTGCCAAGGAACACAGGGCAGTGGGTCTCCTCCAAGCCAGGGAGTTTTTGAAAGCTTTGCACAAATAGCAGAAGCTGGAAATTGCTTTATGAATTTCATACAACATTCATTTCCTTACCCTAGCTCTGTAGCCTGCGGTTCATCTGGCACAACTGGGTTCTCGGGGCCACAGATCTCGTTGTATCAGATGCCTGGGTTGCATTAACTATGATTTTTTCTGTTAATCTAATGACTTTTAAGAGTGTCACTTACAAAGAAGAGTTAAGGAATATAATATACTTGGCACAAATCTGTGTGACAGTTCAAAGGAAATACGTGGCATGTATGTGGTGGAAGGACTTTGGTTTCCAGGCTTTGGTAAAACTCCCTTTACATTAGGTGCAAGGAAGGTAGGCTGCACCTCTGCTCCCGAGTGTGTCTGTCTTTGGATGTTTATTGCTATTATTCATCTTCAGGATGGGCATAAATAAGCTGATGTGTGAAAGGATGGTGGGCTCCTAGACCCTTGCTCATCAGGACCTTGCAATCCTTTGCCTTTGCTCTCTCTCCCACCCCATTCTCCTGTGTGAAGATCCGTGGAAGTGTTTTTCTGTGGAGTATTAGGAGACTGAAGTTCCCACATGCAATGTGGATGTAGGCTGATGTTTTGTATTTGTAGAGGAAATGTATGGCAGCTGCTTGGCTGGTCTTTAGACGAGCTTTCTTAATTCCTGAAAAAATGAGTAAGGATAGACGCACACAACTCTTTGGCCTTTCATGACAATGAAACTTTGTCGTATCTATAATTAACTCTTATTTAAATACTTCTTCCATGAACCTCTTTGAAGATTTTGTAGTGCTTGATTCACTTATTATTTTTTCCATTTCGGCTTCCTCCTCTGCTACAGTAATTTACAGGGGCATGACTAATTTCACTTTTTTATTTCATTGTGAATTCATTTCTTATCCTGTCTTTGTGTATTTAGCTGTAGTTTGGACAGCCTGGTTGATGCCTTATCCCTGCCCAAATGCACCTGATAGTCCTTTGTCTTCCTCTAGGAAAAGATTCCCAGAGAATTTAGAGATGTTACACCAATGCTGTTTTCCTTCTTTGGGAAGCCTCTTCCTCAATGGGACGCGTTCCCATGTTTCGCCGTGGCTGTCAGTTTAATCCTTACCCTTCAGGTCTGAGCTGATTGCTGCAGAGCCCGTAGTGATAGAGGCTGGCACCATCCCAAGGCGCTCCTGGTGTGCTACGGGCACCGCTGGAGCTGGGTGCAGGACCTGCCGGTCCATCGTGGCGCACAGGTCTGCGAGGCCTCGGCAGGGCTTTCCGCTGACGGCGGCACGTGCAGCTCAGTTTGAGGGGCTGCGGCTGTGACAGCTGGGCTCAGCGAACCTGCTGCTCTAATCCTCCCTCATTCTYGGAGGATGTTATCAGTGATGCGTTAAGAAGCAGGAGAAGTTGTAAGAGAACTGGAACGCTCTTGAGACCGAGATCTGTGGAGCCGATTAGGRGACCAGTGTAATTGCCTTAGATCACATGGTGCGTTTTCTGTTATTAGGTGTGTATCATCCCTTCCTAAGGGGGTTTACCCCCCCAAAAACCCAAGCATTGAAACTCTTCTTGTTTTCATATCTTTTTGTTCTTGTTGGTAAGAGTTCCCTACAGGGCCTGCAGTGGCATGTTCCTTGTTACTTCTCCAGCAGCTGCAGGGAGGGCGGTGTGTTGTTGTTTTTTTGTTTTTTTGTGCATGTGCTTGCTAAATAACCACCATCTTGCTCCACAGAAGTCCTGCACAGACAAGACCTGGATGGGAAAAGAGCTGGTAAAGCTGTCGAGCAGCACAGCAAACGCCAGGGACAAGGGGCATCCTTCTCTCCAGGATGAGCTATGACCCCAGCCATGAGCAAGGAAACCATGAGTCTTCAATGCAATTAACCCTCTCTTTGCCTAGAAGGTAGTTGTATATACAAACGCATGTATGTGAACAGTGAAGTCTGTTTTTTGGTGTTTTCTTCCTGCTATTTTGTATTGTTAAATGTGCTAAGTGCCTCTAGACATACTAGTTTCCTCACCCAATAATTTCTTATGCAAGTCTTTGTACTTTGGAACAAACATCACCTCTCTATAGAGGTTATGACCATGCGGTCACTGTCTTCAYGATTTGTAGCACAGTTTAAACCGTGCTGCAGATAACAAAGCAGTGCGTTATCATCTTGTACATGTGTGTGTGCTGTCATTAACATTTRCAGTATGAATGGTGTTTTAAAATGAGATTAGAAAAGGAGTCATTGTGACTTGAATCAAACAGTGATTTGCGCTACTGAGTAACTAAGCCTCTGGCATCTCGTGATTAAGGCATTACTCTTTAAAATAATGTTTCTGTTTTGTAAGTTATTTTATGTCCAATTTCTGGGCAGGGCAATGTAACCATAGACCTGAACATGATTAATTATATCTTTAAAAAAGCCAAAAAATGCAAACCAGTTCAATCTTTCATGGTGCTTAAGCATAAGGATCTCATGGTGCTTTTGATCATCAGCTGTCATTATCATCACCAAATTAAGACAACAAAGGACACTTTGGCTGTAGAAGCCAGTGTCCTGGTTCCAGTGCTAGGAGGATCATCATCCTGGAAACAAAAAGTTAGTGTAATATCAGACTAGAGAAAACCAAGGGGATTCAAGAGTATCTCCTGTGCTCCTGGGAGGCTCCTGATAGCAGGCTGCTTTTTTGGGGTCACAAACTTGCAATGGCAGAAGAGGTTAGCAGTCAGGGCAGACRTCTGTCTGTGGAGCCGAGTATAAACATTAATGAAGTAGTAAGAATGTGAGAGCCTTCTCATAAAACAGTGCTCCTGTTCCAGAGATATTGACAATGGGCATCTCCAAGCAAACAAATAGGAATACTCCCAAAATGCAAAATGATGCTATGCAGCATTAGGTATTGACTGCAAGCTAGTAAACACACTGTGCACGTGGTATATGACATCTCTTTTAAAGTGCTGGGTAAGACAGTGAATGCTAATGAAGGTCTGCAGCAGTGGTCACCAGGGAAAGCGCTGAATATACTTGTCTCATCCTCCTTTCAAGCAAGTATGTAGCTTTATTACTTCAGATGGGTATCTCACTTCAAGCTGATCTGTGTTCTAATCCTGCTTTTTAACATAGAAGATGCTGCTCTAGAAAACAGGTTTATTTGATCATAACCTAGCGATTTAACCAGTGATCATAAGTGATCTATGGTTTATGACACAGACCAATACAGATACCTTCAGACTGGCTACAGGCAGGTAAGACTGGGTTAGAAAAACAGCTCTGTTAAAAGTAAAAGACTGCAGATGTATGTTTGACTCAAGTGGCCCTGTGCCAAGGGTTAGTATTTCTGCACCTGCAGCACTCATGATAAGAAAAGGGAAAAACTGCATAAAACAACCCCCCCAACCCCCCCCCAAAAACCCTTTCATCTCAGCTCCCCAAAAGCAGGGCAGCAGCCTGAGCCACAACCCGAATGCAGGAACACAAGCTAGGGATGAAGGTCATTAGCAGGGATCCAAAGGGAGGTGAGGTTAGCTGACAGTTGTTACTGCAGCCTGTGAAACCAGATAAGTGCTGAGCTGGAGAGGGATGTTACACCGATTTAAGGAAACATGGAGTGCTAGCTGGGCTTCCTCACCACCGGGAGTTGCCTTAACAGGCAAAGGCTAAATTAAGTGGGACATACCCAGAGTCTCCTGTCCATACCATTTAAAAAAGGTCATGATCCTATAAAAATTCTGATGGCTGTAGGATGCTAAAGAGACTAAACTCCCACACTGAGATTAGAGAAGGGGGAAGCAAATAACACTTGGAAAATCAGACCAAAAATCGCCAGAGTTAGGAAAAGTGCCATCCCTCTGCTTCAAGTCTTATTCCTCCCAGTGCAAAGGACTGTCCTAGTTAGCAAAACATCTCTTTTTACTGAGGAGTCAGTTGAAAGGTCAAGGGTATATAAGGCTTTTGAGTCTTGGTTCATTTTCTGCCTCTCCAAGGATGGCTGGATGTGCCTCTTTCTACAATTCATTAATACTAGTTTTCACTAAACAARTTTTGCACACAGGTGTGAGTGGCTGTAAAATGTGTGCATAGCCTAACTCTGGAGTACTGAAGGATTTTTAAAACAAGGAATCAAGGCAAACAAACCTTCAAGCACCATAAACTTTCAAACCCGTGACCGTTCCTGTGCTTGTTCTGGAAGCACTCTGCTGCTTCGCTTGAAGCTGGGTTTTGATCTATTTGACCTGACACCTGCCAGGAAGRTGAAAGGAAATGGTGCTATACTGTTTTCAAGGTAGCTCCACTCAGATATGGCTTTTTTCTTTTTACTTAGATTCCTGCTCTTTTCCCAGTGTTCCCGGATGGGTGTGGAAGAGGCACGCGACAGGGAAGTGGCTTGGTAAAGATGAAGCTGTAAGTAGCTGGCATGCCCACGGCATGTATGGTTGCTGGCTTTAAAGATAATTGRCTGTTGCAGAGCAAAAGCAGTAGAAGATGCTAGTTAGTCAAAGACAGATAGATGACAGGACAGCAGCAGCTATAGTTATGGTAATAGGCGCTCTGCAGGGGACAACAAATGATTGCCCAAGGCACAAACAACAAATATAGTAACTTGGAAGGAAATAGATGTTGAGGTCATTTCTGCTACAAGCAGGACACTGCAGACTGACTAATAGTATATCCCATTGATGTTTGCATTCAAAAAGGAACCAGCTTCCAAAAACAATTAGCAAATCTGTAGYGTCCACAAAATGAGACTGAGGGTGCAGTACTGGCTCCTGTGTCTCTGCTTGCACCTGACACTGTTTCGATCCTGGGACTCTTCTAGACCCTGAATCCCAAGAAGACTTGGTAGCACAAGAGGCTAATGGCTGGTTTTGCAAGGAATTTTATCTGCTTTAAATCTACTGGAGGTTAACATTTGTAAGCTAGGCGCCTAAGAGGTTTTGCAGTTTGGGATCAGGGACCCCAGTCCTATTTGCTTTTTACTTCTGCCCCCTATGCAGAGGCTCATGTACTTCAATCACTGTGTTCTCTATAGAGACCTACATTCAGGATTGTCCTGGGCACCTGTGCAAATCTTCCTGAAGGCCAGGAGGGGGACTGCAAGGACAAAAGAAGGCATAAGCTGAAAAAGGAAAAGAGGAATYGAGGAGAAATTCCCTTGATAACAGTGGAAAGTCATGGACACTGCTACTGGAGGGGTGACTCAGGTATCATTGCATGACAAATATATGCAAAATCATATCAGTCATGTTTGCTATATGTAAAACACACTAGAAYTTGGTAGAGGGAGCACTCCTGATCATGTTGAAGGTGTCTCTAAGACTATTTGCTGCAGCCACAGGGAGAAGATCTATTAGACAAAAATACACCCAGAGCATATTTTCAGGATGACATGACTATGTTGGAGAAGAAGGGGGAGCTCTAAGAGTGTCTACTTCAGAGTGCAGTATTCATAACTAACAAAAAGTCCAGACCCAATGATCTGATCCCTCAAGAGGTTGTCRGTACAATAGGTCAATACATGCCCTTTGGTTTACAACAGGGAATTCATACAGATTCATTGCAAAGGTCTAATGTATTGTAACTTTTTTCTTCATATACAATGCTTCATCTGTGCCCAGCTCAGAAAAAAATCCTTGAGAGCAAGAGAGACATGGGTGATATGTAGTCACATAATAAATGGACCCTGAACACTGCTGCTTGAGGGCAAGTTCAAGAAACTTTGCGTGTGTCTTCTGGTTTCTAATAGTAAAAATGCCTACTGCAGTCTCCTGGGYTTTAAATAAATGTTTGTGTGCCCAAATCTGCTAGCTTTGGGATCTAATTAATGGGTGTTTTTACCACCTTGGTTCTCCCTGTTCCCTCAAATCCTTTATAGCACTGGTCCACATTTCCCCAAACAGTGGAAACTCAGGTGTAGACTGGTGGATGTCAGCTGTCTGAAGAGAGCCTCCAAGCTCACTGATGCAAGATATTTGGAAGATAACTGGGTTGAACACCTCCTGACACACTGCAGTAATTGTAAACGGGTGCACGCACTGCAATGCAGGCCTTGCTGCCTCCCCAAGGCCTGTCTCCGTGTCTGTCTGGGCTGCTCCACAGCAGAGATGAGCCTGTGAGATACGGGGAGCTGACAGCAGCTCTGTACTGCTGCAAGAGGAATGGGGCCAGCGTCCCCCCCCCCCCGCTCCTGGTGTCCCTGTGGGTCTTCTGCTCATCTTGTGCTAGCTCTGGTGCTGTCAACCCTTCTGGAGCCTCACTTATCCCACTTAACTGGCAGACAACTTCTCCAGAAAAGTGGCTGACTTCTACCATGTTAATAGGACCTTCYTTGAAAGAACATCAGCTGTAAACACCACAGGAAGCACAAGGAAGGGGGTAGGAAAATGCAGCTTGTGGTGGGTCAGCAAAAGGGAAGCAGGGGAGATGTTATGCTCAGCCAGATTCTGGAGATGATCCAGCTGAAACTAATTCTACAAAAATAATTAATTTTCAGACAAAGCTGCCTAATCCAGCTGATTGCATGRCCCACCAAGAGCTAATGCTGGTGCAAGGGAAGGCTGGGAAACAGCAGCTGGAGTGGATGTGAGTTGATACAACTGCAGTCATCTTTTTTTCCCACTCAGTCAGGACTGTAGTGGCCCATGCACTTGCATCAACACCAGTGGTTATTTGATCACACAGTGAGCTAAACGAGGTAGAAACTGTGGGGGTGTGTTTTTTTTTTTTTTTTGTTAAATGCTGGATTAGTTTTCTGTTGACTCAGCTCCCTGAGGGAGCTAATTGTGGGATGAGAGTCAGCGACTATGCAAGAGAATGCATTAATGCATGGTCAAGGACAAGCTCATGGGTGGGAGTGGGGGACTGCAGTGGCAGCAACTTTGATCTGCTTCGACTATGTGTGAGCACAGCTTTAGAGAAGCACAGAGAAGTATTTGCTAGGGACTAATGACAGGCCAAATTCTGCACCTGCTAGGATCACTAGGAATGTTTCTGTTGGTTTAAATAGAAGTATTGCCAGAGCCACATACAGTGTCCAATTGACTTAGCTCACCAGAGTGTAAGACAAAGTTGCTTTTAAAAAAAACAACAAAACACCCCCTCAAAGCAGGCAGGCAAGCAAATGCACTGAGGGATGCAAACTCTTAGCCACAGACAGGAGAATGTGGAAGTTTTGATTCTCAGTTTTGGTGGGTTTTGTTTGTTTTTTTTCATTTGGTATTCTTCTACAGTTTGGATGCACGATCCCAGCAAAGCTTGGTTGAAGTACTTCAGTGGCTGCTCCTCCCCATGGCCTGCTGCCCCGCTTCTGCGAAGAGAGACACGCTGGGAGCTCAAACATAATGAGCACAGTGCAAACAAGCACACRGAAGGGAGGACAAGCGCATACCTGGCGTGTAGATTGCTGCCTGCCGGAGGCCTGGGTTCCRGTCCTGGTGTCTGTGTGATACTGCGCATGTGACAGCTTTGCATTGTCTCAATTTTGTCCTCATCAGAAAATGATGGTTTTGACACAATTACCTTCTGTGATTCTGGAAAGGTGGAGAAGTTGAGTACAAAAACTGTTTTGAATCCCAAATACTCTGATTCTCTAAGGTGGTGTCCTATAAATCTAGTTACAGGTTCTACATTAGCTGTAAGTGCTGGAACACTGTTTTAACATAAGCAATAGCAATGTAGAAGGATAAAACCAAAAAATGTGCTGCTGTGGCTTTTTGCAGTGTAGAATAAAGGAGCATAACACAAATAACATCTAGTGCTTTTATGGGGCTGTAGGCATATGGCATAAATTACAGCTAATTAAACT
Organism: Apteryx rowi; assembly: GCF_003343035.1. Taxonomy (NCBI): domain Eukaryota; kingdom Metazoa; phylum Chordata; class Aves; order Apterygiformes; family Apterygidae; genus Apteryx; species Apteryx rowi. Next base: position 1,763,343 of record NW_020448307.1, on the reverse strand, counting down.
TTATACCCTGCTTTTAAGATAAGCATTTAATTAGTATTACAGCCACTTTATAATTAGGAAATCTCATGCAAAAAAAGATGTGGCTCACAAACCATACTCRGAGGCAGTGACTTGGCTAGAGCTAGGCTGTGGTGCGATGATAGGAAAAACTGTGCTTTAAACCTTGCAGTACAGTAGGGGGAAAAAAAAAGCAGGCAGCAAGGGTTTGAGGTGGTATCAGGTCATTATGCCTGGACAYGTTCACTGGAAAACACAGGTGGATTAACTCTGTACCACCAGGCTTGTGCTGGGTCACATGTTGTCAGCATTACGCGAAGTCCGAGCTTCCTGCAGGACCGCATCTGTCTTCCCCCGTGTGCAAGCAAGCGTGGAGCTGGCACCGGCTCCGCGTCGCGTTTCGCGGCTGACTTGACAGGAATGCTGTGCTGTCACCGTGCTCGATCCCAAATACACTTGCCGTGCGGATCCCTATCTGCTGAACGGCGGCCTGGCGGCCTCCCCCTCACCAGCTGAACCGCCAGGCTCCCGGGAAAGGGGAATTCCAGGCATCCAGGGATTACCGGCAAATGCGCCCGCTCGTCACCGCCCGGGGTGACGCTGCCGCGCGGCGGGGAGCCGTCGCTGGCGAGAGCGAGCTGCAGCTCGTGCGCGCCCGCATGCGACGCGGGTGTAAGCGAACGTCGCGGCCTCGGCTGGGCCCGTGGGTGAAGCTCGGCGAAAACGAGGTGTCTGCAAACCGCCCCGAGCGTCTCGAGCTGGGCTGCGCCGCGCTCGCTGGGGTTTGGGTGGTGCGGTCTGGCGGTGCGACACCRCGATGCCTCCACCTGCAGCCGCGGTAGGATGCGGCGGGGCTGCTTCACCCCCACCTTGGCCATTTATGCAAAAAATGCATTTTTTAGAGTCTCTCGGGCCAGCGCTGCCTTTTTTTTTTTCTTTTTACTGCGGCTCAGCCGCTATCCACTGTGGGGCTGCCGAGGCCGAACGCGTTGAGGGCAGCGACGGCCCCGGGGCGGGGATCTGCCCCTGGAAGCTGCGGCCGGAGGCGGAGGGCGGCTGCTGGCGCGTCCCGCGGGGGAGCGCGGCGGCCCCGGCCCCGCCGCCGCCTCCTCTGCCCGGCTCGATCCGGCTCCATCCCC
>NW_020448307.1:1760784-1761728 GCF_003343035.1 Apteryx rowi | reverse complement strand
TGCGCCTTTTAAATTTTAAAAATTTTTCAATTTTTTTTTTTTTTTAAATTGCATTTTTTTTCTCGCGGCGCGCAGCATGGGGCTGCCGGCGCTGGAGTTCAGCGAGTGCTGCCTGGACAGCCCCCAGTTCCGCGAGCGCCTCCGCTCGCACGAGGCCGAGCTGGAGAAGACCAACAAGTTCATCAAGGAGCTCATCAAGGACGGGAAGTCGCTCGTCGCCGCCCTCAAGAGTGAGTGAGCGAGTTCCCGGGGCGCCGGCGGCACCCACCCCTCCCGCGGAGCCCCCCTCCCCGTCCGGCACGGGCCCCCTCGTCCTCCTGGGCCCCCTGGTGCGTGGGGGCCCCCCTGGTGCGTGGGGGTCCACCTGGGCCAAGGTAGCTGTCCTGCCCCACCATGGGAGTCCCCCTGGTGCATGGGGGCCCACCTGGTGCATGGGGGTCCACCTGGGCCAAGGTAGCTGTCCTGGCCCACCATGGGAGTCCCCCTGGTCTGTGGGAGTCCACCTGGGCCAAGGTAGCTGTCCTGCCCCACTATGGCCCCCCTGGTGCATGGGAGTCCACCTGGTGCATGGGGGTCCACCTGGGCCAAGGTAGCTGTCCTGGCCCACCACGGGAGTCCCCCTGGTGTATGGGAGTCCCCCTGGTGCATGGGGGTCCACCTGGGAAAAGGTAGCTGTTCTGGACCACTATGGCCCCCCTGGTGCATGGGAGTCCCCCTGGTGCATGGAGGTCTGCCTGGGCCAAGGTAGCTGTTCTGGACCACCATGGGAGTCCACTTGGGCTGTGAGAGTTCACCTGGGCTAAGGTAGCTGTCCTGGCCCACCTGGTGCATGGGAGTCTGCCTGGTGCATGGGGGTCCACCTGGGCCAAGGTAGCTGTCCTGCCCCACCATGGGAGTCCCCCTGGTGCATGGGGGTCCACCTGGGCCAAGGTAGCTGTCCTGCC
>NW_020448307.1:1550272-1760220 GCF_003343035.1 Apteryx rowi | reverse complement strand
TCCTGGTCTACTGTGGTCCACCCAACCCTTCGTGGTCCACCTGTCCCTCATGGCAGTCCTGGTCCCTGTCCGTGGCCCACCTGCCCCACACCTGCATCAAGGGAGCCGTGCTGTGCCACGCACGGGTGTTACAGGGCAGAAAACGCCCGATGGCATGCTGGAGCACTCCGGCGCGGGTCCGGCTGCCTCTTCCCACGGGATGGGCCGGGCGAAGGCAGCAGCAGAGCGGCGCCCTGCAGGTTGCACCCGTTGCTTTGCTGCCTGCGGGAGCCTTATCTCTCTGCACAGCTTTCTGCCCGTGCCAATCTGCCGTCCGGGGGCAGGGGACGCGGCAGCGCCGTCCTCCCGTCCGAGGCGCGTGTGGCGAAGGCGGTGGGGATCGCAGCCRAGCAGAGCTTCGGGTTGCCTGGAGACCCAAGTTTCTCCTTTCCTGCTCGGTGTGTCCTCGCCGCCCGGCGAAACGGCAGCGCRCCGCCGGAGCCCGGCTGTCCYGTGCCGGGGGCGCCGGAGCTYRCGGGACGCCGCTGGGACGGCTGCCGGGGGCCGCGCTGCCGCCTGTGCCGTCGCCTCCTCCCGAGCCGTCTGTGCAGACGGAAACGGAGGTTATTGTTTGCAAGAGAGGCGCTGGCTGGGGGTTAAATACTGCAAAATGCTCCCGTTCTGTTTGTTTGGAGCCCTGCGAGAGGAGGAAGTTCTGACACATGCGGATGGCTATTTTGGTGCTGAGGGGAGATCCGGCGCTGCGGTATTGCACGCAAGCACCCGTGTCTCGCCGCGCTGCTTTAGCACGCTCTTCCCCCGATTCACTGTTCCCACCCCGCTCTCGTCGTATTAACRCATTAATTTTGCTCGCATCTCTGGGTCGAAGGGCTGGAGTCCTTTCGTGTTGTCTCGTGCAGCCCTGGTTGTCCGCTCGGCGTGGTTAGGACTGTTACAGTAGATTGAAACGTGCTCCTTCAGCGGCACTTTCATTTCTGTAATTTCCCCAGTGAGGTAATTTGGGGGTTTATGGTTTGCCTTTTTCACTGTGAAGTGGCCTAGATGATGAATAGCTTCCCTGGCCAGTGCGTTTTTCATGCTAAACAAGCTGACAAAGTGAGTTGTAACCGAACTGAACTCTCCGAAGCTTTTGTTTTGCTGTGATTTGATTCCCTCCCGCTCAGCAGCGGGGACGGACGGGGAGGAAGAGAGGAAACCCGCGTACGTGCACGCTCCGAAGCCGCGACGCGTAATAAAACGCATCCAGGCGCTCCAGTGGCATCCTCGCGCCTTTGCCCTCCGGTTCTGACGCACCGGCGCGGTGTTTGGGATGCCGCAGGGTTATTTTGGGAACCGAAGCGYGGCAGGGCTCGCCCACGCAGCGCGGAGACAGGTGACATTCCTGCCTGTGGCTCGCGCGCTCCGCTTGGGCACGGGCACGGACGCGTGCCGCCTTGGCGCTGAGCTGCAGCTGCTGGGATCTGGTTCCTGCTCGTTGCCCTGCAGAGCTGATGCGGAGCCTGCGCGTGTCGGTTCCCCCTGCACTGGCAATCTCGTCCTGCAAACCCTGATTTACGGGGTCCCCCAGTGTATCAGTTCTTCACATTTTGGGTAACCCCCCCATACTAGTAAACTTACTGTTACGCAGCTCTGAGATGCGAGGTTTTAGTGCAGCGTGTTCGCCTGTAGAGCTGCAAGACAGCCTGTGCCTGGCTCTTCCTGGAATATTCGTTTTATTTGACAACAAATCAGTGTTGTGTTCTTTATTGAAAATAAATTTTAGAACTCAAGTTGTGGGTCCTAACGTTGTTTATTTCTAAGCTTTCCAGATAAGTCAAAATGCCGTTTGAGTGAATTTCTTCGGAAAGGTGACTGACCAGAGAACGGTCACTCTCTGCTCGTCCAGTTCATGCTGTGTGACAAGTGTGTTTTGGTGCACTGAACTGATACGATTTGCCTTTCTCTAGTGGCATCTGCACATGTAGGCTAAATTGGATTGCCACGCGTGCTTTTGCATGCTCGTAGGTGATCCTTGGCTCGTTTTCCACTGGTGCAAGACAGCCGCCGTAATTCCCGGGACAGGGWACAGCACAGTCCTTGAGCTGCAGACTTTCACTGGCTGAAGTTGCAAAGACTTTGTCTGTGTTGCGACAGGAAGAAAGTTCACTGCTCTCCGAAGATAAGGATGTCTTTATGACTGAATTGTTTTCTAGCCTCTATTGAATACGTTCTTGGATTAAATTTTAATTCCTTTAAGGGCACTGGGAGTTTATTCCGTTGACTTCCGGGAGGCTAGATGCAGTGGCTATGGGTGTGAATAGTAAAGACCTTGCTTGTGAATTAATCTTTGCATCGCCATTGCCTGGCTTTTTGCAAGCAGCATTGGAGTAGCGGACGTGTCATGTGCATGTAGGAACATGCATGTGGTGACACRAGAGCAGGACAAATTCCTCAAAGGTCTGGTCTACAAAACACTTCAGTAGGAAGGTTTTGTAGAACTGGGCGGTGGGGCTCTGCGGTGTGTTGGACTGGGATGCACAGCTCTTCCTTTGTGGGATAGTTGCTGGCAGAGTTGGAAATAAAAAATTGGGTGTTGCCGTCTGACCCAAGACGTGGCTCCAGAATGCTTGTTTCTTCCCTATGCAGGATCTTGTTTAACCTCGCCTATACTTTAGTTGTGAAAGGGACTTTACAAGTTGTTATGCTGCTGCAAATTTGCAGTAATTCCATCGAGTTCTTCAGGGAAGAGGGAGGCTTGGGAGAGCGCAGGATTTGACCCAGCTCTTTCCCTGTGAATTCAGATTAGCGTGACCATCTTTCATATGGTGATCTGACCTGCTTCCATGCTCATATCCTATGTAAGTACAAGAAGTTTGAATTCTTGCCAAGTTATATAGACTATTGTAAGCCTTCAGGGTATTCATCTGAATATGGATAAAGATATTCTTGAAAGTGAGAACTGCTGCTCTGTATTTTGTAGGGTGAGACGGGGAGTTGGTTCGCTCTGTTTCACTAAGGCATTGCAGGGAAGTGTGTTCCTGAATGGCTATTTTTGACAGTGCTCTAGTTTGCCATGAATTGAAATTGCTGAAGGTGGTAACTGGTGATAGCTCTTGATAATGAGCAYGATGCTCGCTTGCCTTACTGAGGTTTTTATTTTAGAGTATCTTCAAATGGTTTGTTGTCTTTTGGCTTGGTAAGCGTGTGTTTGGAGGGGCTGTTGGGACGTCTCGTCGTCGGCATTGCCTCGGAGGGCTCCGGAGGCTTTTCCTTGGTTTTTGTAGCTGGCTATGGCTGCGGAGGCAGTGGTGACATGGTGTCGGGCAGGTCGGGATGACCAGCAGACCTCTAGCGCAGGGGGTGTTCCCTACGGGGAAGAGGTGTTTGTAGGCGTCTTGGATCACAGCACAAGCGAGGCAGTGTGAAACTGAAATGGTTTGAAGTCTTGGCAATATCCTCTCACRTTTTCCTTCCTCTTGCATTTTCTACTGACTGTTTCACATCCTCTTCGTTTGAAGACAGGCGTTGGGTGAGAAGGAAACACTAACTTTTTCTATAYCAGAGAGAAGTGAGTAAGTTGGAGTGGCAATTGGGATAGAAGCTGTAATGCGGTTAGGTGGAGGGGGGGATGAGGAGAGGGAGCCTTCATCCTTGCCCTGACATGGGGATGCTCTGGGCTGCAGGCGTTTTCCGGAGGCAGGACGGGACGGCGGGGTGGTGGGTGCCTACCTGTTCTGCGTTGCTTGCAGAGGGGCCGCGAGGCAGCTCTTGCCCCAAACTCTCCCGCTCTAGGTTTGCTAGGCTGGGCTCATTGCACATCTGCCTCTTGCGCTTCTTAAACCCCACCGTGTCGAGAGCTGTGTGTTGGGGAAGAGGAGACTTGTTTAAATGCGTGTAAGAAAATGTCTCTTGTGGATTTTGTGGAGGAGCTGTTTGCAGTCACCCTGCTTTTGCCCTGTGTGAAGATATGGAAAGAAATGGTACTGCTGAGAGCTTTTTTTTCCCTTCATTAAAAAACAAACAGAGAGAAGATCAAAAATAATCCTCGTTTGCTGAAGGACTGGTCTTGCTAAATATCCTGTGGTGTCTAGGGCATCTCTCAAGTTTATATACAAATAATAATKATTATTTTTTCAGAAAGGGAGTATCTGTCCCTATTTCTATTGTCTTCCATTACTGCTTCCTTATACTTAGTGACCTGGTTTTCATCAAAACATGTCCTGCTTTCTCCCTTATACACCGTGCATAAATTATTCAGAAAGTTTTGCAAGTGCAAAGGACCAAAGCGAGACATGAATAATGAACTCGGAGCTTGGATCCCGCAGGTTCTCCAGCGGATGAATCGGACTGAGCCGCTCTGCAGCGACTGGAGGTACCAGGAATATYGGGGTCTGTGGCCCTGTCGCATTTCCCCTGCGCAGGTGAAACAGCAGCTGGTCGGGAGCCTTCGGCTCGCTCGGCAGCTCGCCTTGCGCCCGCGGGTACTGCAGCCTCCCGCGGGTGTGATGAGCTGCGCCGGTCTCGACACCGGCTCCGACACGACCCTTCTCCATTTCTCTTTTGGTGGAGGGGAATTAGCAAGATCAGCCGTATCAAGGCTTTATTTTCACAATGAGGAAAATCCTGGGATTCGGGGGGGGGTGTTTGGGCGGGAAGCCCAGCGCCGAGGAAAGGGGGCGAGGGTCCTAGCTGCAGCCGTGGCAGAGCCTGGGAGCCTGTGGCAGGTCACGGTTTCTCTCCGGCTGAGTTTTGGGTGAAGGCGGTGGTACTGAGCAATTTCGTGGCTGACTCCGTGAAGCGAACGCAGCGCCCTGAGGTGGAAGACGTGAGGGGGATGCAGCCGCCTTGAACCTCCTAAGCGGTGCGGGGGATTTTGCGCGTGGAGGGTTGCTCGCCAGGCATTTTAAAYGGGAAGAGCTGCAGCAGGACTGCGCAGATGCGTCTCCCGTTCCTCGTGCAGCCCACCTAGTAACTTCTCTGCGCGATCGGAGGTGCCGTGTCACTATGGTGATGGGTCTGCGGATGTTACAGACTCTCTCCTGGTTTGTGGGATCAGAAGCGCGATGATGGAAATGCTCCCGGCTGACTAAAACAAGGAGGAGATCTGGAAGAGTGAGTCTTGAGAGGAGTCACTGATGCACGTCTCCTGGAGCAGAGGGCCGAGGCAGCAGGGTTGTGCGTCTCTAACGCTGCTCTTCAAGTGATGCCTGTTTGTCTGAAACAAGTGGCTTTTTGGAGTCACAAGGTACTCAGAAAAACCAAAACAATTCATCCCTGAACTACCCGTTTATTTCCAGAGCGTCCGTCCCCTGGGAGCACGTGAGGAAGCTCTGCCTTGCGCGAGGGAAGTTGCCCGCGTGTGCTGCCTGGAGAAGGAAGCCCGCCTGGCTGGTTGGGGATAGGTGTGTGTTCACGTGCGTCTGCCCCTGCCCCGGCATCGCCTGGTGCCGCACCGGCTGCCTCTTAATCCCGCRGCCCCTCGCTGGGCTGAGGAGCGTGGCCAACGCTGAGGTCCAAACCTCTCTCTGCAYGGATGAAACAGTGACATCTTGGCTATTCATCTGAGTTTTGGGTCCTGTGCAGTGTCTAGGGGAGACCGGAGGCTCTATGGACTTGTCTTCTCTCTGGCTTTCTGGTCGCTCTTTGGCCACGTGCATGCGTAGACCCGACAGGCTGAAGAAGTGGACTCTGCTGCTGCAGTAAAGGCTACGGTCCAGCGTGGTGGCACTATTTTTTTTTGCTTGTTTCTCTAACTTCTAAGCACTAATTTTAAGCCACCAAACTAGTCCACACCCCTGGTCTTGAGTGCGTAAATGCTGCCGCAGGGTACAATTTGTGCGTGCCCGTAGGCCGTGGGGCTCCAGTGAGTGTTTTGCAGCTGGGCTGTTGGCGAGCGGAGGGCTCCAAAGCTGCAGCCGCATCCCCGCTCCCCCGATCTGTGGTGCGACAGCCGTACCCGGGAGCTCGCACCCCCAGCGGGGCCGTGTTTCCCGCGGGCTTTCTTGGAGCCAGGGCAGAGGCTTTGCAGAGGGTGGAAGAGATGCCTGGTGCAAGGAGGGTCTCGGCCGGTGAACRCTTTGCCCCGGCTGCCCGAGGAAGCAGTCCCGTCGGTTTGGGGCTTTGGTGGTTTTTCCCTTGGCTATTTTTCATCCAGGACAACTTTCCGATTGAGGTCGCTGCAGGAGGGGCAGTGCCGGCTAGGAGGGAGCAGGACCGCGCGGCCCGGCACGGAGAAGGGTGATGCTGGGCTAAGCCCATCATCGGGAGCTGTGAGCAGCCTCCAGCCGGCTGGGGAGCGACACCATCGCAGGGTGATCAGCCTCCCCAGAGAGGATGCGGAGAAAGGCCTGGCCATGGGCGCTGCGTGGGCTGTGGGACCCTCGCTGGCGCTCCCCCGTCCCCGTGGCCTCGCCGGGGCCGGTGTGCCTGGTCCCGCTCCCCTCCYGAGGCTGCAATTCCCAGGGCAGCCATCCCCATCGCTCTCCAGGCACACTTCRCTCCAGGCCTGTCGGAAGAAATGCAATCGCCTTTCAATCTTCTGATGGAGCGCACGCTTTTAATTAGTCTCCCGGTGGGGTGATCCGCATTAATGTGTGCAAAGTTGGAGTCGGCGAGGCAGTCTGAAGTCCCCAAGGTGCGCGCATCCGCAGCGCTGCCAGGGGCTGAACCTGCCGCTGGTGAGCCTTGCTGCTCCCGAAATCAGGGCAGCGGGTCTATCCAGCAGTCTTTTTTCTTTTTTAATTATTATTCCCGATGCATATTTTGGGTTTCTCTAGCCGCTCCTGAAGGAGATGTTTGCCTGCCCTATCTGCGGGCAGGACGCCCGCGAGCCCGCCGCGCTGGAGCGGCGAGAGGCCGTGGCGTACCTGGGAGGTCTCYGCTTTCACGCGTTCCTGCAATACGGTGAGGGGAGAGGACCAGTACGAAGAGCCGGAGAGGGGAGCGCCAGTGCCACCTGCTCGGGGGTTTGTGCCAAGCTGGATCCCGTTTCTGTGGCTGAGCCAGGCTGCGGACCTGCGCCCACCCTCCTGCGGTGAGCGTGCGGAGCACCCGGCTCCTCGGATCCCTGGCATTGCTCGCTTACTCTCCAGAGCAGGGTTATTTACTTAGCATGATTTTGACACAAAACTTGTACTCGCTGCTCGTCCCCTTCTCATCCCACCAGAGCGAGCGGGAGCCCTTCAACCCTCCCCCTTTGCACAGGGCATTTGCATTATAATCATCTTTGCAGGCCCCACAAAACAGCTCATCCTGTGGTGCGAGTGACCTCCCCAGAAGGAAAAGAGGTCCACCTACTGTACGAGAAGACAGGAGACTAATACCTGTAAGCAGAGACACAACTGTGCACCTGGGATGCCTCCGTTTTCATGGTGGCCTCGCCGCCTAAGGAATAAAATGGTGTTGTGTGATTCCTTCTCACAGTGTCACGAATGTGTAGTGCTGGGCTTGCAGACTGTGTTCTCTGGGATCGAATTGCACATGGATTTGGATTCTGTTTCTTAACAGCTTCTTGCCAAAATCAAGCCTTTATCAAATGTTTGCGTCCATGATTATGTTCCTCTGCAATGTTTGTAACCCAGATATTGCAGCAGGGTAACTAGAGCTGGCGTGCGAGTCTGCAGCTTGCCTAGAAGGAAAAGTGAAACTTTTTTCCATCGTTTAATCTGAGCAGTTAATTTCCTTCTGATATAAACAAGGCTTAGTCTTGGAATAAGGAAATGTGTTTTAGATTCCAACCAATACTTTCAGTTGCCTTTAGCCCCAGCTAACTTTCTGTCTGTTATCGAAATAGCTAAGAAGTCAGATGTGTTGCCTTTCTGCTGATCATTGCAAAAAACACTGATTTGACTCTCAGTCCTCCCCCGGAAGGTGTGTATATGAAGTATTTTTCTCCTTGGTTTGTGCCTCCCTTCCTGTGAGTTGCTGGGGGCCGTGTCCGAAGTGTTGAAGTAGGTGGTTTGGCTGAGTAGGGAGGCTGGGTTGAGCCCCTTTGCTTTCTTCCTGTGGATTGACACAAAGAGGAACTTTTTCTTACGGAAAACCCCCTCTTCAAGTTAGGAAGTGGATTCTGCGTCGGCTGGTGGAAGTGAGCTGAGGGTGGTGGTGAAGGGGCTGTCCCAGCCTCTTGGCCGGCATGCCCCGTGCGGAGCGCGCTCTCCTCCCAGCGCGATGGGGGATGTGGGCTGAGACGCTCTGCACCTCTGGAAAGCTATACACACATTCAAGAAACCCAGATAGGTAAAATGTTGCTGAGACCAAGACTATTGAAGAAATAAACCCTGATGGAGTTAACTGCAGAATATGTTTGTTTACTTGCCACTACCCGCTCTGAATCGGGGAGGGTGGTCCTGGCTCAGGCAGAGGTGGAGCTGCTCAGCTTCACGGGCAGGTAAATACAATGGTGGAATATATTCTAAATGTCCTTGGTTTACATCTCTGCTGAGTGAAAATCCTTAGGCGTTTTGGAGGAAAAACTATCTCTTGGGCTGCTTAATAGTCTTGATGCTCTCTGGGGTGAAATGCCCCTGTTGCATGCTACCTCAGCAGCGCCTGTCACCTGAGGGCTTACCAGCCACAGCCATCACCGATGGCCAGAGCAGCTCATGGCAGGGTAAAACAAGCTGCTGGAAGAGTCGCTGGTGGCTGCTGCTCCTGAGAGGGGCAAGAAGAGCAGTACCTGTCCCCTAAGGATATCGGAGCTGCTGCACTGGCTTGACCCAGTGGTCCCCTCCGACACGCTCCCTGGGACTCCAGTGTTGACATGGGGAGGTGGAGAATGTGTCTTGCAGAAACCCGTGAACGTTGGGAATCCTGGGGTGAAGAAACCTAAAACTGTTCTTTGATTATTTTCATTCCTTTTGCCCTGCTCATCTCTCTAAAAGAGCGGTAACAACCAAAACCCTCCCCTCTTTTGCGTACAAATTGAGGAAAGCAGAAATCAAGGTGCAGAGGTTTAGATCTGATCTTTCTAGTAATGGCCCTTATTTTTGCAGGTGCAAGCATTAATGATTAGAGATGTGTTCCTGACTAGGAGGCATTTTTACCTCTTGCAGACTTGAAGTTGGGGGTAAATCAGTGTTATGCTTTCTAGAGGGTGAAAAAAATCCCATGTTGGGTTGCTATGGCCACTGGAGTTAAATTCTGTACCGGTTGTACCCTAGGAAATGATGTTTGGAAGCATGGATTGAACAATCGTTGCTAGAAGCCTACCAACACCAGTCAGGTAGTAGGATTATCAAGGTGAGTCACACTACTTTCAATGCAGAACACGTTTTACATTTTCAAATTGCTGAGAAAATTGCTGTTTTATGGAGGGAGGATTTCTCAGGGCTCAGAAGCACGTCTCCCTGTGCCTGTTCTGCAGTTCAGTGGGGTGTGAAGCTGCTGAGGACTGCAGGATTGCCCAAAACCTGAGCGAAGTTCGGGGCCTTAAAGCAGGCAGATCCACCTGGATGTGGGAGAAACCCAGGCTCATTCCTAGACCTTCTCAGAGATGGTTATGGTGGGACAGGAGGACTTGCCAAATCAGCTCACTCTGTCCTCTGACATGCTATGAACAGCTCCGGTTCCAGGAAATGAACCGTTGCTCTTGTTCTGTGTGCCCTTTTGATGCTCAAATGCTGTTATTCAGTGAATTCTTACTTTAGTACCACGATTGCAGCAGGTGATGGTATTTAACGCTTTTGAAACCTGGTTGCTTTATGTAGATCTAATCTTTCCTTGGGCTGGCAGTGCGCTAGATTTCTTCCTCTTTTCAATTTACTTGTTGCTTTTTCAAATATGTGGCAGCTCGTTTTACCAAAATGGAGCTCAAAAAGGTTTTCTAGCTCTTCATCACTAAGAGAAATAAATCTAAACAGGCGGATGAGATCTCTTTAGCAATGGAAGTCTCAGGTTATATTGTTAATAATAATACATACTGAGAGCTTTGCATAGATTTCAGCTAACCAATCTTCAGTGATACTCTTGGGAGACAGGAGTTAAGTGTTATCCCCACTTTAATATGTGGAAACTCAAACAAGATTGAAGCGACTGGCCTAGGGCCAGGAAGTGAATCGGTCACCAAGTCAGGATTAGAATTTGGGGCCTCCTGGTTGCCAGCGTTGTGCTCATTCCTGCAGACCGCACAGCCTGATGCTATCTCTCTTCCTATTTAAAATGTAGTCATCGTCACAAACCTGTCGTAACCAAGTGCTCTGTGCCTCTGCTTGTGGTGTGACTCAGATCAAGATGGCTTTTAAGCAGTGCTGTTGGATGTGGAGTCGGATGTGTCGTGGGCTAGCATCCTCCTGCTTAAAGAGAGGAAAATGGGAGGCGGGGGGGGGGATGAGATCTGCCGGTTTCAGCTTCTGCAGTATAAATGTCATCATTTTAGAGCTGTTGGAGGTTTCTTGTTGTTCTTGAGAAGAAAGCTTTCTCCGTGTCTCACTGTTATGGTTTGGGCAGGTCTTTAATTGACAATGCAAAGTTAAGCAGTAGCTGAGCATTGTAAATTCTTCCTGCATTGCCAGCTTGTGTTCTTTACATTGGCCATACAAGCTAACCACAAGACCAATTTGAGATGGGAGGCACATGATTTTTGGTTTGTGTTTCTAAGATGAGTTACTTCTGTTTTTTCTGCTTTGTTCATCTAGTGAAGATGTAATTTTGCAGCCTTTTGCAGCCTCAAACTCATGGCTCATCTGTGTCAGGATGTATTTTTCACCTCCTCTTCCGTTCTGAAAGGCTGTAGGAAACGTTCAGTGCAAGGATTATTTTGCAGTGAGGGAGAGGTTTTGCAGWAAGGGAGAGTAAAGGAGAGCTGAACTATGGTTCAGCTAGGCAGTCCTGCCCCTGAGCCAACAGGACCAAAGAGAGAGGACTTCTTCCTTCTTTGCATGATCTGTGTGGCTTTTATAGTCGCATATTTAATAGCTTGTCTGGTATCTTATTCAAGCTAGATAGTAAATAGTAATACTCTGATTCGTTTTCAGCACAATTTAAAGACTCTTCCTCTTCCTCTCCAGTAGCAACAGGAATATTTCTCTGCTCTAGAGAAGCTTGTTGTTTCTGTTGCTGAGCTTTCTGTAGTGAATTTTGCGTGTGGATTCTGCTTACGGACCTCCTGGTATTTGCAGGGGAGGTGAGCCCTGCCCTCCGCTCCAGTCTGCACCTGCAGAGGACAGGACAGAGTTAGCTTTTGTGTCTCAGCCTAAATACCAACAGCGTGTGGGTAGCGGAAAGGCTGCAGTCCCAGCCTGACACTGAGAACGAAAATCCAGAAGAAGTCTGTTGTGAGCTTTATGGGGACTCGTGCACTTTTTTCCCCCCAAATGGGTGTCTGCCCGCTGTCCCACATGGGGACCCAGCCCTGGGCAGGTGCACACTTTCCTTTACATTCTCCTCTACCCCGAGCACCCACGCTGGAGGTGAAGCCCGTTGCACGKTCCTCGGGGAAGACGCGCTGTTCCTTCCTGCTGCATGCAAAGCTAGGACGCCTCTGCTGTTTCTGTGTTCAGGGAACTGGAAACACAGCGCTGATAACCGAAAGCAAAGAGCTTGGATTTAAGCTGGGATGGACTCCTCTTTAGTTAAGCAGTAAATGCTATGCTTGTGTCATTTCCAGTCTGTAACTCTACTCCTGCGCATCTTCTCTTACACTTCACCGTTCTGAGATGTAGCCGGATCTGGCCTCTCATTAAGACCGGAGAAAGAAACTCTGGTGAGCAGAAGGATTTTGGAAGTGCAGGAAGTTTGCATGGGTTATTAAATCTTTTAAATTATGTTAGGAGAAAGCTCATTAACAAAGCATTGAAGGCCTTTTAATTAGGAGCGTGCTACAGAGCAAATCTGGGCACGTGTCCCAGCGCACTAGTCCTGGTGATGTCGTCTTAAGTTGCTGTCGCTGAGCCTGTGTCGCAGCCCTCTCAGCTGTGGCACTGAAGGCCCTAATCAGCTGCACCCTAAATCAGGGTGTCAAAATGACGGGTTAAAATAAACCCTTTTGGGGTGGTGAGGGATGGATTGGGGAACAAACACCTGCTTTGAAAGGCAGGGTCTTCTGAGATTGGTTTCATTGCCAAAGCCAGTGTATCACAAAAGCACATGCTTGTTTTTTGAGAGAAAACCTTAAGTAGAAGCTGTGTAAATCTAAGAAGGTTAAAGTCCCACAGGAACAGAGGTGTAGAGAGGGTGTTTCGTGGTGGGTTGTCAGGCGGTAGGGTGGGATCTGCTGGTGATCCTCCAGCATCAGGAACCAGCCATCTGCTATGTCCTGCTCGCACTCAGCATTAAATAGATTTGGATCAAGAGGCAATTTTTCCCCTGGTCAGTTGGGTGAGGAGAGTGTGTGTGTGTGTGTGTGTGTGTGTGTGTGTGTGTGTGTTGTGTGCTGGCTCCCCAGTGTACTTCTCGTGAGGGACATGCTCTGCTTCCTAGGGTGTCTTTGGAGAGCTAAGGAGTGGTTTTCCTGGCGCTGGTGGGAGAGCTGGGAAATCGTGATGCCTTCCTTGCTCTTGTCCTCTTGCAGCACTCTGTAGCCATGTTTTTACGTCTCTGACATGGCCTTAGCTCTGTTCTAGGGCGACGTGGGGTTGGGTGGATGACTTGTTGCTTCTGCATAGGCTTTTCTCACAGGGCTGCCTGCAGCTCCGGGGCCGGTGTTCAGGAATGCAGCTGATCTCTCCTGGTACCTACGCATCCTTCCTCAGCTCAGATGCAAAGCATTTGTGTCCAGGGCAGTAGACTGAACCTGTGTACCTGAGCAGAGGCTGCCGCGAAGCTGGCACGGTCTCAGCTCGTGTCTCCTTTTGCTGCTTGCAGCCCTGACACCAGCAGGCATTGACCACGTGGTGCTGCACCAAGCGCTTTGTGCGGTGAATGCTGTGCTATCCGAGCGGCCTGGCACGCTGCTTTGAGGTTGTTCTGTTCTTTTCTTTTCTTTTCTTTTTTTTGAGGGTGGTAAGTCATTGCAGCATTCAAAGTGCATGCAAGGAAATAGCGTTTCCATGGCTGCTGTGGCGTCTGCGGAGGGTAGCCGACGTGACGGTCCCGGGTAGTCTGGTGCGCTTCCGTGCCTTTCTGCAGATGGCTCTGAACGGCCCTTTCCTGTTCCCTGCGGACTGCACCTTCTCTTCCAGCTAATCTGAGCCGGGGCAGGAGGCCGCCGCTGCTCCTCTGTGCCTTATAAGCAGGCTGCAGAAAGAGGGAGCGTTCGCGGGGCGAAGGAGATAACGAATGAGCACCGTGCTAGCTCCTGCTTCTCGTCAGCAGAAACCAGTAACCTTCAGACGTCGTTAGCGTTGGGCCTTGAGCCCCTCTCTCCCRGGAGGGGACGGAGGGAGCAGGCGGCCGGATCAGGGGGATTTAGCAGGGCTGCAACACCACGTATGGTCTCCGAGCATGTTTAATCGGGGGTTAATCACRCCTGGAGACCGACAGCAGCCGCGTTGCTGCAGCACTCGCGGCCCGGACGGGGATCTCACGCTTGCTTCTAGGTGGGGACGGGGACGCGCGGAGCTGGCATCTGCTGAGCCCGCTGCGCGTTTCGCTTTCCCTCTCCCACGAGCTTGACGGGAAGCCAAGTCGCTTAGTCAGGACTTGGGGGAAGGTGTTGAAGTTCATCAGAAGAAAGCGGATAAAGTCGGAGCCTTCGGAGCTGCTTCTCCTGCCTCCCGGGGACCCCGGATGAGTCAGTGCAAGGCTCAGCTGCGCTGCCGCCTCTGCCAGGCCCGCCTGGAGGAGAGGGGACTCGGCAGTGAGCTCCACGGCCTGCCGGAAACCCGGACGCTCGTCGGCTGGGGAACGGCAGATGCCAAGGTTTGGGGGAGGGAGCAATGAGTGGTGGGCCCCTTTCCCAGCGGGGACCGCATCCTCTTTTGGGGGACAAATGAGTTTTCCTGGGGGGGGTGGTGACTAGCCCTGAGGCGGCACCTTGGACGAGCCCRGCGTGGGGCGAGTGGAAGGGAAGCCCTTCCCTTGCCGGTGCGCGCATCCCTGATGGCCGCGAGGCTTCTGAAGTGCATCCGCATAAAGCGTGTGGTTGGGCTACCAAAAAAGCCTTCGCCTGAGGAGCGAGCGAGCTGACCCACCTCRGTGGTACCAGCAGTCCCTCTGGGGCTGAGGCATGGCCCAGGTAGCCCTGGGCTTCCCGACTGGCCCGTCCAGGAGGCAATGATGCTCTTGCCGAGCAAACAGCTCAGCAAGCGACAGCAGAGGCGATGGTACCAAGCAAAACCATCCTTGACCTGTGATTCTCCTGGTTCAGAGCGTTTTGGGCAGCCTTTCGGCTTCCTTTAGTCATCYTCCAGCAGCTAATCCAGGAGGAGGATGTGCTTTGCTAGGTATTTATCACTACTTTTTTTGATCTGTTAATTTTAAGCATAACCACACGAGCCAGCTTCGTATGCAGCATGATAAATAGATTTATCGTGACCTGTTGTGGGTGGGGAGGGGAAAGAAAATGAGGGAGAACTTGTACTGAAATCTGCACACCCTGTTCGCTTCACTGCTGCTTCTTATGAATCATCTCTCCTTTCTCCTCCAAGCATGTGAGCTAGCTGTCACAGTGAAAGCCGCTACCGGCAGAACAGAATCTGTTTTGCTAGTTTTCCTGGCATGCTCCCCTCCATCAGCCTGTGCCACCAAGACTTTTCCACCTGTTTTCTATCTATCTTTCTTTTTTTTTTTTTTAATGGCTCTGTGCAAAAATAGGGTGACCTTAAACAGTTGTCAGTTCTTTATGCAACCTCTCCTGTAGACAGCACACGTGTGCCGTTCTGAACCAGGAGGACGCTTTGTTATTAGGATGCTGAGAGCAAGAATGGTCTCAAGCGTGACATGGTGGAGCAGTGAATTACATTCCCCGTTCTGATTTTTTCCAAAGTCAGTTGCCTGTCTCTGCCTCGGCTCCCATCTGCYGAAGAGGAGAGCTGTAGTTTGTGATGTTTCTATGGGGTGGTGAGGAGAAATGCACCCCGTGTCAACAGGTGCAGATCTCCCAGTAGTATCTGAGCAGAGGAGGCTGCAGTGGATGAAGATGCTCYGATGACCATGGTGTAGTGATGGAGGGGAGGGAGGAGAGAAGGGGAAGTCGTCTGCTTTAATGCCAAGCTAATTTCTAGCTTGGGTTTATGCAAAGTACACAAGCCTCCAAACCATATGGTTTCTGCATGTTAAGTGGTGGGCAAAGCTGTGCGGCACATGGGGCTGGGGAGTGCGTATGTGAGAGAGATGAGTGATCGGAGAAAGGCCACAGATGCTGTTTCCTCTTCTTTAATTGCAACTGAGACACATGGCATTTGTCACAAGCTGACGGTTGTTATGATTTAGTCAGCTAATGCACAAACTCTTTGGTGCGGTCTATTTGCTTATTTTAATCTCCTTACTTTTTTTTTTTTTAATTAACTTTAGCTGAGCCTGAAGAGGAAGCATCTTCTTCTTCTTCTTCCTGGAGCCTCTCGGAGCTTCTGGAGCGGCTGCAGCAGCCGTGGAGGTGTTCAGCAGTGCCGCAGCAGCGTCCCTCGGTCTCTGGCTGGCTGGCGCTGGCCGTGGCGCGCCGTCCGGCTCCGGGAAAGCGGACCGCGTGCCRGCTGCAGTGCCCACCCTTGGCGGGCAGGGCAGGCTCATCCCTCCGTTCRTGGCGTGCAGAGCCTTGCTCTGGGTGCGTGCATGCTTGCTGCTTTGCTCTTCCTAAACGATTCCAGCTAGATGAGTCTTTCTCTCTGACGACAAAAATGCTCCCTTTGTTCTGGGCTGCAGCATAAAAGAATCTGTTTTGAAAAGATATGAACTGTTTATCTAGAGATAGGCAGTAAATAGCTCATAAAACTGCTGGAGAATAAGAACTTTTTTTTTTTCTTTTAGAATGAGAACTTCAGTGTTTGTTTGTACAGCTCTCCGAACTGATAGCTGGGCCRTGCATGTTGCAACCGGGAGTTGCTGAGCTGAAGGCCGGGCGAGTCGCAGTTAYGAGTTTGCAAAGTTTAGCTTACGTGCGGTGTCTGCAGCGCGGCGCTGCGAGGCAGCTGCTGTRAGCGGTGCCCGGGAGCCTCGGGGCTGCCATCGCGCCGGGCGCTTGGCTTCTTGCTGCGCGTGGGAGGTGTGTGCGCACTGCTGCTTTTTAGTGGCTTCTGATCACGCCTCGGTAGCTTGGTGAGGGAGGCGTAAGAGGGTCCTGCACACAGGCTGCGTAACCTGTAGGATGAGCTTGGGTGCRTCTTTTAAATAATATTGCCCGGTAGCGTTTCGCCCTGCTGCTGTTTCTAGCTGGAAGYGTGTCTGTCGAGTGATGCCCTCATCAAACACCGGTTGCTTAGCGATGACTGTTTTTAAAAAGAAGGCATTGCAAAACAAAAACATTGCTCGGTATTACCCTGGTTTCCCTCTGCTTCCAGCAGTGGCATTGCTCAGGGTGCGCGGGAGAGGAGAGCGGAGGAAGCGGCTCTTCATGTTTTTCCCACAGTTTTGGGCAGAGAAAGGTCCTGCCCTTGTTGCAGCTTTTGCACAGAGCCGGCGGATGTCGCGGTGGCGTAACGGGGGACTGTGGCTGTACCCGCGGGGGCGAGGAGACGTGCTGCCTCCTTGGTGCTTGTGCCCTGGCTTCTTGTTTCCCTGACTGGTGTCGTCGGGAGCTACTGGGTTTGTGCTTGAACAAGGATGACTTATGGGGAGGGGGGAGTTGAATTTCCAGTTCTTTCGATCTAGGTGACCGCAAACTTTGGAAAAAGCACGACTTAAAGACTGCCGATGTGTTCTGGACCCTACATCGCTAAACAAGCCAGCGGCACGTGGTGGGAAGGGGCTCCCTGGTGTTTTAGTGCAACGGCTGGTATAGCCGCCGTGGCAGCGAACACCTGAAATCGTGCTGGCCGCGTTGTAATGTCTGCATCGGGTCTTCTGCTGCTGCGGGATCTGCCCGGGGAAAGTTAGGAGCATGAAGGGTGTGAGGATCTTTGTGGGGTGACCAGGGCTGGTTCTCCAAGGAACCCCAGCTCCCTGAGAGATTTATTCCTGAAGCTGTCAGAAGAAATGCAGTTTCTTACTCAACATGCTTCTGAGGTTTTGGGATTTTTTTTTTTCCCCCCTATAAAACAGGCAAAACTGACTCATTCAGCAGGGATCTTTCTGAGAGCGTGGTGGGGAAGCACTGGAGACGAAAGGATTTCCCCAAATTCCTTGARAGGAAAAGGGAAGCAGACTGCTGCAAAACTTATTTTTGAGGGTCTCGGAGATGACCGCGCTTTTCCTGCTGTCACCTGTTGGCTCTCAGGTCTTTGCAGTGAGACCGTGTTAGCAGGGCATACCGCTGCGGCGGTTTGGGAAGTGTCCCCTCGCCAGGAAACCCGCGGGTCCACCCGGGGCCTCCGGCAGCGTGGGGACGAAACCGTCATCTCCCTACGGCTCCCTTTCATCTCCCGTCCCTTTCCAAGCTGGGTTTTTGGTTGGTTTGTTTGCCCTCCTCTCTGCCCCTTGTCCCTACCCTGCCATCTGCCAGAGCTTTTGGCACTTTGCAAATCCTCCAGGTCCGCCTGGCTTTCCCGGGGAGAAGGAATGTGCATGAGCCCCGCTTCGTCTTTTGAGCGTTGTGTTGGGGCTGAGGCCCAGGACTTGCTTCCTGCAGCCCGGCTTGCCTCCCCACCTCCGATTTCGCCATTCGCTGTTCCTCCTTCCTTCCTGCTGTCCAAGAGCTTGCTCAGCCCCTTCCTGAGCCTGCCCTGTTTTATCTCTGTTTGGAGGGTGGGAACGCCCCAGCAGGCRCGTAGAAAACCATATGTTCTCTTGGGTCCAAGCGGCGTCTTGGTGTCCCCCCACGTCTCTGGGCAGGAGCCTGAGCGTCGCTCTCGTTCCCCGCTCCCAGGGCCTGGAGGGATCTTGTTATGCAGCAGTCCTTATACAAATAACTTCATAAAATATTAGATCCAAATGTGTAAGTTGTAAATAAATTCTTCAAGTCATCACACGGCCAAAGTAGGATTTTTTCATTTATTTATGTGCTTTTTTTTTTTTTTTTTTTTTTTTTTTTTTTTTTTTTTTTGGTAAAAAGACTGTGGAGACCTACTTCCTTGGAGATGAAATTTTCAGTTGCATTCTCTATTCATATAGAAACGTGACAGTGCAGAGTGTCACTGCAGAGAAGGATTAACAAGGTCTCGGCCAGCGCCCGTGTGCCGATGCCTCGGGCACRCTGTCTGCCCTTCGTGGCCAGCCGTATCGATCGGTCCATTCGGAGCGGGCTGCTGCTTCCTCGGGGTCGGCTGAGGCTCTGCGTGACCACATCCGAACCGGCCACCGGGTYTGCTTGGTGCGCGTTGGTGGCTCCCCGCTCTGGCCCGGAGGAGCCGCGGGAGGGCCGGGCCGGGTCGGGTCGGGATGCCTGCTCTTCGAAGGGAAAACGCGTCTGACGTGCTGAGGTAGTGGGCTGTGCAAGCCTCCTCCGCAGCGGGCTGCTCTCGCACGAGAGAAGTCACCTTAAGGGCTTTAACGCGAGCTGCTGGATTGATCCTGCTGCGTCTGCCATCCGTGGGAAGGCTTGGCCGGCGGCGGGGCTGGGGGCGCAGGGCTGCCCGCGTGGCCCCGGTGCAGGCTCCGGCCGAGCAAAACCACTTGCCTCGTTATGAGAAATGAAGCCCCTCATTTTCTAAGGTGTCGCTGGGGCAGCCTGGTCTAACTGGTCCCACCACTGCTTTCTCCCCGGGATGCCAAGCGCCGGCCACACGCAGAGCCGCATCCTTTCGCAAGCGGCAGTGGAGCCCGTCGTGGTGCTGAGCAGGAGATGCCGCCCTCGCCGGTGCCCAGGAGCCTGGCCAGGTGTTGGGCCGGAGACGCGTAGCCCAGGGAGCTCGCCCAGCGCCGCGCCGAGGGCAGACCCGGCTCTCGCTCCAGACGCCTGTGCCTGGCTCTCCTCCTGGCATCGTCCCTTTCGAAAGGCGAGGAATGGAAAAGAAAAAACCCCGAGGCTTTGCAAAGATACCCTGCAAACCATGAAAACAAAAAATCCCCCAGATACTCGCTGCCTTTTTTTCTGCCTTTGGGCGTAAAACAGGTATCTTTTGCTCTCCCTCCCTCCCTTGTTGTTGTCTTTTGTCCCCTGAAGACGCAGCGGTGACTGCAGAGCCTGGTCTTCCCTGGCTTTGCGGCTAGCACCTGCACGGGATGCACCAATTTCGGTAGCCCACCTGCCAGCCCAAGAAGGCAGTAGGGCATCTCTAAGGGTGCAAGACTAGCAGATGCTGAAGAGAAGATCCAGCTGCCCCAAAGAGGTTTGRCTAAAATTTCCTTTTCTCCGTTTTCAGCTGTGACGGATTTTTTTGGGGGGGTGGGGTGGGGGTGGGGGTGGAGAAGACTCAGGAATCGGAACAGTAACGGCCTTTGAGTTGCTGGAGAAGATGGCTGAGGTGGAACTCGCTTTCAAGAGCGTGTTTTGCAGAGCCTCGCCTGGCTCGCGGGGCGCTCCGGGCGCCCGGAGAATGGCCCATTGTGCGTTGTTACTGGAGTATATCCCAGCGACCTGCGCTACGGTTCCTGCTCCGTGGCTGAACTAACTAGCCGTAAAGCATCTGAAAGAGCGAGGCAGCCTGTCAAAGGGGACTTTGTGTTGCAGTTACGCTCAGGCGAGAAGCGATGGCTCAATCGGCAGGTCAAGCTCCACTGTAAGTTCGAAGTGCGTGCCACGGTCACGTTTTAGTGGAGTTTGTTGTGTAGGGCTTTGTGTGGTTGAAGGGCTGAGGAGCGGCTGTGGGGGGGTTGGACGACATCTGCCCATTGCTTCTGGCTGCTCGGATCAGTCCCCTCCATCTTGTAACGCTTTCAGGACTGGAAGAGGCTGAAACGCAGGACCACAACCACGTCGTCTCGCTCGAGGAGCTCATTGGAGAGGACGTGGCTTTAGACAGAGTCGGTGCAGGCAGGATATCGGTGTCTCAAGATGTTTGCTAGATCCATGTATGGACAACCTCCGCTTTCCCACCAGAGCCGTTGCAATGGGTCGTGACTTGCTTTTTGAGGGTGTTTTGAGCATGCGCTCTTCAAGAGTCCTGTCCCCCGGCGTGAAGTGAAGCTGGCCCAGGTGAGCCGGAGGTGGGCGAGGAAGCTGCCGTGCTGCATGGTGCATGTCTGCTTGTTGCCATCCATCCTGAGCTTGAATTTCATTGTGGGTTAGAGAAGAAAAGAGTGAAAATTTTCCCGTAATCCATGAGAAATCCTGTGTCCTCTAGTTGCAGTTATGGTAAACACTGACTAAAGGGTTTTTCTGTGTCGGACACTAAATAAATTACAGCTTCCATTTATTGCCCCTCCGTAGGGGATGTTGATTACGTTCCCTGGTTTGCGTGGCTGTTCGGTGTCCGTGCGCGGCACTGGCGGAGCTGCGCTCTGGCTCGGGGCTGCCGCGTGCCGGGGCGCGAACCTTTGCCGGGGGATTTGCGAGAGCTTCGGCTGCGGTTCGGGTCGCGCGGGAGGAGCAGCATGGTGAGCTCCGGGCTGTGCAAACCCGCAGCGCGGTGACCCGTCAAACAGCCGTGTGCAGGGTGGGGGAGACCTTGCCGCATCGCTGGAGCGGGCGCCTAGGAGAGATGGAGCCTGCTGCTGGAGCCGACCCCGTCGGAGGGGCTGCTCGGGGGCTGGCTCGCGGTGACCGAGGAACAGGGATTTCTTCCAGGCTGCGGAGAGCCGAGCCCCGTGCCCGGCTCTTCTGCCGCCGCTTGGTTTTAATTCTGTAGCTGCCGTTCATGAGCACTCATGGAGAAAGCCGGGGCTTCGTGAGGGCAGATTGTCTCCTGATGCGAGCAGGAAGCAAAACCCTGCTGGGCTGCTGGAAGCTGGCTAAGGCCTTGCCGGACGGGCATGATACCAGCGTGGCTTAAAACGGGTCTTCAGCAGTCAGCTCTTCCTGGGATGACCACTGGAAAAGAAAGTAAATGTAGCCAGGCTGTGGGGTAGGCAGGACTCCTGCATCCCCGAGCAGGCTTTCAAATTAAGGCCTATTTACTCGGGCTTTGATCGTGCAATTAGAAGTTCAGCTTAATCTCTGCTCTTCTATCGTGTGGCATTTTTGTCCTTGATATTAAGCCTGTGCTTTAGCGAGTGGGAAGCTTGCAATCCCGGAGCAGGCGGCCGTGGATGACAACACTGGAGGAAGCAGCGCGCTGCAGGTGCCGGCTCCGTGCTCGGCCCCGGGACCCCGTCCCCCATCAGAAAGCACGAGCCGGGACCCGGGTGCCTCGTCCCAGCCTCGCTGCGGCCCTCGTGTTCCTGGCTAGCGAAGCGGAGGCTCGTCTGACCCTCTCACCTGGGCATCGCTGAAGATCTGCCCTCCCGAGTGAGCCGCGACACGGACGGCGCTGGCGCGAGCTCTGCCGCCGGGCGCGGGGCACAACAGCCCGTAATTCTGCCCCGGGGCGCAGGAAGCTGGCGGTCAGGGTCCGGGAAACCTGCCTTTCCCCCCAAGGGATCCTTAAGCCGCAGAGCCTTCCTCTTTGGAAATCAAGTAGTGTCCCTGCTGGGCTGGCTATTAACTGATTAGATTTAATAACAAACTAATCCAGGTGCGTGGCTGTTGCGTGAGGTAATCTGTGCCCTCGCTCGGCGTTAGCACACGGCGTCTGGTTTGGAGGCTCCTGCCGCAGAAGAGCGACTGCAAAAGCAAACCCGTCCCGGCACAGCGAGCACGAACACGTGAGCCGTGCTGCTCCCGGTCCGACAGGCAGGCTCGCGTGAAAATTACCCTTGGCTCTTGGTCCTGGGCATCCCATTTTACTAATGGGTTATTAACTTATTCGGAAGCAAATTTCTCTTGGATTAGTGTCCTCTAAATTGGTTAACTGTCTCAGACAGAGCATTTTATTGTAATGAAATGTGATTCCAGGCTCCAGTAAATGAATTATTATGGAAACAAGAGTAGGGTAATCTGCACTGTTTCTGTATGTCATCTTCTCAGGGTTTAAAAAGAAAAAGAAGCAGAAAAGGCTCAGAGGAGAAATCATAATTACCAAAGGAGCGTGTAACGTTATCCTGTATCTGCCCTCCTGCCCCTCCACAGCTAAGGAGCTGCGGAAAAAGAGTTGTCAACAAAATATGGCATTTCCATCCTGCCTTCTGTAACAACTATTTGTGAAATCCAGAGAAATTGGGGCTCCATGAAGTAGGCAATTTGTACGTAAATGTACATATTTAATGCATTTATATATATATGTACTAAAAGAGCGATCGGGTGACTTCTTGCTGTGGGGAAACAGGAGCACAGCTTTGCAGTACAAAATAAAGCTTGTGCCTCTTTGGAAGAGGTTGTGAAGGCAAATGCCATTTCCCGTTGAAACTTCTGGGGAAATGCTGCCTTCTTGAAGACCGTCTGTATCGGGCTTGCAAAGGACATGGGAACTGTGCGCTTGTAAGAGGCTTGCTATTTTTAATGACCACAAATAGTTCATGTTTTGCAACCGATCCAGTAGATACCGCGCATGGCACCTGCGTCCCTCCCGCCTGCTGGCATCCTTCCTGTAGGATCTCTTCRATTCATATGGATATAGACGTGAGTCCCTGTGTATGTAAATACATGTGTGTTTGTGTATAAATATACGTGTGTGTGTGTATATGTACTCTTTCTGTTTGCTCCTCATGTCAACGGCATAGAGAGGTCTGGATGATGGTTGCTCCCCTTTCTTTTAAATGCACAGAAAGGCAGCTTTGGGGCAGGAGACGGTGTCCCCGCGCGGGGGTCCKGGGCAGCCTGTCTGATTCAGGGCATGCTCGGGTAGCAGCCTGTCTGCTGCTGTCGTTTCTGTGATCACGAGAACTTCTGTGGCCTCTAGTTGCCGGCACTGGTGATGGGAGCTCGAGGCAGCCACCTCCTAATACGTGCACGTCTGGCATGCCTGCTTCTTCCCTGGGATGTATTTTTAGCCTGTGAACTACCTTTTTTGTTCACAGCATTGTGCGAGTAAATACAGGGCCGTGTTAAGTGTGCAGCTGGTGTTTGATGGACTGGGCTGGGCGCTGGCTCAGGCTCCGCGGGAGCAGCGTGTCCCGGGAGGAGCGCGCACCCTGGGGACGCCTCTTCCAACCGGGCTTCTTGGTGGAGCAGCGTGGCGGCAAGAGGGGATCTTGCAGCAGGAGGAGTGAAAAATCAGTATTTTAAATCCTTGTTGTCCTGAATAAATAGAAAAATATTTCATAATTTCAAGCTTGCAACGCCGCAAACATGAATTATCACAGCGTTTTTTATTTGTATGTATGCTGCCTTTGGAAATACTAACTAGAGCGATAGTCTTCTGTTTCATTGCCCATTCCCTAAAGTTTTCCGGGTACTTAAGCTGTCATCCGTGTTTGCTGTTCTGACACTGCCCTCATCTGCTTTTAGCACGTTGAACATTTGCATTCGATTTTAGTTTAAGACCTTATCTGCTCCCACCTGCAGTGGCTCCCGGTGTGTCGGCTGTGGCTCCTGCAGCAGCCTGCTTCGCCTCCCTGGCCCCCCGCACGGGCGCTTGGCTGCCAGCACCCTTTCTGCCAGGCACCAGCAGTTACTTATTGACAAGATTATGGGTTAGGAAGGGCCCCGGGGAGCTCTGCTATAAAACAACACCAGGATGTGAACAAAAATAAACACAGGGAAAAATGCCAGCTATGGTAGTTGGGTGGGGAAGCGGAGAAACCTTTTTTGTTTGGTTTTGCTAGGCGAGCTGCTAGGGGTGTGAAACGCTCTCCGGGTTACGGGCCGGTGCCAGAAAGGGGGAGGGCGGCCTGGATCCCGTCCCGTCCCTGGGGCATGGATTGCACCCCAGGAAACCCGCTGCAAAGGTGGGAAGAGGGGTGCCGGTGAGGCTRCCGCCCCGCTGCCGTCCCTTCCCGCGGCGCCCGGGCTTTGGGCCGTGTCCTGGGCGCCCGGCGGGATGCTCCAGGGCCAGCAGGAGCCGTGGATAGCGCCGCGATTACCTTGCCTCGTTACTGGGTGCTCCTTTGCTAAGGGCTGACAACCTCGTGGGTTGTTGCCTGATAGGTTTATGATATGCTTTCGCTCCTTTCTGCAGCATTTAACTGGCTCCGCTGGGAGCGTTCTCGTCTTTTACCATGTTTATGGAAGAACTCCTGGACTCCGAGGGTTGGGGGCCAGGCAAGTCTGCCGTGGGTTTAACCGGTGGGGTGATATCCTGCTCGGTGCATGGTATGGAAACACTGCAGGTGGCTTTTAGCGTCAAACAGTCGCGCCCTCGGCTGTAGCGAAGCTCACACCTGTGTCAGGTTTTGATGCTCCTTTTTCTCTGGGCGACCCTTTCCTGGCCCGTTTGAGCCGTAGAGTTTGGGTCTCGCGCTGGGGCGGGCGGGATGGCGTGACGTGCTCGGCTTTGCGTTATTGCTTCTACTCGGCGAACGTCTGCCGGCAGCGTAGCCCAAAAGTTAAAGGTACCTGGAAGCTGAAAACGGTCCAAAATTCCTCCCTGTGGTAGCCCTGGGTTTTCAAGGTAGCAGGTGTGTATCTCGCCCTCCTGGAGGGATGGAAAGATGATTGAACCCGTCACCATTTAGCACTTCACGTGCCTAAGCACTGGAATTGCGACAGCCCCTTCGGGAAGAGGACTGGGCGGATGAAATGCCAGCAGCGGAGATGGCGGATAGCTGAAGCATTGCTGTTGCAGCTCGGTGACGGTCCGCTTGTTTGCGTGCCTGTCTGTCACCAGCTTTTGCAGAAGGGATGGGTAAGCTGAGCCACCGTGCAAACAGATGGCTTCCTGGCATAGCAGCTATCTCAGCGCGAGCTGGGAGTGCGCTTTGCAGGGCTTAATTTGCTTTTCCCATTGTGTTACAGTGAAAGCATGGATTTTGTGTGCTCATTCAGCTGCTGGGGGGGAAAGAGGTGCATTACGATGCTGCCGACGGGGCTGTCGCAGCGGTGCTCAGCAGGCTGGAGCAGGATCAGCGTTTTTGTCTTCCTAGTGCGGGCAGCGCGAGGTAAATCAGAAGCCGGTGCCCCAGCAGATGTGGAAAAGCGTGGGAGCAAAACGCTGGTCCTCCTCAAAAGCAGTGTCTTGCACCRGGTCTGCTATGACTTGCCAGGCTTCGTAAGCAAAGCGCGTTTCTTCCCCTAGTGGGTCTCTGACTTGCTGACCCTCGGGAGAAAGTGTTGCTGGCATCTGGTAAGGGGCATTTTATGTTAAAGGTTGTGCAGCACAGTAAGATACCTTAACAGGAATAAATTCACAATTAGGTTTGCTTGCAAAAAAAGTAAAATTTTATTTTTATTTTTTTGATTACTTTTTTAGATGAACCTACTGAGCTATCTGCACTCTGGACGTACTCTTCAGCGGCGCGCAGGCTTTCGGTGTGTTACTCCTTTGCTCGGTAGGGCAACTTGACATTTGCGGGGATCTAAATTGCCGCAGTTCTCTTGCAAAGCGCCCGCGTTTGCTGAACCGCGTGCCAGGAGGCCGGCGGTCAGCTCCGAGAGGGGACCCCGCTCGTGTCCGATGCGGGGTGAGGGCTCCGCAGCTGCTTCTGCCCCCTTGTCCCGCGCCCGGGTTGCTCGGAGAGGCTTCGGCGCGCCTTGCCTCCGCGTTAGGAGGCTGGTGGCTGGGACCTGGCTGTGGCCGGGCTCCGGGTAGATTGCACTCGATCTCTTCTAAAACCCCACYGCGGTTTCAATAGAGCGTGTTTGTCGTGGGGGCCTCGGGCGGCCGCTGCCCTGCGTAGCGATGTCCGCGTGTCCGTGCTCGTCTCCCGCCCCGCGCGCGGGGGGCTCGGGCGGCCGCCTCGCCGTGCCCCGTGGAAAGCGAGCTGCTCTGCGATGGTTAAGAACGTGTTTGCACAGCATGTGCTAACTCAGCAACTGGTTTTGGAATTAACTGTGCTCTTTTCCCCAAGAACTGTGTTGCATCTTTGTAAACTCTTAAGCTTCGATGGTTTTGAAGTGAGGTTCATCATTATAAATGTAGTTCAGATACCAAGAATGACTTTCATATAGATCCCAAATGATGTGAAAAGTAAGTATTGAAATACTRTTTTAACAAAGTGGTTATTGAAGGTTTGTAACTGCAAGTCAAGTTTCCGCATGGATGGAAGCCTCAGAATGCGCGGAGTAATCCCTTTTTTATGACAGTGACCCACAGGGGCCTGCAGGCTTTTTGCAGCCGGCTCTCTAACTACCTTTGCCAYTTACGCTTTTTCTCAGCGGGGCAGCGCAGAGGGGACCTAACAGAGAGACGTTTGTAGAAATGAGTTTTCTAAAGTGTCTCGGTCACTGTGCAATAAAAATCTGTGTCATGAAAGCTGCTGTTATGATTTTGTTTTAATAGGAAGTGCAAGGGCAAATGTTAAGAAAAGTTGAACAGGAAGGATGGAGAACCGTGTGGCGAAATACGTTAGTGAGGCTTGTACTCGGTCTCAAGAGCTTGTCAAATGCAAAGCAGGGTCTAGACAGGACTAAAATGTCCAGAAACTGAAAARGATTAGAATTGATTTTAATTCAGAAAAGAGGCAGGGGGCAGAGGGAAGAGGGCTCTAATTAATGATTAGCTTCCTGAAATAAGGAGGCAGCTGCTGGAAATAGAAGAGTAGCAAGTTCAATATGAATAAAAGGAAGTAATTTTTCTTGTAGTGTATTATCAGACTCTGGGACTTGCTGCTACAGGATATTATGCAAGGCCAAATTCACCAGCCTGAGAAACGCCTGGGATGCACACCCAGGATTCACAACAACCTTGAATTCCAGCGGTTATCGCTGACTTCTTTTGAGCGAGTTAGTAAACCTCATGTTCGAGATTAGGACAATTTGTAAATAGAAGCATTAAGAGAGGATGTAACGTGGGGGGCAGGCAGGCTGCTCCCTATCCGTGCAGGGAGAAGGCGTCCTCTCCTGCCGGCTCTGTGCTGGCCGGGACGGTGATCTTGTCGGACTGCATGCAGATTGTTCTATGTGCATAAAATAATATAATTGATAAAACTGCTGCATAGCCAAGGAAGCCTCCGCGTCCCGCTCAGCTGGCCGGGGCGGAGTGACTGGCTCTGGAGGTGGCGGCTGCTGTGCTGGCATCCGATGACTTCTCGCAGCGCTCGAGTCAAGAGTTTTGGCCGCGCGCGTTCGCTTTCCTCCTTTGCTTCCTTCTGTGACGGGGACTTAAAACGGTGCTTGCAAGGGCTCGAGAGGAACTTTCCTCGGTTTGCATCTCGGTCGCTTTCTGCAAGCTCTGCAGCGTTTACCTCCTTGAATCTGTTTAAAACGACTTTAAAATTTTCTTTCAAGCGGCACCTTAGCATCAGCCTGTGCCTCGGTCCCAGGGACGGCTTTCCAACTCCCTGGTGCGGTGCTGGCTCTTCCTCCGGGCTCTGCCGCAGTCCCGGACTGCCCCTCGCCTCGCAGCGTCTCCGGCAGCACCCGGGGTCTGGGCTGAGCGTTAATTGTTTCTAGATCAAAGAAAAGCGGTGACGAGATTAGGCTTCAGTCTTCCTTCCTTCCTTCTCTGCAGCTCTTCACTTCGGAGATCCGTGGGAAAAGGCGATTGCATTCCTCTTCCCTGCTTCTCTGTCCAAAGCAAATAAAAGCCCAATTCCAAAAACTAGGTAGGGGCTTGCTTCTTGCTTGCTTTCTTTTTCTAAAATTGCCCTCTTTTCTTCCTTGGCACGCACCTGCCCTCGGTGATACACAGACCAAAACTCATTACTGATAAAACATGCTTTTCCTCACTGTACAGCAGTTCGTTTTGCCTTCAGACGAGGCTGTTGAAAGGTGGAAGCATGCAAACTGAGCAATTTTAAGCTTCAGGTCAAATAAACTGAACTGTCCTACTTTTAGTCTTTTTAAGTCAGACAGAAATTCTCTCTCGGATTGAGCAGGCAGGAAGGATCTTGACTAAAAGAGGATTTAAGCCAACCCGCTGCTCAGGCAGGTGGGTCTGGAGAGGCTTGGGGGTCCGCCGGGGGGGCAGGCACGAGCTGGCAGGAGGAGCTCCGCGGTGGCGGAGAGGAGGTGGGAAGGAGGCAATGCCRTCGCGGTGCGCTGGAGAACGCATCGTCTTGGGTTTTGGTTATACACGCTTTGAAGAGGCTGCCGTTTTAATGCGGTGGCTGCCTCAAGTCCGTAGCCTGCCCTTCCTGTTGCTGCGAAGGGAGGTTATCATCTGGCTTCCCCTAGGCTCGCTTGCTGAACAAAAGGAAACCTCCTCCCTCTTTTGGGACGTCCAACAGTATTCCCAAGGGACCTGACYGTCCTTCGGACTTCATTTCTTTTGGATCTTCAGTGCCTTTCATCGGGAATCTCAGAGAGCTTCAGAAAAACATCCTGGCCTGGCAGCACTCCCAAAATAACTGGGAACATTACTGATTTGGGGGTGGGGGACAAAGCGATATGGCCGTGGTGTTGGATTGATGGGGAATAGGGAATAAGCTTAGCTGTGTAACCAGGCAATCCTTCGCCAAGACTGACTTTGTCTTTTGTGAAGCACAGAACTTTTATCTCTTCAAATACCATGAAAATAATTCGTGTCTTCAGCGTGTTACTCAGATCTGATCTGCTATTTGAGCTCAGTCAATAGTCCTATTCATTCTACAATAGGTTCTCTGTCCCTCTGGCAAACATTTTGTCGTATGAATCTACTTTGAGTGTGTGAAGCGAGGCATACGATGATGCATTGACTGAAGAGCAGCACAACATGCTCTAGTGCTTGGAGTGAAAGACTGAGTAGAAGCTGTGGCAGCTCCTGAAGGTTAAATCTTCGAGCTGTCTTGGACAGAGCACTTAACTTTTCTTGTGTTTTAGCATGTCCAAACAATTCTGTGTTTTTTCCTTGAAGCATGATTCATAGAGGGGTATTTATTTGTTTTTTCCGAGGTGCTGGAATAGGATGTGCATTGCAGAAAAGCAACTCCTTGCTAGTGGGAAGGACGGGGCAATTAGCCTCGCTTGCGGTGAGAACCTGCGCAGTGCCTTCACCTTGCATCTGTTTTCCTTTGAAAGCTTCCCAGCCCTTTCCAGCATCCTCCCTCTCCGGATGCCTCCTGCCGTAGGAGGAGGAGCTCCCAGTGTGAAGCACTGATCGGCTCTCTGAGCACAGAGGACCTCTTGGAGGAAGATGTGGGAAATACAGCCTTTCTTGAGGTGCAACTGGTCAGTGCAAGATGCTGTTTATCATAGCGTGTGTCCTCATGCAGACCGAGGAACCTGGACGCTCTTGAAAAGTGGGCAAAACCACATAAAGAAAACACCTCAGCCAGGTGCAGGCTTTGTAACTGAACCAGCCACAGCATCGTCTTGATAACGGGCCGCTTCATGTGGCCTGGACCTCACCTTTGTGGTGAGCCTGTGGCGTTGCATGAGCCTCTTAGCTTTCCTGGAGAGCTCCGTTTTATTTGTGTCCGTTGTTTGCCGCGATGCTCTTGCTGGTTGCGGCCTGTCACGTGCCGGCCTCTGGGAAATTCTGGGGCTTGCTTTAACACCACTGATTTTCTGGGAAATGTTTGGGGTCGGCAGGCTGGACCCTCTGGACTTCTCAGCGCCCTTTGCACGGCGCGCGGCAGGAGCGCCCGTGGGCTGGTGCGCGGGTCCACGGCTTGCAGCGGCAGGCTTGTGTGCGTCCGTGAGGTTGCAGAGGGACGGCAGTGCCGTCTGCGGGACGTTCCGGCCGGCTGCTGCCGCGCGGGGAGCAGCGAGTGGCTGGAAGCGCAGGCGGCAAAGCGGGTTTGGTTTTATTTGCTGACCTTGCTCTTTGGTGGAATTCCCTCCCCTCGCAGCCTTCGCTTCCAACTCCTGATCTGGGGCAGGTTTGGGCTTTCTTTTAACCATAGCGTTTCCTAACCCGTAGCGTCGGGAGCTGCCCTCGGACGGGATGGGCTGGGATGGCCGCGTGGTGTTCGCGTGCAGCTCGGAGGCTGTGTTCCCGTGGGAGGAGCGAGGATGGGCGCCGTCGTGCGCGATTTGTGCCCTTCTCGTGCTAGGAATCGGCTCCCGCTTGGTCTGCGGTGTTCTGAGACGCTCTGTGCATCTCGGCGCTGCCTGCGTGGCGGTCGGAAGCTTTCGCTGTGTCTGCAAGCAGATGCCGTAGTAAAAATTTTCCTTTACCTTTTTTCTCATCTTGCCTTAAGGCTTGTTACTGCAGACGAGTTGTTATGGTGGATTTTCTGTTTCCAGTGCTGTATCCTGTCTCTGCGGTAGCTGTTTTACTTGCTGGTGCCCAAAAGTCAATSTGGAGTGTGAAGTAAGGATCCTTTTGTAAACCAAAGGGCACCGGGCTGATCGGTTCCAGACGTAGAGGCCGCAGCGCTCGCGCTCTGCCGCCCTGCCCGTGACACCACCCGGCCCTTCTGTTTGTATTTCCCAGTGAATGATGGCTTTCTAAACTTGCCACGGTAAAATGGAGCTTCAGACCTTGGCCACATCAGTTTTTTTTATTCCTGTGAGTAAATTCGTGGTGCTTTCCTTTAAAAAGGATGCTGCTGCCAATGTAAATACTTGTATCCAAGCCTTTTTAAACAAATACAGCTACATTTTGGCAAAGAGGACTCGGTTCTCCTATCTAATGATACTTATAACTGACACGGGAGACTTTTAAAGGGATTCATAAATATTAAAGTTGGGAAAGACCTGTCAGGCGAGCCTGTGCAGAGCTGATGCTCAGCTCTGTGGGACTTGAGTCAGACTGACTAATTTCTGTGGTCGGAAAGGCTTATCTCTCTGGCTGCCTGCACGAAACGCCTACTCTGATCGCAAAACCCCCTGTCCGCAGCTTTTGTCCTCTTCACGTGCACAGGTGAGACGAGACTTGACCATTAAACTGCAGCTGAAGGCTATATAGAGTAAAGGCAATAAAACCAGCAGCTAGTTATGCTGAGGTGTCAGGCTCCACCGAGGTACAGATACGTCTGTGCCTAGACTCTCTGCCTAAATCAAGACGTCTTTGGAGAGGTTGTTCAGATCTTCAGATAACTTCTTGTAAAATCAGCTGGAATGTGTGCAAATAAAAAAATAAGTCTCTATACTCAGTAATCCCTTCCTAGGGGGACCTAGGCTCCACATCCATCTCCCGTACGTCTCTAACGGCTTTCCTTCGGGCACTTTGTGGTCCGGAGAGACAAGCCCCAAGCCTGGCTTCTTGTCTCCTTGCCTTTTCCTCCCATCTCCTACACGTGTAATCGCTGTCCCTCCCGTTTGCTGAGCGGCTTCTGTTTTCAGGCTTCAGGTCTTTGTTAAGAGGATGTTTTATTTTTTATTTTTTTTAGGAAGTGAAACACAAAGCCATTGCTGTGAAAGGACTTTCTTCTCTGAACTTCATAAGTAATCTGCGTTCTTCTGTACCTGTCTTTAGGGTTAGTTTACTGTTGTTAAAGGCGAAAGCCGAAAGAACACGACATTAAGTATTTAATAATGAGTGTTAGTGCCTGTTGCACACAGTCAGTGTAAGCGTGTTCTGTTTGGTGTCCTGCCCTTGAGACCTTTATCTTTACAGTTCCAGTGCAGCCTTTTCACATGCTTTTATGCATGAACTTACCTCAGTGAAAGAAATACACATCTGAGATGGGGCATTCTCCATTCTTGTGGGTTTTTTTGTTTTGTTTTATTTTAGCTTGAATGATGATTCAAAGGCAGAACCTGCCAGCAACTCTAGTCCAGTACTAAATCACTGATTAACTCCAACCACCTGGCTGAGAAGTTATTAAATAAACACATCATTGCTAGTTGTGACTCAAAGCTGCTCGGAGGTTGCCTCTGATCCCAGCTTGGTTTGGCCTTGGATGCCTGTGGTGTCTTGCAAGAGCGGTGCTTTTGCTAACCCCTGCTGTAAAGTGCAAAGGAGGAGGATTTAAACATCTTGAAACAWATTTCGCTTTTAATGATGCTGACCCGACTCTCCGTGTTGACCACACTAGGCGCTGGACTGTGCCCCAGGGGAGCCTGGCCTGTACAGTTGCTGAATATGATTTTTGTGCTTATAAACACTGATTTTTTTTTTTTTTTTTTAGGCACAAGGCCCTTGTTATGAGGTTGAGTTGCTTGACCGTAGTTATGCTGGCGTGTCCCCCTCCCAAACCTCTGCTCCCGTGTTCGGGTGGCCTCTGGGCGCCCCGGGGCTGGTGGCCGCGCTGCAGTGCCCGCTCTGCCCGCAAGGCTCGCCCACCGCAGCCCCTTCCTTGGGCGTTTTGCAGCGTGCCCCGACTCGTGCCGGTCGCTAGCTGTGGCACTCGCTCGCTGCGATGGCAGACACCGTGTTGCTGCTTCCTGAGCATCCTTCACTGGCTGTAATCGGGCTGTTTTGGCCACGAGCTGTAGCAGCTGTTACCTGGGTTAACCTGCACTCGCCGACTCGCCTCCTCCCAAGGAATCGGTGCATGCCAGGAAGCTGAGCGCCAGGTAGGGCCGGATATCCCGAGGTGTGCCGGTGAGAGCACCCGAGCGCGGCGGTCGTCCCCCTGCGTTTTCCGTGGGCCGA
This sequence comes from Apteryx rowi, assembly GCF_003343035.1. Taxonomy (NCBI): domain Eukaryota; kingdom Metazoa; phylum Chordata; class Aves; order Apterygiformes; family Apterygidae; genus Apteryx; species Apteryx rowi. Next base: position 1,727,857 of record NW_020448307.1, on the reverse strand, counting down.
ATGGAGCATTGCGACTGGAGGGAACCCAGAGAGCTGGCTCCTCCGTCCTGCTGCCTCTGGGCTGTTTCACAGCACCTACGGGAACATTGCAAGGCAAATCTCGGGAGGGGAGAGCCGGTGGGGTCCCTGAGCGCCTTGCAAGGTTGGAAAGGGATGGAGGGAGCGGTGCTGTGCTTGCCGGGACCCTGCTTGGCTGGGAAACGGGTATAAGCGAGAGCTCTCTGAAGGGCATCAGCCCAACTTGGCCCCAGAGCAGTGCCTTAACATTCCTCCCGCGGGGGGATCTTCTCAGCGTGCAAATCCCTCCTCTGCCGCCGTGCCGATGCATGCGGCTCCTCGGCCTTGGAAACCCGCAGCTGCCCCGAAAGCCTTTCGGATGAGCCACGGTGCCTGTCGGGTGGACGTGAGCGTGACGACAGCAGCCTGGGCTCTTGCTGCGCCAGGGCAGGCACACCCAGGGCTCTGCAGGTCACCGCCAGAAAACAAGCGCTCTGCAAACGCTCTGCTTCTGCTCCCTGGGACCTCTCCGGCTTCCTGCCTCCTGTCGGGGCCGGCAAAGCCCTCGCCGTGCTCTGTAATTGCACAGCTTTAAAAACGGAGCGCAGGGAGCGTGCCAGGCTCCGCAGCTCCTCCTGACCGTGGCTTGTCTGAGGTCCGCGCCAAGCCGCAGTGCTCGCGTGTGCTGGGTGCCTGCTGACGTGCCCCTCCGCCGCCTTTCCCCYGCCAGCCCTGGGGATTAAGTCATGAAGGTTGAAGAAGAGAGAGGCTGGAGTTACGGCTTCCCCTCGGAGCCACCGGGGCAAGGAAAACAAAAGGGACGACGTCACTGAGAATTTCCAAGTTGCGCCTTTGTGCTTGGCAGAGGAAATGAGTGGAAGGTTTGGATTTTCCTTAAGTAAGGAAGAGGATTGCTTTCTGTTGCTCCCTCCAGCACCCGCAGTGACTTGCTTGGTCTCAGGATACCTCCTCACCTGAGCACGTCGGAGGCCGGTTGCCTGGATGTGACAGCACGCTGCCCGGTTGCACGTGTGCCGGCGTTGACGCAAGAGAGGGCATGACCGCGCAAGCCTGGGCCGCGGGGAGGGTGGCGCCGGGGGAGTTTCGGTGTGGGTCAGCTGAGGTGGGTGAAGAAGCGTGCCCGCGGGGCGCGGTTTTGTGGCCGGCTTCGGCCAGCTGGCGAGAGGGCCACCGCTTGCGCAGACGCCCCTGTCCTGGCTGCGCGAGTCTCCCCTSTCCTTCCTGCGGGCGATTTTGGAGGCCGTGCAGCGAGCTGAGCGTTGCTCAAAGCGTGGTCGCGTCCGGGTGTCGCTGGGTTGGTTTCCAGCAGGGTCAGCAAGCTCCCTGGCGTGCTGGTCCCGAGGTGACGGAGGCAGCGGGGAGAGCGGCCGGGGGAGGCAGCCAGCCCCTTCTGAGGCTGATGCCACATGAAGCCACGTCCTGGCACCCTGCTGTGGCCGCGGGAGGAGCTGATGCGGGTGCCTGCCCCGCCGTCCTCTGCTCCTGCAGGCCGGGGAGCAGCTCCCTGCGGTCCGGGTCTCTCGGCCGCTCGTGCAGGCATCAGACCGTCATCCCAGGACGTTGCGCGTGAGCTCCGAAGGACTGTCCCCTTTCTGGTGTCATCAGCAAACCGCTGGCGGTGAGAGCTGCCCTTTCGGGTCGCCCGCTACCAAGCCGTCTGCACGCTGCCCTGAAGTYGTGTCCTGGGAAGTAATCCTGTGCTGAGCCCCCGAGGTGGCTCTGATTCAGCGGTGAGTAAAGAAGCGTGTGACTGCATCTCGGGCACGGTGCCCTGGGATCCTGCAGGCAAAAAAGAGGTCTGTAAATTCAGGAATTCTAGGGCAGCAACGGTTGCATGGTTGAAATTGCTYGAAAACAATGAGTGTGTTTGCGCTTCTCTTTCTCCTGGGGAAAACATGCTCTACTTAGATTGTCGCTCTATAATTTATACTGTTTATGTTAAAATATTTTCGTTTGAGGCCTGTCGCTGAGCAGCATTGTCCAGGGACTCTGTGTATATATTTTCTATCCCCTGAGCTCGGGCAGACGATGCCTGGTGACACCAAGACGTTGCACTGCGGTGGTGTCCKCTGTGCGCAGATCCCGAAGCGCTGGGCGGGCTCGGGGGCTTTGCCCCCGTYGTCCCGGGGAGGCAGGGCTTGTCGTGCAGGGGGGGGAGCTGAAGCGCAGGGAAACGAAGAGACTTGTCCATATTTTTACCACCCAGTGACGGAGCTGGGAATAGGCCCAGACCTCTTGTCTGCAGGCTTTGGGATTCAGCCACGAGACCGTCCGTCCTCAGGACAGCAGAGGGTTTGCAGAGGGGAGTTTTCTCCCCCCGGCTCTGGCTCAGCCTCGACGGCCGCGGGACGGAGCTCCCGGTCATCTCTGCTCTCGTTTCAGAGCTGGTGGAGGTTGAGTTGGCAGGGCTGACACGGGAAAAATAAAACCCAAACGCAGCAAAATGTTGAAAGCTTTAGTTCATCTTGGCCGATGCCTGCGTTGCAGCGGTTCACTAGGAGATGCGGGATCGCGCGGAGGCTGTGGTGTGGCAGGGAGGACCTGGTTCCAGTATCGTGACTCGTGTTTGAAAATAGAGCCCAGAACTCTCGTAAATCATCCGCCTTCAGCCTGGTGTTTTCTGAAAGTTGTTCTCTCGGTGTTTCCCGCTGGGCCAAGGCTTGGCCGCCCCCGAGCCGGGTTTCCTCGCTCTCCCGCTCTCACCCGTTCCAGGGCGGTGGGAAGAAGCCTCTCTCCCTCGGGGCCGTTGCTCTCCCCGGCTCCCGCGGGGATGCCGAGGGTGCTGGTGACGTGGTGGTTGTAACGCTGCCTTCTGCGGACCAGCCAGGCTAAACCCTGCGATGGCAGAGTCCCCTTACGTGCTGGAGGAWTTCCGTGTTTCGTCATTTTTCCCCCTCGGAGGGGATACGCTGCCTTGAGCCTTGTGGATACGGGATGGGTATGTGGGCACCAGGGGCGGGAGGGACTGAGCGGTGGGAATCGCTCTTAGGCAGGATAGTGCGGCACCGTCTCCCGTTTCAACCACGGGCATCTTCTGGTTGCTTCATGGCTGAGGGGCTCTCTGCAAGCGCCTGGAGCTACAGCTGTGCGAGGACTTGCCACGATACGGAGGAGATCATCCGAGTGCTTGGAGGCGATGTGTGCGAGTCGATGATGCAGCCCCTTCGGAGCGGGCTGGTGCGGTTCCTCGCTCGGCTGAGCTACGTGAAGCCACGACGGCGTTCGAACGCCGTGGCCTGCRCTCACGGTCCTCGCCTCTTTGACCTGCTCCAGCTTTCACAGGAGCCCTCCGGTAGCAGGGTCCTGGCTGAGGGCGCCTGCCCCCCGCGACGCTCCTTGGCGCGAGGCTTCGGGTGGAGAGGCCGGCACGGCTCCCCGCCGCCGGCCAGCGCTCCCCGCGCAGCTCCAGCAACAGCGCTGTGCTGGACACCAGGGCGTTACGGCGGTGGCCTGTCTGGAGGGTCCGTTCCTGGGGCCACGGGTGGCCCAGAGCTGCCGGGGGCGGCTGACGCAACTGGAACTGGGTCCAGTTTTGGAGTGCGTGATTATCTTCTGCTGATGGCTGTTAGTCTCTTTGCCAAGGCGGTTCCTATTGAGATGTTCCAAAAAGCACATTTCAGGYGTTCTCGTTATACTTCCCAGCTGCTGCGCCAGCAGGGCTCTGGGTCTAGCCCCGAGCCTTGAGGAGCGCGGAGGCAACGGCTGAGCGGGGCTTAGCGAGGCTCCGCTTAGCTGTCGGTACCTCTCCAGGGGTTTCACTGGCTCGATAACAGCCCTGGCAGAGCCAAGGGAGACCTGTGGGCTTGCAAAAGGCAGTAACAGCTGCGTGGAGGGTCAGGCYGTCCTTTGCTTCGAGCCTCGCTTCTCCCCTTATCGCTCTCTCTTCCTATTGAAACACGGTATAGTATTGAAAATACCCAGACTGACAGCTTTTATAGCGTGCTGCGTGTTGAAGAGACTTGCGTGCAGACCTGCGTCTCCCTTGCGGCCGGGGTTTTGATTCCCGGGGCTGCGGGGTGGGAGAGCCGCCGTCCCGGCTCGGGATTTCTCGGCCCCGTGCCGCTGCCGGGCGCTGGCCCGCGGGGAGCCGGCCGGGAGAGCTGCTGCTTGCTGCAGCTGGGTGTTGTCTAGCTGGTCTCGCCGGACGGTGACCAGGGCTGATCGTGCACCGAAGCTGTTAAGGGCTGTAATGCAAAGCAAATGTGTAGCTGTCTTCCGATAGCYGGGGAGGCTTCCTTGAAAAAGCTGCTCTTGCTCAGCGGCCGCCTCTGAGTCGGTAGCAGGGCGTTCTGCCCGGCTCTGTGCAGAAATACGTGCGTGTACGTGTGTGTGTATCTGTGCATACGCGCACACATGCACAGCTGTGTATGTATTCACGCCTGTCTTCTGAACGTCCCTGGAGGAAGCTGCACTGGAACACCTGCAGGCCAGAATCCYGGTTTTCCTGCGTCGGAGCCGCTGATGCGCCGGGGAAGGGGACAGCGCGTGACCTGCGTTTGCATCACGGCAGGAGCTGCACATCCCCACTGCGGAGCGATGTGGCAAYGGCAAAGGACAGGCCAGGGCATGGYGAAAGGGAATYCTTGCACTGCCTGCGCATCCTTCACCTCTTCCGGAAAGGTTTTGCAAGGGATATGAAATCCAATATGTGGCAGCGCGTCGTGGCGCGTCCTTCGGGGCCGGCTTCGCTGCTCCGGCTCTCCTGGCTGCCGCTGCGCTCCCCAGGATCCTTCCTTTCTGGGCCGAGGGAAGGAAGGGTCAGGAGTTTCGGTTCCTGTTGTCCCAGTGGGTATTAAATATAGATTATTAAGCAACTTTTCTGACAGGAAGTGTAGAAATACAACTCTGTGCCAGAGCACGAAGTCTTGGACATGGCAAGGGTCGAAACTTGACTCACGGACGTGTCATTGGCCTCATCAGCATCGTTATCTTTTGCGTCGCCTTTGCAGTAACGTTAACCCTTGGCTCCCGCATCTTGCTGTGCATTTTGGTTACCAGGCTGGCTGCTTTGACCTTCCCTGCCTGCGGAGGCCGTCCTGCCCGCTGCCCTCCCGGCGCGCCCSGTCCCAGGTGCGCGAGGTGCCTGCCGATGCTGCTGAGCCAGCGTTATTTTTCCTTTTTGCAACTTAAATAGCGAGCTAGCTGAAAACGAAGCTTGGGGGAGGTTCCGAGTTCCCAGTTTCTGTAAGCCGTCAGCCGTGGTTTTTCCTCTGGCTGACCTGATTTTTCGAACAGCGGTGCAGGGCCAGCCGCGGCCCTTCCCCAAGTCCCCTGGGTTGTGTCTCCCCCCCGCCCCCAACCTGGTCAGAGGAGTCTGGAGCACTCGGTCCAGGTGGCTTCGCGCACGTGTCCGTGGGTTTGCGCCTGGTGGCACAGGACGCCGAAGCCGGCCACCGCTCCTGCTCGTGAAGGTGCTGCGTCCTACGCAGGCGTGTTTACTCTGATCATTAAACTTCTACAACTTGTGTTTGGCAGCTGGTGATGATCCCAGTCAACGCTTTTTCTGAAAGCTTCTGTTCTGGGTTTCTTGGTTGCATAGTGATGATCCTCCCCCTACCCATCTCTAGAAATAGCAGCGTCGCTTTGTTCTTCCAGCCAGAATCCTCATCTGCCGTGTATTTTTGTAGTTTTATTGACCTTTCCCATTAGCTCGAGCCCCGGAAGGTGCGGTAGGCTCTCCGAAAGGCAAAGCATTGGGCGCACCGCTGGCTCTCCGCGCCGGGAGGCGGGACGCAGGTGGAGGACGGGAGCGCTGGCGCCTGCTGCCTCCGCTTGCTCTCCCACCGCGAGGGCTGGAGGTACCCGAAGGGCGGCTGCCGTCGTGGCCGGGGCCTGGCGTGTCGGGGAGGCCCAGGCGAGCGCTGCGTGGCTTGCGTGCAGGCCGGAGCGTGCTCCATGGGGAAGGAGGAGTYGCTCCGAGCTGCGTCCAAAACGCTCCTCGGCAGCCTGGCCCCATCAGGGAGGGGAAACGCGTGTGCTCGGTGGAGGTGTCCTCGCGGCAGAGCGCGCGGCGAGGAGGACAAGCCGCTCACGGGGGGGACCCGAGGGGAACAGGGTAGTAGGTGTCAACTGGAGGCGACGGGATGGAGCCRGGGCAAATCCAAGAGCAGGACCCCGGCGCTTCCTCTGAACGTTGGGTCCAGACCCAGCCTGGCCGACGAAAGAGCCTCCCCGCGGGCGCTGCGCGTTGGAGGGCCGGGCTGGCACCCGTGTGTCCGTGCCCCTGCGTCCCGTAGACCTGCCGGCCCCGGCTGGCTCTGCTGCGGCCAGCCCCACGGAAGAGCCRCCTTCGCGAGCCGGAAGGTTGCACGGATCGGCAGGCGAGCGGCGGGGGAGCCGGCTTTCCCCTCGTTCGTCAGAGCAGCTCCGAGCGTCTATAAATAAACACAGAAAAAAAATCGACGTTGCTCTGGGCGCTGGTCGCCGTGAGAAGACGCTGGAGTTTGCAGGAACGGTAACGAGAGGGAATTCCACTTCCTCGCACCCCACCCCGGCGAAGCGGAGCCGCCGCGCGGGCTTCCAGGAAAGGGCGTGCTTTCCCGTTTGCAGCAGTGCACAGCTGGTCCTCGCTGCCCTCCCACGCCCTCAAAATCCCCGCAGCGGGACTCCAGGAGGTGGGTGGTTTTAGGGTGTTTTCCGTGCAAAGTTAATTTATCTTCTAGTTGAGGCGTTGTACGGCTCTCGCAGGTCGCTTGTTTGCACCTGCGAACACTGGAGATTTCCCTGGGCGTCCTGCCATCACGTGTCCCCCCCCCAAACCGCGGCCGCGAGAGAAGAACCAAATGCTGAAAGTGCTGTGAGAGATGCGCTAGATAACGACTCTGAAAACGTTTCAAAGAAGCCTGAGGCTGCAGTTCACTTGTCATTCACAAGAGGGGCTTGTGCCAGAGACCACAGAGACTAGGTGATCAGGGAATGCATTTTAGGCGTGTTACCAATTCAAAATCGAGGTTGGATTTGGCACTCTGTGAGGTGGTGAGAGCAGGGGGAGCAGGAATCTCCTTGCCCTGGAGCACTGCCGGGCTTCCCTGCCTCTCCGATGGGCGCTCTCTGCCTGGCACAGCCTGCCCGACGCGTGGGGTCTGCCTGGCCCGCGGGTCTGCACGATGCACGGGGTCTCCACAAAGCGTAGGGTCTGCACGGTGCCCAGCATCCCCCCAAGGCGTAGGGTCTGCGCGATGCCCGGCATCCCCCCAAGGCGTAGGGTCTGCACGATGCGTGGTGTCTCTGCAGTGCACAGGGTCTGCTCAGTGCACGGCATGTCTGCAATGTGCGGGGTCTCCATGATGCATGGAGTCTGCACGGTGTGCGTGGGGAAGCAGCGGGCAATGGCCGGCTGTGGATCCCCTCCCCGCGAGCAGCCCTCGGAGCTCCTCGGCACGCGAGCCGGGAGGAGACGGGGCCCTTTCGCTCGGTGGCTCTGATCAGGATTAATGCTGCAGCCGGTGCAGCAGCTCTGCAACGTGGGAACTTTCACACGGGCTCTTTCACGTCCAATTTTGGTATGTTGTAGCCGTTTGCTGTCAGTCTGTGTCCCGTGATGATGGTTCCCTTCCACCCCACAGAAGAAACGTGCAAGTGGAGCAGTTGCGGTCTCTTTTCAGACCCTTATTAGTCTCCTAGGTTTTTGCTCAAGTTAAAGTTCCCCTGTGCCCATCTGCCTGGGCTTTCAGCTTCCCCGTGCCCCGCGCCTCTGTGTGCCTCGCGGAAAGCCTGAAAAGCCTGAACATGGAGAGAGAGAAGGCACTAGGTGTGGGGGGTTGCGGAGAGRCGAAACGTCTAATTGAGGAATAAAGTTCAGGAAAGAGTTGCATGTCGGTGCAGGGGAAGGAGCCGCTCGTGGTGAGCGCCGAGGCCGTGCGGGGGCTTCCCGGGAGAAACCGTGCGAGTGGAGTCGTCCGAACCGGGGAATCGGGTGTGTGCAGCCGCCCTGCACGGGGAGCTGGGCGGGGGGGCTGGACGGGACCCCCCTCGTTTTGAGGCGCCGCTCTCGTGCAGGAGCTGCCGCCGTCCTGCCTGCGCTGTTCCCCGGGCCGCGCGGAGCTGGCTGGAGCCCGCGGCTCCCATGGCATTTCCTTCGCGTACATACGGAAGAGGGTTGCAAAATCATGACGTCTTCGTTTTGTCAGTGGCCTTTTGCAGTATTTCCCAACTTCTTTGGAAGGGACTTTCTGGGGGTTTTTTTTGGTTTTGTTTTGTTTTTTTTAATTTAAAAACAAAACACTTCAATCGCACTGTGGTCCCAGAAGCCACTTCCCAGAAAGATGCTTTGACTGAAGGGTTGAGGAAGAGGATGAGAGACGCCGGAGGACGAGCGGCAGCCCCGAGCGTGGGTGCGCGCCGGCCTGGCTCTGCTTGCGCGCCGAGTTGTGCACGGGCTTTGCCTAGGGCAGGGCTGCGCGCGGCGGCAGGGGAGGAGACGGGGCTGAACGTCCCCGCGTGGGACAGCAGCGATGGGTCCTCTGCACGGCTCTCGCGCAGGGACGTCGTGGCTGACCCCCTCTGGTTTGGCTTTCTCTGCTGTTGGGCGGAAAAGCAGGAATACGGATAGCGGTGGAGGAGGGGGCTGGTTCCCGGGCCGGGGCGGGAGGGAAGAGCGGAGGAAGGGGGTGAGGCAAGCGCGTGGATCGGGCTGGTGCGGAGCAGCAGCGACTGCCCGGCAGCACGTTCAGCACCACGCGCGCTCCGCGGCGCTCCCGCCCGTCACGGAAACCCAAAGCTGGGAAACCCAAACCTGGGCCGGTCCTCCCTCTCCTCCCGAGCGGTGCGTGCACGGTGCTTTAGATAAGAAAGARCAAGGAAATACGAGATGAAAACAAGCGTTGCAGAGAGACGTGTGCGAGGGGTGGACGGCCGGGGCAGGGCCCGGGGCGACGGCCCGTGGTCGGCGGGCCCTGCTAGCCGGGGCCGGCGGCGGYGGCGTGGGGGGTCTCTCCCRGCTGCGCTGCAGGAGCGCTGGATAGAGGGACGAGAGCCGAGCCGGAGCTGTGCTGGAGCGCCGGCCGTCCCCGCGGGAAGCGCGACGTGTCCCTGCTCCGGCAGCCTCCGGCCCCATGCTGCCAGAGCACGTCCTGCCCTGCACCAGGAGGTTACGTGCTAGYGTAGCATAAAAATAGCAATAGTAAAGACCGGGATGGTTAAAAATTAGCAGGATCAGGTTAATGCAGATAGGCTTCCTGATTTTGATCCTTCTTGCTCCCCCGCACCAGTCTTGCCAGCAAACGTGACCTGTGCCGTAAGCCGGGGGAAGGAGCACGGAGGCGGCTCCGAGCCTGCGTGCCTGCACCTGGCTCTTGCGTGGCTGAGGCCGGGGTGCCGGGAAGCGAGGCACCGCCGGGCAGCCGCAGCCGCGGGGATGAACCGCCGCAGCAGGGAACGCGGGAAGCGGCGCTTCGTCACGGCCGAGGCAGCGCAGCGCCAGCCTGCCGGTGCCTCCGCGTCCGGGCGGCCTGGGTGTCGCTGCTCTCGACTCCCTTCGTGTCCCTCCTTCCCCCACCTTCCGCAATTTTCCCTTTTTGGCACTCTTAAGTTGCAAAAACTCCTCTTCCAGGGAGGGCAAAGTTCTCCGAAAGGAGAATGCTACTGTAGCTGGTAACCTTATATTGTAATAACGAGCCAATATATCATTTTTAAAAGGGCATTTTGCTTGGGCCGTTGGTTGCTGTAGTTACGCGGCTGAACCGCCGACGCGTGGTGCCTGYGCCTGGTTTTTGTCAAGTTAACTTTCTTAAAGGGTTCGTGCTATCTCCGTCAGCGCTGCTGGGAAACACCAGTGCCCGGAGCAGGGASTGTTTGGATGCGTCTCAGAGGAAGRCTGYGTTGGCACAGACACCGAGAAGATGGTACAAGTAAAGACAGAAAGGGAATAAGTAATCGACAAAGCAGAATTTGGGGCAAGAGCTCTCCCGCCTTAGAGCAGAGGGGAGGACAGGAAAGAAAGTGAACTTAGGTAATTGCAGATTTAATTATTATTTTAGCATAACGYGTTACTGAACGCATTGACCCCAAATTGAGGTACTTTCACTGCGTGATGTGGCGTCAAAGGGAAGAAGAGCCCCAGCTGTGGTAGCATCTCAGTAAAGCAATACATATTCACGTGAGACAGATTTCTGCTTCCCCACTGCTTGTTCTGCGACTTTCTCCGCTCCGTTTTCCCTCTCATCCYGGGAGCTGGCTGTCACGCTGCTCCACGTGGGCTGCGATATCCAGGATGCCCAGGAGGACGTGCCCAGGACTTCACCAAGGCTTTCCAGTGGGTCCAGACCCCTTGTAGCTGCTGGAGAGGTGGGCGTCGTGCTTCACCCTCCTGCCGCTCCAGCGCTTCTGCAGCTTGCCGAGCTCCTTGGGCTATTGCCACCTCCTGTGCGTGCGGTTTCTGCTCTGTTTTCGCCTGCCCGTTTTGCCAGATGCTCGTCCCGCTTTCCCTTATTGCCCCCATAAATCCTTCTATCGTGCCCTTAGGCCCRGCTCGGCTGTCTGTAGCCCTGCCCAGCACTGCCTTTTCCTGGTGTGACAGCGTGCCAGAAAATAAAGCCAGGACAAAATGGTCGTAGGAGAGGGGAGTCCGACTGCAGGGCTTCAGAGTGTCTTGTTTTCATCTGCCTAACGGCATGCAAGAAGGCACGGTACCAAAACCAATCAYGTTCCTGAGGCAGGGGCGTGTGTTAGGCGTCTGCTCCGTTCTCGATGTTTTTGCGAAGTTGCATCATCCCAGCTGCRACTTGTTTGGAAATCCTCCCGCCCGGAGCGGGGGCTGTCGTGTGAATGCTCTGCCTGCGGTTGCGATGTGCCTCCGGGGCAGCGGGGAGGGTTCGAGGGACTGCCGGCTCCRTGCTGGGCTCTTTTCCGCAGGGCATCCCGTGGAAAACTTGCGCTTGGTGCTAATGGGCAGAACAGGATTGCTAGATCGTGCCTGGAGCGGCTGGGACGGTGGTGTCCTCCCAGAGACTTTATTGCCCTGCTCGCTGTGTCGGGGTGGGAGAAACGCCCCCGTTTCTGCCCCACACCCGGCCCCTTGCCCCACGGGCTTTGCAGGCTGCTGGCCCCAAGCCGGGATCCGTCCTTCCCTGCCTCSCTTCTGACGTGGCAGGACCACCATCTAGTGGTGCCCAAACCTCGAGCTGGTCACATTGCTCACGGAGAAAGATTTTTCTGGCTTTGTGGTGGTTTTGCCCTATTTTGCGGTTGATCGATGAAACCAGCTAGAGAACTTGGCAAGCGAAGCTTTCACAGCCTTTGGCGCAGCCCGCGTTTGGCTCACGTGTGTGGAGATCTGCGCGGTTTAACTCGCACGCAAGAGAAAGCAGAAGTTTCTCTTGAGCCTTTGTAGGATTTTGAGCTTGCTCATCCCAAATCCAAATGAAAAATCAGCTTCGGTAGGTGAGTGGGGTGCTACGGCCGAGGGACAGGATTGCCGGCTCTGAACGAAGACTCAGCAGTGGCCTTGCAAATGCAAGACCTTAGCAAGGCTATGTACAACCGAGGCCCAGCTGGCCTGGGTTTGCTTTGGGTGTAAATGTTATTTTATAGCTTAAAGATCTCTCACAAAAGAAACACTTCCTTGCTTGTATCCCATCTGCTGTGCAATGAAATCGAGCTGAACTTTGGCATGAAGAGCCTTGAGACTTGCCGCGCATTTGCTCTGAAGGCACGATCCCAGGGCAAAGGCAGCCGTTCTTGTTGAGGACTTCCAACTTGGAGGAAAAAAAAAAAAAATCTGTTTGCATATTCCGGTGTCCAGGATCGTCCTCTCGGCTGACCCTTGGGGCCGTGTTGCTGACCACCAAACCATTGGCGTTGAGAGTGCTGGGCCCTCTTCCTCCACCCCTTGCCGGGCGCCGGGGCCCTTTCCAGTAGAGAGCAGTGGTGCTGTCTCAGCGCCGTTGTAAAACCACGCTCCTGGCCCTCGAGAAAGCGCCCGCGCGCCGCAGAGCTGCGGACTGTCCCGTCTCGCCCGCGGGCTGCGCTCCCCGTTGCGTCCCGCGCGCCTTGCTGCCCTCGTGCTGCCTGTTGGGGCTGGGGCAACGCCGCAGGGYGGCGGCGCGACTGCTGCCGCGGGAGCTTTTTGCTTGTTTTTTCCAAAATGTTAGCCAAAAGTTCAGGCTTTTAGGAGAACGGATTCCAGCAGCGCGGATGGGTGTAGCGGTGCTGTTTGCGCGGGGCAGCGGGTAGCTCTGTCGCCGGTCGCTCCTCCCGAGCGGCGTGGAGAGGCAGGAGAGCTGCCGCCCTCCTTTCTGGGCCCAGCCTGCCTCTAATTTTAGCCGTTGCTTTACCCCCGTGGCTTGATCCCGTTGTTCAGCCAGTAGCTGCGAGCGGCTCTCCTTTTATCGCCGTGCCCTGGAAGTTGTCTCCTGTCTCCCGCTGCCGTAACGCCCCGCGGGATAACGCTGAGGGTCGCGCTGTCTCTGCGGGCTTCTCGGCTTTGCTGCGAGCGCTTGTGCTCGGCTTGTACCCCAAAGCACGCGGCGAGCGCGGCGGTGGCCGCTCGAGGCTCGCTGGCGTGCGTGTGATGAGCTGCACCCGTGCATTGCCCCCTGCTCCCGGCGGCGCTGCGGGGAGGCCCGACTCTCTCGCTGCATGTAACCTCGGGGATGGAGGGGGCGGCCGTAGCAGCGGATGCTGCTCGGAAAGCAAACACTGCTGACCCCGGTGTGCTCCCTGTCCCGCCGGAGGCCGGCGGCTGGGTGAGCCTGGCTCTCGCCCAGACCTTGCACCAGCTTCTTTCCGCTCCTCCGCTCCGTGCCRGAATGCGGTGCTTGGATTGTGCCCAGAAAGCCGCGGCAGCGAGTGCCGTCGCGGCGGAGCTGTTTTGACGGGGGATCTGCAGCACGCGGTGCCGTCAGGGTAGCGTCGGGCCGGCGGAGAGCGCGGCAGGATGCCCCGCGGGCAGCCTGGGCGCCCCTGGGGAGAGGAGCGGCCCCGCGAGCCCTTAACGCCGTTTCGTTGTTATCGGGGAGGATGCCGCCGTCCAGACCCCGGCTCTCCGTCCCCCTCCGTGGGCCTGGCTGTCCCGGCCGTCCCCATTCCGCTGCCGAGGAGCAGCGCAAAGGTGAAGCAGCCTGATGAACGGTGGGAATAGCCGTCCTCGTCCTGCTTGCCGGCCAAGCCCCCGCGCCTCCCGCGCTTCGTCCCCTCCGTTGCGTTCGCGCGTTTTAGCGTTTCCCTGCTGCTCGAGGAGGCTAGCTCTGCAAAGCCAGCCCGGCGCAGCTCCGCTCGTGTGCTGAAACGCGGGCAGCCTTAGCCCCGGGGATCTCGGCAGAGGCGCTTGGAGAGCAGCTCTGAAGCTTGGGAAAAGCTTTAAGCTCCCCTCTCCCACGGGGAAAGAGAAGCTCCTGGATTCCTTCGCAGCTATCCGCTTGCTTGCAAGCGTTTGAGAGGGGGGAGCAGCCTTTGTGCGTGCGTGCACGCGTTTTGCACCTATGCTCGGAAAGGAAGAAAAATCACTGAATTTTGGGAACTCCGAGCGAAGGCATACTACACAGGGGATTCAGCACAGCGTCTTCTTAATGCTGTTTGTGTTCCCTGAGGCTCTCAGGTTGTTCGAGTACAAGCTCCCGTCAAAGCCGGCTGGCCTCGGGGTGCCCAGGCGGCAGCTGTGTTTGCGTGGGTGAGGTTACGGGGCCGGTTCRAAAAGCCAATCCCGGCTCGGCTCAGCTCGTTCCAAGTAATAACTTAATAGGATTCAGATCTCGGAGAGAATCTGCGACTTGCAGAGTAATAGACCCGCGCGTTAACACTTGTGAGCAGAGCCGTCGTTCCGGCGAGCTCTTTCCAGGCGTAGCGAGCGCCTGCTGAATTGGCGACTTTTGGGGGCAGCCCAGGAGCCGCCGCAGCCCTGCGGCAGCGTGTCAGGGCTCGCACGCCCCTGGGCCTGAGGTCCCAGAGGATTTTCGTGATAAGTTGAGGTGTTTTGAGCTTACGTCTCCCACAGTGTGGTGAGGCGGTCGTCGGCGTGGGGCTCAGCAAGGCAGCCATCCCGCAGCGCACGCGAAGGACAAGGACAGTGTTCCCATCGGGTTAGCTGGAGCTGGGATTGCAACGGGGGGGCCCAAATCGCACAGATTCCTCCCAGGGGATTTGCTGGCTCAGGTTATGCGACTGTCTGGGTCATACCATCTTTAATATCTGCGTTTTCCTTTCTCTCTCTCCTTTCTCGACAGATCTGTCCTCAGCCAAGCGGAAATTTGCAGATTCCCTAAATGAATTCAAATTCCGCTGCATAGGTGACGCTGAGACGGATGATGAGATCTGCATAGGTAAGCGCTGGGTGTTGGTTTAAATGGGTAGCACTGAAGCTGTGCTCCAGATCCGTGGGCTGATCAGAGCTCATAGTACACGACATAGAAATACACACACGGATATCAAGAGGCCCAGAAATTCTTCTGAAATCTTTCCTGCCCTATGGAAATGCATATGCCTTTTAATTCAATGTTGGCAAAGCCTTCGCATGGAGAACCATTGTAGTTTCTTGCCCTAAATCTAGCCCTGTCGGAAAGGCAAGGAAGAAGATTGTCCGTATCTGAAACCATCTAGATTATCCTGCCGTTTGCCCTTTCCCGTTTGAGAGCAGTGATCTGGGGATGTAGTCACAGCTAGACGTACTACAAGGGATTGTGATCTGGAAGCGAGACAAACTGCAGTCCAGTTAGCCGGGCTGTGGTAGGGAAAGGACACCTCGGGCACTCGCTGTCCACGTGAACAAGCCATCGAGAGCCTGGAAGTGCTCTCCAAATTGTGAACCTGGCTCTACCAAAGGTGGGTGCAGTCTTTGCTAGGCTCAGAGGAGCAACTTCTCCCACTCTGTTCAATATCATCACACTTCTACACAAGTTGAACTTTCAGAGCTTCCTGTGCAAACACTTTGCTCATTTATTTGTATTTGGTCTTGTGGCAAAAACAGTTTCTCATCAAAGTCCTCTTGCTGAGATGCAGCTGGTGCGGTGAACTGTCACTTGTGTGCTGAGYGCAGCTGAGGCCTGTGTTAAGCTGTCGGGCTGATCAGCGACTGTCCTTTGGGCAGAGCAGATTCGGGACTAACGCGCTGTCCTTCTCTCTGGAGGTGGGAAYGTGGGGCTGTGGCTGCTCTGCTGCCAGTCGTTTTTGTAGGTAGCTGTAAGCGTTTCTAGGGGAGAGGACAGAGAGGATAAAAAGCCTGCTCAGTGCTCTGCCCCTATGTGGGAACTGCATAATAATTCATTTTACTGTACAAATCCAGCAGCCTTAGGCCTGGGCAGCATATTCTGAATGTGTAGCAGGGAAAAATCAAACTTTTGGTTTSTCTACTTCTGCTACGGTACTTCTAAACAGTCAGGGTTCACCTATTCCTGTTTGGTGTGTGTACATCCCTCCCCAGTGCGTCAGCAAAATGAAAGAAGCAGCTTTGACTTGCCTGGGACAGATGAATTGAAGCTAACTCAAACCTGGGCAGGCTTGKGCAAAGAGCCCCAAAACTGCTGCTGCTTCTGAGCTTGTGACGTGCGCAGCGGTGTCTCAAGTGAATGCAGCAYGCTCACTGGGAAAACGTCGCCCGGCTCGTTAGCTGGTTTGGGGTATTGCTTCCCCAAAGGTTTGAAAGCCAGTTCCCTTGCTCACGGATTCCAAGAAGCAGCCGACCTCCTAATAAAGTYGGGATTATGCTTGCCTGGAGCTAATCTGCAGTGTGATCTGGCCTGACTGCCCGGGGTATCTTCCCTGAGGAAKGGCGGTCACTAGAGATGTGTTGCTATGACTACTTCGATGTTAGAAGTTTAAAAAAAAGAAAGTGTTAAAACCTGAACTTGTTGCTATGTCTCTTTCAGCCAAATCTCTCCAAGAGTTTGCCACTGTTCTCCGGAACCTGGAAGACGAGCGGATGCGCATGGTATGGGCTCTGTGGTGACCGGCCACCTCCTGGAGGGTGCAGGGATGCCCAAGGCTGGTGGGCTTAGGGCAGCCGGAGGTGTCCCATCCCCTCTCCTGTCCTACCTCTCTCCTCGTGGAGGAGCCGGATCGCTGGGTCGTGGGTGCAGAAGAATGGGAATAGTCATCCTCGAGGGATGAGTGTCGGCAGCGCRTCACTGAGCCGCTGCCCCACTGAATGGGTCCGCACTGAGGGGACCACGGCCGGCAGCCCCTCTCCGCTGGCCGGGGCGTCCCTGCGAGCAGGTCTTGGGGTGGTGTCCACGCYGTCGTGGTGCACAGCAGCGCTGCAGGCTGGGACGGCCCCGATCCCCCTTCCGCTTTTTGCAGCTGGCCAGCAGCRGTGCTGGTAGGACACGCTGGGGTAAAGAGAACAGTTGGTTCTCCTCAAATATCAATATCAAGGTTCAAATATCTTCAGTCTCCTGTCTGGATCCTAATCCAGTGTATATCTGGAAGAAGATGAAGGGAGCAGGTCTCAGTGGGCTGCAGGAGAGTTTTCCTAGGAAAGGGTCCTCATCCCAGGAGGCTGCAATGTTGGTGTATGTTTGGAGGGACTGAACAGAGAAACGCCGCGATGCGGCGCAGGTATCTTAGATCTAAGCTGGACACCCACGGTGCTTGAGCGCGTGGTCCAGCTGGGTGCAGGCGCGAGAGGAGAGGAGTTGTGACTCATGCCGGTCTTTCTGCAGATCGAGAACGCCAGCGAGGTGCTCATCACGCCGCTGGAGAAGTTCCGCAAGGAGCAGATTGGCGCTGCTAAGGTAGGTTGCTCCTGCGGCGAGTCGCCGGCTCCTCGGGGACCCTCTGCGCCCGCTCCGAACAGGAGCTGCTTGGCTGAGGAGAGGAAAAATCCATGGGAACTTCTCCAGACCTCCTCCTCTAAGGAAACGTGAAAAGYGATGGCCGTGCCTGCTCGGGGACAGGGACAGGTCTGAGCTGGTCACTGCACACGGGGGAGAAGTCCTTTGCTTGCGGGACGGAGAGACGGGGACAATTCCAGCTCGTGTTAAAGCACCTCAGTGTTTCCGAGTTTGCCTGTAACCGAGCAATGTGCAGAGGTGAGCCATGGGCCAAAAATCACTTGCCGGCTTAAGTAAATTTTTATTCTCCCTCCAAACCTCGAAACCAGAATTAGCATTTTTTCAGACGAATTTTCAGTTGCCTGAAAAAAGCCTCGGGTCTGTTCTCTGCCGTCCCGCACGAGCCCCTGGAAYGTTCTGTGGAAACGTGGACGGCGTTTAACGGCAAGGGTGGACCTGGGGAAAGCTGGCCCCTGCCCCAGGATGTCTGAGAGCTGCTGTGAGACACAGCCTGTGCTTTTATTTTATTTTATTTTCCAATTTCTTTCCTGTCTTTGTTCTGAAATGAAAAATGCTGTCCGCTGCTCTTCTGTTGTTATAACAACCTGCTGCTGCCTGCGAGAAGCGCGTGCCAGCAAGCCAGGGCAGTATTTGCGCTGCGGTGCTGTGCTGAGCTCCCCGCTGCACCGGAGCACTGGGGAGGCGCGACGGTGCGTCCGCCTGGGCCGGCCTGTCTTGTTCTGCGCAGCTAAAAAACAAGCGGTCCTTCAGAAATGAGCCAGTTATTGACGCGTGGCAGCTCCTGCGGATATAACCGTTCTCCCGTGCCGACAGCAGTGCCTCCGCCGGACAAACCGTTGGGGGCTGCCTGCCCTTATTTCTCGCTGGCGACCTTAGAAAGATACGCTCGGGTGTGCTGGCTTGGATAGGAAAGGCGGAAGGGGCCAGTGGTGGGGGCGGCGTGCCTGCGGGGGCTAACCGGGGGTGTCCATACCGCTGGAAATTCCCCCAGGGCGCTGCTGGTGTGGCTGTGCCTCCCCTATAGATGTAATAAGACGTCGACTGTGGATTTCATAGTTGGCACCTTGAAGAAAGGCCGGAGCTCGTGGTTTAACTTCCAGGACTGGCATGTTTGCCCGTTCCCTGGGTTTTGTTTGCCGAATGCTGCTTTTAATACAGGAGCGTGGGAGGAAGTGAGTGGACCGTGCCGCTCGGATGCGGGCGGCAGGACTGGGCGCGAGCTGGCCTGGGCTTTCCCGTGCCGGCTCGGTGGAAGCAGCGCTGGCTGCCGACGAGCCCTGGGGCGGAGCGACGCCCTCCGAGCCCCATCTCGATGCCGAGGGGGGACCGACGGGACGCCGGGGTCCCGCGGACGCTGTGCGGGGGCCTGAGAGCGCGGCCGCTCAGCAGCGGCTCCGGGGAAGGCACTCTGTGGCCGTGCGGCGTTGTTTTCCCGGTGTGTGCCTTGGCCCTGCGCCCCTTGGATGCGTCCTGCGTGCAGCCAGGGCTCTCGGGAATCGCCGCCTGCGCCCTTGCTTTTCTGCCTGTCCACCCCGGGAGCGCAGCTGTCGCAGAATGCCGTTTTTTGGCCCAAATGCCTGCCTAATTTTTCTTTCGGCTCCTGTTGCTGTTGCGTTAGTGGTTTGAACTTGCCTGATATCTTCCTGTCCGTGCTGCTCTCTAGGACTTGGAAGCTTCAGCACATGGTGAAAGCTGATTGCTCCTGACTCTTTCAGGAATGTTTTTCCTTTCCCTCTCTTGGCACGGGCCGCGGATGCCTGCAGCCTGTAATCTGGATGGGTGCGCTGAAGCCGAGGGGTGGGGGACCGTACTGGGAGGCTGTTGTTGACACCTTTACTTTGATACTACGGGCTGGCCGGTGCCCAGGTTTCTTTCACCATCTACAGCTGGCCTGCGAGCAGAGAGCCTCTTGCATTACGTCCAGCGAACGACGTGAGCGGAGCGCTGTGTATGTGCAGCTGATCAAAAGCAGGCGTGCTCGGGGTTGGGGAGCTGCTGTCCTGCCACTTCCTTCATTTTCTGTCCAACTTGGGCCCTTCAAAGCGTGTCTTCTCCGGGTGTGGTTTTAGGGTTGCTATAAGTTTTTAGAAGAAACTTAAAATAAACCTGGCTTCTTTGCCTAGTGCAGGCTCTAGAAAACAAGGTTCTTGCAGAGGGTTAAGTTTGCTCGAGCTTTCTGAATACTGCGTGTGCAAGTTGACGACTGACCTCTGTTGCGATGAGGGTGGAAAAGAAAAGTTAAGGTTGATGTCCTCCTTTGACACTCCTGGCACAAATAACCAAATTACTCTATCATCATCCTGAGCAACAGCTAGGATAACCCACTGCTGGGTTTGGCAGGGGATGGGATGAGAAACTGGTGATGATGTTCTCATTAGCTGGGTAGCAAACACTTTCCTCACTGTGTTATCTTTGGATGAGTGCTGGGACTGGAAGCATTAATGAGCTTTGGGCCTTGGTGATAGAGAAGAAGCTCTCCCAAGTCTTGGGTTTTGGTAGTGAAATCCGCTTTCCCGTCGTTGCCTGATGGTCACAGTTAGAGGCAGCTGATGGCCTCAGCCTGCTTTGCGGTGGACGTGTGTCCCCGTCTTCGAGCCCGCGTTTGGAGCTTCTGCCCGTGGGCTGAAGAGCGGCGCTCGCCTGGGGCTGGGGCACCTGCGCAGAGACCAGCCCTCCCGCAGCGCCCCTCGCGCTTCGCTCGTTTTGGCGGAAATGCGTTAGCTGATGAAATTCCCATCAGTAAAGCAATGAACGTTGCAGGGGAACTTCGGTCCCCACCAGAGAACATTTGTCCCGCTCCCCCGAGAGCGGCACAGCCGCTGCGTCCTGAACCTGCTGCGCCGACCGGCGCTGCCTGGCTTGCGTAAAATCCTTTGCTTTTTCCTGCGTCCGCTCGGTGCCCCTTGGGTTTTGGCCTGTCCGGTACAGGCTTTGCAGAAGGGGGTTAGCTCGTGCCTGGGACTCGCAAGCCCTGCGTAATGCAGCTACGATGCCATTGCAGTCTCCTAGTGTTGTATCTGGTATGACACTTTTTGTTCTGTTTTGTAGGATGCCAAAAAGAAATACGACAAGGAGACTGAGAAGTATTGTGGTGTCCTAGAAAAGCATTTAAACTTGTCTTCTAAGAAGAAAGAATCCCAGCTCCAGGAGGTGAGACCAACCTCTAGTTTTCCATGTCTAGTAGTACCTGGTGTTGACATCATTTTGAATACATTATGCAGCTTACTGCTTTGTTTTTCCTGGATGTAGATTCATTTTTTTTTCCCTCATTCTGGCTGCGAGTGGCAGCGTTTTGCCCTCTTCTTATCACAAGGGACAGAGCTGTTTCGGTACGTAGATTTGAGAGATCCCCAAACGGATAGCAATCAAAAAGGACAGCGAGTTTATAATTAAAGAAGGTAACAAAAGGGAAGTGGTTCTGCCGGAGGCCTCCTGTGTGCCTTGATGTCACGGATGTCTTTGGCTTCCTTCTCTGGAAATGGCTGTGCTGCCTTTGTGCTTCCTGGGAAGAGCGATCAGGCTTAATGCTTTTAAACTGCCTTAGAAGCCTGTTACTTAGTCGGGACATAGTTTGCTGCTGTGCCAAATGCTCTTATTGGGTGACGGCACTCAGTTTTCAGTCCCTTCTCCCAAGTCTGGGATACCCTGAACCGGCCCCGCTTTCGGCTGGTCCTTGCAGGATGCGTGCGCTTTCTTTTAAGTGTAAAGCTGGTAGGTCACGAAGCCCTTTTGGAGGGGCTCGAGGGGCACAGGCAGTGACTTTTGCACTGGAATAACTCGGGTTTCATTACGGTGTCTAGCAGTGCTGGGGACGTAGCCCAAGTCAAGAGTGCAGATGCGTCCGTGGAGCAAATAATCGCTTTCCTCCCAACCCGAGTCGAGGAAGGGGTAAGGGTCCGGGTTGCCATACATCCCGCCGGCTGTTTACCGCTGAGGCCAGGCTGGTTCGGCCGCGCTGGCGGCTGGTGCCATCTGCTGGCACTTCCACCTCCGACTCGGCTTTTGCAGCAAGGGAAGGTGCTCCCTGGTGCCTGCTCCCCAGTTCGGGTGTTCATGTTTCCAGCCTCTTTTTCCCCGCTGCACTAGGAAGCTGATTTTGATGACTCAAACTTTACAGAGAAATGGGTGAAAACAGCAGTCCAGCGTTCATGTTGTTAGATGGAGATGTGGCATCCAGCAGAGTGTGGAAATGCTGCTGGGCTGCCCGGGGCATTCTCCCACTTGCAAACAGGCTTTCCGGGGAGGGGGCTGGAGGAACGGCAGATGTGCCTGGAAAAGTTACTGATGTGACAATAATGTTTTAGAAAAAGTAACACCAACCACTTATTAGCAGTCCAAAGCTTTATTAGACACCCTGACTTCCTAGGAGACGAGTTTGTGTCTGGGAGATTTGGTGTTTTATATTTCCTGTGCTCCTCCTGCTGTCCACATCTGGAGGATGCTGGCGGCCACATGTGCAACTGCTGTAGCAAAAGGAGGAGAGAAAAAAACCATGGGAATTCTCTGCTGCTTTGGCTGTTGACCAATTAAATAATACACTGAGTCTAATTTGCCACTTAACTGCTGGCAAAGTCACTTTATTGCATCATGTTTTCTGCTTTTCAGAACTCAGTTTGCTAAATATCTCAGACTCTGCACTGTGGATACATAGTACAAGTGTTGATGGCAGGTCATGGTGAAAATATACCATTTCACGGCTTTGTCACAGAGAAAATCGAGAATAAGTTCCTGTTAAGAGGAAGTGGATGTTTGCCAGCTGTGTCTGCAGAGTACGAAAGCAGATGCATGTTCAGCTCTGGCGGGATGTGCGAAGCAGCCTGCCCCTCGGGTTTGGCTCATTGCTTCGCCTACCCCAGAAGGGTCTTCCTGGGAGTCCTGTACTGCCCAGGCCGCGGTGAGGATGACAGAGGAGTCGGAGTTGGAGGTCCTACCACCCTGTGTCCTGCTGAGCGGTTCTGCTGTCCACGCTGCATCGCAGGGGATCTGGTGCAGCCTCTGAGGGAATAGCTTGGTGCCTCTGGAGAAGGCAGAATTTGTCTTCTGTGACAAAGCTGCAGTTTTACCTCTTTGTAAAACACAGTAATAATAATTCCCAGCCTCCCTGGGTGCTGACTCCAAGGTGTTAAATACTCCTTAGTCCTCAGTTAGGATAGGAGAATTTGCCTCCTGTTGAAAGATGACTCAATCAGTTTGCACTGGAGGATCTTAGACCAACACGGAGTTGACCAAAATCAAGGTCAGAAGGATCATAGATCGCCTGGACTGACTTCCCTTATATCACAGGTCCAGGGTGTTCTGCACAAAGTTTCGCCTATGGAAATAGTAAAAATCCATGACACAGGAAGGCAGCCAGGTGGCACCTGTACTCCTTCCCCTGCTCTGAACGTGGTGGCTCTGGTGCACGTACACGATGAGGCTATTTTTGTGCACTGTGATTGAGGCGTATCCCTATTTGGGCTCACTTGGGCTTTAGCTTCAAAGCAGTGGGGAGTTGCTATCTGCTGACCCGCTGAAMTGAGATGTCCTTGTTAGAGGGTGGTGGGGCACGTACACCACCTTGTTCAAACACAGAACGTTCCTGGAAATTCCCCTTCGTGGTGCTTTCCAGAAAATGGAGAATTGTTTCTTATTGTCAAGTATGTAGAGATTTCTCATGTCTTGCTTCTAATGCGTGCTTTTCTACACAGCTGTCAAGGAGGTGAGAACATGAGTCATCAAAAGCATTTTTTTCAGCTGAAGAAAGAGCCTGTTTGTGTGAATCAAGTTTATATTTAATCACCATGCCATCTGTCCAGCCCTGCACTGGTGTCTGAAGCTGAATTTACGTTCTGCATGGACTCATTCCCATTAGACCCAGATGTCTTCTAATCTTGAAGCCAAATGTTCGCTGTCAGTAGTGATTTTGTGTTTCCTCTTTAATCTCCGTGGCGCTTGTAGGCAGACAGCCAGGTGGACCTGGTTCGGCAGCATTTTTACGAAGTCTCCCTGGAGTATGTCTTCAAGGTGCAAGAAGTCCAGGAAAGGAAGATGTTTGAGTTTGTGGAACCTGTAAGTGAATGTTCAAACTCCTTTAGCCTGCAAAACGTTTCTGACAGGCGTGTTGTTTTTATACCAGCTGGCTTGTTTGAAACGATGTGAAACGTTTTCCCTTTTATTTGAGGGATAAGGGCTGGACAACACTGGTGGCACCCATATGTGGTGGCCCCACAGGTGGGCATGGCTCAGGGCACAGCCCCTCGGCCCGCTTCCCGGGGCTGAGATGGCACCTCGGCCAGGCTGGGTGCCCGTAGCTGTGTTGCCCCGCTGCCTTTGTCACAGCAAAGAAGTGCTAGGTTTTTCTTGGCCCAGGCCAGCCAGAAGAGATGAGGTGAAGGTTTTCGGAGCAGGCAGCAGCTCCGCAGGGAGCCAGGCGCTGGCGCGGAGGTTCCCAGCGTGCACCGGAGAGGCCAGTGGGGTTTGGAAGTGTCAGGGAGGTCTCCAGGGAGCGGAAAATTCAACCCATGCGCCTCCTTGAGAGAGAGAGTTGGGGGAAGCAAGGAAAAGAAGTGTCTATGGTGATGCCCTCGGTCCTTCACCTGGGTGTCGGGACGCCCTCTGCGAGCACTGGGGCCTGGAGCCATCAGTCTTCAGCTCAGCGGTCACACGCGGACTGGGAACGTTGCCAGGTTTGGTTGGGCTGTCGTCTCTGCTGTGATGGGCTGGGGCTGCTTGCTCTCAGGCTGCAGYGCCGCTGGCAGCTGAAGACTACATTAGAAGGAAAATAGACTTGACTGGGAAAAGAGAGTGGAACCTGAAGCAAACTGTAACTTTTACAGGGGGAAAAGAGAGTGCAGGAATGATAAAAGTTGAAAAAATAAGTTTCCCGACATGTACTTCTGCTCAGGTGCTAAGTCTTTTAAAGCTCCTCTAGGAAATGTAAAACCTTCTCTGCTGTTTGCAAAAAGTAATTCCTTTTAAGTGAAGAATAAATCAAAGTTAAGAGAAGCAGGACTTTGGGCATGTTTGCTTATGGCCTGATTTTCCCAACAAGTCTTGACCCTGTTCTCAGAGAAGTGAGTGTTTAAATAGTGCAAGGGAGGGAGGAGGAGAGCGAGCCGAGGAAGGGGAGGTTTGCTCAGTTGTGCATTATTCATTTATTTATACGAGATCATTCAAAGCAGATTTTTTGTGAGCTCGGGGGGTCTGTGGGGATGCTGGGCTGGAAGCAGGGGGTGGACAGGGCTCRGAGAAGCAGGGACATTGGCATGAGCGCGGGGACTGTTTGTGCCTCGGGCTGTTGGGCGCGCGTTGCCCCTCGGCAGCGGCTGTGGGTCTCCACTGACCATCTCCATCCCTTCTACCCCAACGCAGCTGCTGGCTTTTCTGCAGGGGCTTTTCACCTTCTACCACCACGGCTACGAACTTGCGAAGGACTTCAGCGATTTCAAGACAGAGCTGACGATCAGCATCCAGAACGTAAGTGTGAGAAGGCCGTGTGAGCCTGACCGCGACTGTCTTGCAGACCAAACTAACGTTTTTTTGCTATATTTTAATTATGATTTTTTTCCTTTTTTGTGTGTGTGCCATCAACCAGGAGGTTTGACAGTAATTGAAAGCAATATTTTTTTTGTAAATAATGCTACATCATACAGACAACCTAAATGGCGATTTATTCCTTATGGCATTCCAAATATAGAGCTCCAGACTTTCTCAGGAGAAGCTGGCCAGTGGGCAGACGTCACTGGGTGCCCCATAGTTTTAGTGAGTGTTTCAGACCATTTTGCAAGTATTTCCAAACGTTGTTTGTCTTAGGAAGTGCCTCATTTTTTTTGCCGGCCTAGTCTCCAGGGCTGCTGGAGAGGAGAGCTGCCCCCAGGCACCCCCGAAGCCAGGCATGTGGTTAGTGTCTGCGAGCCTGGCTTGGGCCTGTGTCTGGAGCGGTTTTCTTTGGCGTGTTGGCATTGCAACATGCTTTGCTTTCCTCTTTTGTTATAAAATTACTCTCTTTCTACAAAGGGCTTAGACTGGTTTCATTCTTTTTAAACAACTTCTCCAGAAGACTCATAAAGCAAACAACTTGGCAGTTGCTGTAATATTTTTCTTTAAGTTCAGGCCCAGGAAAAACTATTCTTTGGCTGACAATGGGCTCTTCTGGCCCCGTTTTCAGCGAGGACTGTAGGAACCTCGCTCCAGGGTCTCCCGCCTGCAGTCTCCCCCCGCTTGGCGCTCCTCAAAACAGCGCGGTCCTGTCCGCGTTAGGGTGAAGACGCCGGCTTGYCCTGACTGCTGCCATCCGGGTCCTCACTACCACGCAGGAGCGCGGCTGGAGACCCGGCTTCAGAATTTATTGAAGTTGTCTCAACTTGCAGAATGGAAAAACAAAGGACAGAAGAGTCATTTCCCAGCTCGCTCTTTTGTGTGTTTGATTCTGCAATGTCCGTGACTACTGGAGGATAATACGTGCCTACCTTAATTTACAGACAAGAAATCGTTTTGAAGGAACAAGGTCGGAGGTTGAATCGTTGATGAAGAAGATGAAGGAGAATCCTCATGAGCACAAGAACATTAGCCCGTACACCATGGAGGGTTACCTCTACGTGCAGGAGAAACGTAGGTGTCGGTGCCGCGCGCTGGCACGTCCTGTGCTGCCTTCCCGGGGAGTCCGGTCGGAGGCACCTGGCAAAACCAGGGCTCGCGTGAATGTGGCTAGCAGGGCRCAGGAGATGAAGGCTCATTTAGCAAACTACGAAGTCTCTGTGAGAGAGGTTGGCCCAATGGGTGGGTTATTAAGATATGAAGCTGGGAGCCAGATTCTCCTTGTGAATCACCACCAGCGACTGATAAACTCTCTTTCAGCTTCCCCTGATCAAAATGGGGATAATAATGCTTATTCCACTTGTAAAGTACAACAAGAACCATAGGGACAATAATCTGTTATGTTAAGTGATCGTTACATACAGGTTATTAATGGGAGTGCACTAAAACTGTACCGTTTCTGGGAATAAAAATTTCATTTACTTTGCAGGTCACTTTGGGACTTCCTGGGTGAAGCATTATTGCACATATCAGAGGGAATCAAAGAGGATAACGATGGTACCGTTTGACCAGAAATCTGGAGGAAAAGGGGTGAGTGCCGGTACACAGCGGGATTGCACGCAGTTAGGACAGCTCGTGCAGGGAGAGGTCTGGCGTGCCTGTCTCTTCCTCCAAGGAAGATGGCAAACGAAACCTGCTGACAAGCTCTGGAAGCCATTCCCCCTCCGGCGCTGACAGGCTCTCTAGTGATCTCGTTCTCCTCTGTCGAGCTCAGACTGAAACCATTTTTAGCAAGGTGACAAAAATGCAAGTGAACTGGGTCAAATTCATTCCAGGCTGAGCGAATGCCACATGGGGAGTGAACTCTGCGCCTTGTAAAGAAACAAATTCTCTGGGAAACTGTCAGCTGCCCTCGCAGAGGAGCTGGTTTCCTGAGCGAGCAGTGCCCTTTGGACGTAGCGCTATTTTGTGCTCCCATGCATGCAGGAATTGCTCTAGCCCTGTATTCCAGGCCTGCGTCTGCACACAGTTATATATAAGGGCGAGTTCACAGCAGACTGGACTTTCTGCTTTTSGAAGAAGCAAGCAGGAGGCTGGGAGCTGCACAGAGTCACACCGTGTGCACTCATCCTGCCCCAACTCCGCAAACTTCTGATTTCCAGTCCCTGGTCCCTATTCTAGGACCCCAGAGAAGAGAATCTGTCTATAATTTTTTTTCCTTCCCCAACCCCTGTGGCTTGGCCGATAAAATTATTTCATTTTAACCGGAGCAGCAGCAGACTCTGGGGATCACGCCTGGCCGGGCGGCTCACGCTGGCCCGCGGAGGCAGAGGGGGAGCTGGTCCCGAGGACGGGCTTGGCAGCGCTGCCGGGGCTGAGGCTCTCCGCTTCCAAGGAGAGATGCCCCTGGCAGCTCAGCAGGCTTTTGCCTGGCTCCCTGTTGGCAAGGGGCAGTGACTGTAAGGAGAACAAGTTTGGAAGTTAATTTCCTCTTGCCTCGAAGCATCTTCATCGTAACTCAGCTGTGCAGTACCCCAGCCCTGTAATCATCGGCCGCTGCAGCGCGTTTCATGGGGGCTCCCCCCGTCCTGGGGCCGCGCGCTCCTCGCGCAGGGCGGCCGGGCTCGGCAGCGCTTCGCCTAGGGCCTCGCATAGGGTTTTGGGGCTCTCGGCTTTCCTGGCGTGAGATACGGGACAGCCGTGTCCGTGCCGTGAACGGTGCGTCGGTGAGAATTACCCCGCGCTGACGGCCGCGGGCGCCAGCGTGTTTGCAGCCTGGGGCCAGCGACTGCTCTGGAGCCCCGGTGAGAGCCCCGGGTGCTCCGTGGCCTCCCGAAGCCCCGGGTGTTTCGGGGATCTGCCTGGAGCAGGCAGCAAGCGGCACGTGATCCAGTGCTGCAGAAGGTCCCTGCCGCGCTCGGACCGCGAAGGGCGCTGCGTGCTCTCACGAAACCGCCTCAGGCTGCGGCCGGAGCTGGATATTAGTCGGTTTAAAACCGTGGCATTCTTGGAATGCCAGACAGAGAGTTCGGCTCCTGGACAGCCGCCCCACGCCAGCAGCGAGCCGGCGCCTGCAGAGCTGGGAGCAGGTAGCCCTGCTGCTGCCGTAGGTAGGAGCCTTGCAGAGAGCTCTCCAAAGTCTTCCTTTCCGGGCCTGTTCTGGGTCCCTAAATATGTTTCCAGGAAAATGGTGATGTCAGGGTACAGGGTGGTCAGCCAAGGTGTCATTATGAGCAGCACGGAAAGCACAGAAAAATGGCCCTCTCCAGGAACTCATTCAGAAATTTATTTTCTATTGAGTCATCAGCGGATTTTTAAAATTGCAAAAGAAGAATTCTCTGTACTCGCAGGGGCTGAGCAGAGGTTTTGTCCAGCAGAGGACAGCAGTGTACACGGATACTAGCAGATTGCTGCTCGGCATATGGAAATCCAGTACAACTTGGATGCAGATGCCTGGATGGGAGAATGGTTTTGTCATTGCTTTGTTGTATAATAAACATTTTAAGACATGTTTGCTCCCCTTAAGAGTGCTTGTGTACAGAATGCTGCCAAAAATGCAGCCAGCTCTGGAGTGAAAACTGACAGCCAGATCTATGATAAGCTCTAAGCAATGGAAAATAAAGCTGACTTTGCCCCAGAATTGTGGTCCAGCACTCCCTGGCGGCCTGAAACATGGGTCATGGGATGCTTAATGCATACAATTTAATGATTTTATTGTGTGCATTCAGAAAAAAATGTTCCTTATGAAAGTTTTGGATGAAACCCATTTGCAAGGGTAAAAGGACAGTCCTCATTTCAGCTATATAAACTTGTATTTCTAGCAGGCGAGGATTTGCTGATGTTGGCAAACCTCTTCTCTGGTTTGAGCTTGTGAATTGAAAGCGCAGCGGGTGCTGAGGACAGGCGTGTGGTTGATTGTTCTCAGCCGAATATACAATTCTTTGTCTTCCCAGGGAGAAGACGAAGCTGTTATCCTCAAATCTTGCACACGACGGAAGACCGACTCAATCGAGAAGAGATTTTGCTTTGACGTGGAAGCAGTGGACCGGTGAGTGGCTCGAGCTGACACGGGGCGTYGCAGCCTTGGGAGGTGCAGTCCGGGGTGCCGAGGGCCCCTGCGCGCTCGCGGGCAGAGGGCTGCACAGGCGGCAAACAGCTAAATACTGCGCTCGTGTTTAGCTGGCGTTCCGGGATAGTTCTGCTGCAATTTCAGGAGTGTTTGTCTTGCCCTTTAGTTGCACCCTCCGCAAAAGGAAACCATTGGTCCATGGAAACATACTTCTCGCTGGTGTTCCTAGCCAGGTGCTCTCGATATGTTGGGTTAGTGCTTCATTTTACAAGGTGCTGAGTTTACTCAAGTCTCTCTAACTTTAATAGCATTTTAGCACTTTTGCCGACTGACCACATAAGGCAAATGGTCACGGAAAGGACGCCCTGCATGTGTTTTGGCAGGGACATGACACCTCTTTTCAGCATCAGGTATGTGTTCAAATAACTTCAGCTTTTGTGCTAGAGACTGGCTATTGCTGGTTCACCGTGGATGCTTGGTAATGGAAGTCCAGCTCGCATCTCCTGGCACTTTAAATTCACTTCTTCTTGCAAAAGTAAATGCTTTCTGACATGATTTACCACTTAGCAACTGAGCCAGATGTATGTGTGGATTTAATCTGTAGCGCCTAGGAACGAGAGCCTGCTATCGTGTCTAATTAGCATCACGCGTGGCTTACATATATAAGCAGGAAAACAAAGCTAGAGCTGCTGTTCTAGGCGGCATTAGTCACTGTCTCGTACCTGCCTCCCTGCAGGAAGCTTCCACAGTTTACAAAAGCTCCAGCATCCCCAGCTGTCTGTGCCCTGGCGGTTGCGTGCCAGGTGCCTGCCGGTTTTCCAGGCCTCCTCTCTGCCCTTCGCTGGCTGCGGTGCAAATGCTCGTAGGGTCTCGGTTGAACCAGGTTCAGCAAAAATAAACGTGTCAGATAGAATAATCCGCGTCACCTTTCCCTGTCCGGCCCGTGCTTCCTCAGCATTTCCGTGACAGCATCTTGCGCTGCTGGCCTAGAGCAGAAGGGGGTTTGGGGTGATTAAGCCCTGCCTGTGTCGAGGGGGGGATGCGCCGCCTGTGCGGGGCTAATCCCGGGGCTGCCTCCCTCCGCCCGGGGCTGCGCTCTCCTCTCCAGGAGGCTGCGGTATTTCTGCTGACAGGGGGATTTTTTTTTCTTATGCCCCGAGGAGATTCCTTTTTTAATGTGAAAATCGAAATAAAGCTGGGAGGAGGAGGAGGAGAAGCCAGCCACCACAATAGTTTTCCTCTGCAGCGTGTTCGGAGGCAGCTGAACCTCCCCTTGATGCCTGGAGCCCGCTGGGCACGGGATCAAGAGGCTCCTCCAGAAACATGCCTGCTAAATGTAAATAATGGCAGGGAGCGGCAAAGGAGGGAAACCTGAGAAATTGCTCTTTTACCTCGTTCCACGCGCCTCGCTCCCGCTGCGAGAGATTCCCCCTGCCCCAGGGCACGGCCAGAGCAGCAACGGGCTCTCGGAGGCTGCTTCCCCCCACCGCGCAGGCAGCTCTCTGCCTAGTTCTGTTATCGAAATTTGTCATTAGCCGTATAAAATAACGGAGCTTTCCAAAAGAGCTGGGAAGAGCGGGGGAGTGACGCAGCTTTGCTGTAGCAGGCGCGGCGTGCCCACTGCTTCGTAACCCCCCCTGCCAGCAGGGGTTACCGGGGCTTGGCAGCGCGTGGGTGACGCCGTGCTGAGCCCGGCTCCGCGCGTGCCACCGAGCACCTCTTCACCCAAGTGTGCTGACCGCAAGCGATGGACCGTCCCTGAGCAAGGGCTACATGGAGCACTGTCCATGCTCCTGTTTCCGTAGGATGAAGAAGGCTCGTTTGGGTCGTGGGCTTTTAGTTTGGGGCTGGGATGTTTGGAGGGCGGGGGTTGCCTCGCAGTTTTTTGGTTGTCTCCAGCAATAGGGGAGTTAGAAACTTGATGTCTTGCTTTTCAGCCCCATGGAGGAAGTCTGAATATGATTAAGCAAACAGACCCCCAAGATGCTGGTCTGTCTCACGCATGTACTGTGTTCTGACTTGCAACAATTTTCTCCTTTATTTCTGAGTGCAACTTAAAGACAAAAATTAGTCAAAACAGGAGAGCACCGTGATTTTGAGAATACCGTCTGCGTAGTGGGGAGGGAAGGTGATAATGTCGCCAGAAGGTACTTCTCCTGAAGTCTGAAACTGCCTTTCAAACAGCTAGCTTGGAAGGAGATGGATTAAGGGAGCGGAAAGATTTTTCTGTACATGTCGTGTGCTTGTGATGGACACTTAAATTGGGTTGTCCCTTCCGAAATACGTGTAGGGCAAGAGTAAGACTACGCTGAGCTCCCGGTGCA
Organism: Apteryx rowi; assembly: GCF_003343035.1. Classification (NCBI taxonomy): domain Eukaryota; kingdom Metazoa; phylum Chordata; class Aves; order Apterygiformes; family Apterygidae; genus Apteryx; species Apteryx rowi. The sequence goes on along the minus strand of NW_020448307.1, from coordinate 1,697,210 downwards.
CCGTCCTCAGCGAGGACGAGGGCACTGCTGCGCTGCTGCGGGTTTGGGCACGTTTCAGCTGGCGAATCCCCTCGGCGTCTCTCCAAAAGCCTCCCCGCTGCCTTGGGCTGGCTCCCCTTGGCGCCCCGCTGGGATCCCCTCCGGAGCAGCCCGTCACCCGCCAGCGGCCCTGGGGCTGCACCGCACGCAAAGCCCCGGGACTCGCTAACCGGGCAGGAGGACGGCGGCGCGGCGCAGCTCCGGTTGGGGTTATACCGCTGTCTCGCGGAGGCATTGGCATAACTCTGCATAACTACGATTTGCTTACGCGTCAAATCCGGTGCTAACAGCCACGTAAGTGTATAGCTAAATGTACATATATAAGTTTATTTGAGCAAATATTCACTTCCTGCTTCAATATTTTTATCACCCGTTGCCACGAAATTTGAGTAGCTCTTCAAATTCTGTCTGTTGTAGATTGTGAAGGTGCTTTAGGATAAGCGTGAGGAGAGGGGATATCGTCTAATCTCGGCCTTAGGGCGAGGACGTGAAATCGCGAGTGAGGCGGCCGCGCTCAAGCCGCCGGCGTGCGGTGCAGCCGGGGGGTGGCAGCCTCGGCTCGCTCTTCCCGCGTTACGTTCTGCCGTCAGCACAAAAATAGACTTGTTGTCAGCGTTGCATTTCGGGAAGCTGGTGTACGCGCAGTGTGGGGTGCAGGCTTGTACCTTTTTAAATAATGCCCAGAGAAACTATTGTCAGTTTAAAAAAAGGAGAGGGGAAAAAAAAAAAAGAATTTGGCTTTTCTCCTCTAAAAATAATTCAGCACTGTGCGAATGAGAATCTTGAGCCTGATCTGTAGTTAAAACATTGCTTCCTTCTCCTATGGTCTGATAAGGAGCAGACTCCAAAGTTCCCCATACTGAAGACTAAAAAGCTGTGATACGTCTATTTGTGAGAGGGAGTAAGAAATTCCTAACACTGTATTTGCAAACAGTTCTGGTTTTCTCTGAGGGAAGAGAAGAATATTTTAACACTTTGTTCAGAATGCATTATCTATCTTTATAGCAAAATTAGCCCCCAGAACGGTGTTCTAGTCTGGCTGAAATACTTTCCCTAGTCCAATGGATAGTGCAGTTTACTGTTAACGCCCTTTTTTCTAACTAAATCATTTGTAGTCCCCGTGCATTGAATCAGCCTTATAAACAAGGTGCACAGGGATGACAGCCAGTGTCTTACGAAATGAGCCTCAGGAGGAGGAGTATTTCATTTAGCTGATGACAAAGGCTTTGTAATTTAGGATAATGTAGGTCATTGCTCTGGGCCTCCAGCTAAGTGCTTCTAATAACAATTGGCTTTTATGGGAATTGGAAGTATTCCGTATTTTTAGGGTTTGTTCTCTTAGTCATTCATAAAGGTAGTAAAACTGTCCACGTAATGCCGTTTCTCTGGTTTACTACCTGTACGCCCCAATAGCGGCTGGCGCTRTGCTTCTCGCGGGCTCGGTAATCGTTAGCGTCGCGTTAAGTCGCCTGCGATGAAGCCGTTCCAAGCGTTCCCGGTGACCGGATGGTTTGCAGCAGGCGTGTGCGTTGGCCCTGCTCTGGGCACATGCCTCAGGGATGTCCAGATCACCTTCCTGCTCCCAGCCTCGACTGCAAGGAGCTACGTCCTCTGCCTCGCGTTCCCGGCCCCTTCTGGCCGGCGAGCTTCGGCGATGCCTCGGACATCACGTGCGATACGCTTTGTACTTGTTCCTTCGCTGGTGTCGCGTTTCCAGTGACCTTTTAAACAAAGAGATTCAGGGGGTTGTCGCGCTCTGGCTAGCGATGAGTAAATGTAGGCTGCTCTTCTCCCGCTCCGTGGGCTCCGGGGACACATGTCGGAGCGGGCCCCCGCGCGGGAGGAACATCGTGGCTGCGTTTTTCAGAACAACGCTTTAAGCTTTCCTCTGCGGTCGCTGGGAGAGCGTTTCGGGCATGGAAGGAGATGAAGCTTCGCTGCGTAGAACGGACACGGGAGACTTGCTGAATTCAGGAATGAAGTCCCTCCTTATCCACAGCTGCTCTCTCCTCCTTCCATCCGCGCTTTGCTTTGGGGCCGGGGCCGGGTGCTGCTGCCTGGAAAAGCTCCCGTGACTGTGGGATCCCGTCTCGGGCTGGCCCAGCGGCACGTGGGTGTGCTGCTCCGCTCCGAGCAGACCCGAAAACTTCTCCTCCGTGCGCGCGGCTCTGCTCAGCCTTCGAGACTCTGTTATTAATCTGTTCTTATGTTTTCATTCAGCAGTTTAGATCGTCTCGGTGTGATAAGCTGCTACAGGAGTTGAAAGTTCTTATCTACTTCTATTGCTTTCATTATTTGTTTGTTTTTCTGGAAGCAGAAAAAGCCATCAGACTTTTTCATTTTCTCTGCATGCTTAGTCACAGCTTCTTAAACGCTGACTGTCGTTCACAAAAGTTGAAATATTAAGAAAATTCAAATTTCCTGTGTGGTCTCATATGGAAAGTCTCTTTAATTTTCAGATTGGAAAATGCTGAAAATATGCTTTCTTGCACCACACTTGCCATGTGCTAATCTGGTCTCATGCTCCTGCACACCCCTTCGGTTCAGAAATTGTTTCCTTCTGATGACAAAATTTCCTTTCCTTATTTATTCACACCCAGAACAAGGCAAAGGGTTTTGGAGTCTGAAGGCTGAAACGCATGATGCAGCATCTAGTAACGAGTCAGCAGGTTCTTTATGTTGTTTGTCGCAAAAGTTGATGTTTGTGTATTTTAGACTTTGGATCCATAACGGGGTCCTGGCGTGCCAGTTCCGGACGGCGTCAGGGCTCCCTGGGGTGAGCCGTCTGGCCAGCGTGCGGGAGACGACCGCAGGTTGCCTGCGTGTGCATGCCGCGCCAGGCCTTCGGGAGGGGGCGGATGCTACCCAGCAGGTACGCTGTAGATAAGCTCCAGTAGTCAGAAACATTAGGATACTAGGTCAGGGAACGGAAACGAATAAATATCGCTGGTCTTTTGGGAAGGGAAGTCAGAGAAGATGCTCTGAGAATTCCTCCTCGTCCCAGGCTCGACGCCGAACAACTGAGATACCCAAAATCCAAGGAGCGCGCTCTTGGAGGCAGCTGATGCTTAAGGAGCCCCCGTGAAAATGAAGCTGGTTGCAGCCAGCGGGAGCTGGATGCAGCTGCGTGTTGCCAGCATTAGCAGGACGTCGTTTCAGCTGCAGACATCCTACCTGACTGTTGAGCATGTGGTACCCTGTGGCGTTGTCCAAATAAATAGTGAGTAAGGCGTAACGTGTGGGGTGCGTTTGAAGTGCGTCACAACCGGGAAAGCTGTTCTGCACGGTGGAGTGCTGCAGTGGCCGCTGTGGCAAAGGAAGGCTGTGGGAGGAAGCGCAGTGCCGTTTGCAATGTAAATGGGTTTTTAATTCAGTTCCACAGCCTCTCCCCTCCTGCTGTTAAATAAGTCCGACTTTGAAGTGAAGCCTGAAGAGCTGGTATCTGCTCAAGGGCAGAAGCAGCATTTTCATTTTATCACCTTTTTGACTTGTGTGTGTGAGAAGCTGGCACATGAGATACCAGTGCTGTCTTTCTAGGACCTTGTCGCTTATCGAGAGTCCCGTGTCAAGTTTGCCACAAGTGAATGGTTTAAATTTCTTAATGTTTTAATGTTGCAGCTTAGGAGGCAGAAATCCCCATATTTCATTTTTGCGTATCTCCCTAGCACAGACAGAGCCTTTCCAGTGCTGTCCAACTGGGATACCTGTTCCTTAAGTAGCAGCTTGCTTTAAACTCAGCGTGAAGTTCTAGTTTAGCGAGAGCGCAGCTGGGGTCTCTGGTCCCCCACGGAGAAGCCGCCTCGTTCCAGGCGGGCAGGAGTCCTCGGGCGCCGTCGCGAGTGCCGCTGCGCTTCCTTAGGCACCACCGTCTCTTCTGAATCGCTTTGTCTCTGCACAACGAGGAGCCTTGTTCAGTGTTTTGAAAACGTTTGGCGTTGGATGCTGAACATTTTCTTTCTCAAATGGGGTGATGGTTAAGTGGTTTCCTCTTCCCTTTGAAATGAGTAAACTTCCAAACCACTAAGCTGGTGAGTATTGACTGACTCACCAATGGGATTAGCGAAGATCAAATACATTATGTCTGGTTTACTTGGACATAAGCTTCTTGCAAGCCCGAACATAGTGCTTCTACTGGTTAAACTGTGTTAAGCTGTCTTGTGTGTGCAGTATGTGAACTGCCTATTTGGTTGGGGAGTGGAATTAAGAACAGGGCTGAATTCTTTGTTCCTTGCCCATATGTACCACGCAAACAGTAGAAAACGGGTCAAAACCACGAGCAGGAGAGCCCCTGCTAGTGTTTTCTTTTTTAAGAGAGGATCAGCTCTTATCAAGGACCGAGCAGCTTTTGCAGAGAGCGTTACTGCAGCTTACGTTCTCCCGCTGAATCAACCCTCCCAGGCCTTATCTGTTGTTGAGGACTTAGTACCAAAAAGAGTCTACGTGCTCTGCTGAACGCTATCTGTAGGTTGTTGGCTGCTCCTGAAGTCAAATCGCTCATCCCCCCCCTTGCACCACGAGCAGCCTTGTGCCCAACGAGCAGTTATCCTCCAGATTGGGTTTCTGCTGCTTCTCTGGAATTCCTTGAGCTTTGCCTGGGATGGAAACTGCAGTGTCAGAAGTTCTCTGCTCTAATCCTTTTGATGGATGAAAACCCACAAGTATTCCTGCAAAGAGAGCCCTGATAAACATTTCTGATCACGTTGGATTCTTGCAGTTCCTCTTGCCGTGCCTGCGTTTCCCCGTTGCCAGGGATTCTGTCCGCTTCCCTCGCGTAGAAATAGCTGCGCTGCGGCGCTAATGCATCTGAAAATAACTTGGAAGGAAGCAGAAAAACTAGACCAAACAAACAAAGCCGAAACCCCAGCTGATTTGCTATCTGGGCCGTCTCGCCGCAATTGAAGCCGATGCCCCGTCCCCGGGTTTTGTGAGAGCGGCGCGGCGGTCCCTCCGCGGAGCTGCCTGGAATCCCAATGAGGCCGGAGGCGGCTGCTTCTCCAGAGCCCGGGACCCTGCGGAGACCCGCAGCCCCGCTCGCCAGCCTCAGCAGCATGAGCCTTGCCAGGCTTTTTGTCTTCTGTACTTCTTGGCTGCAAGAGAAGCTGTGATATTTGGGATCGAAAGCTTGACAGCTTATACCCAGATGCAGTAGAGTAATCGTCAGGCCGTCCAGCGTCCCGCAGGACTATGTCGTTGGCTCTTGCTGTCCGCAGCACGGTTCCTCTGTTGTGCACGTGCGCGGTTGCACCTGAAGCTGGGAGCGTGCAAATACTCTGCACTTTAAGACCATCATGACCTTGGTAGGCAGAGTAAATAAGAAGGTTTTAACTCTGTAAAGGACAAGGGTAGTCCAAGGTTGTCCAGAAGCTGCCGAGATGGTGCTGTGCCCAAGGGGGAGGACTGGGCTACTTTTGTTCCCAGGCTCCCCTTGCTTGTTTGCAGTTACTTTTCCTGTCCTTTCCCCTTCTCCCTCCTCTTTGAAATAAAAAAAATAGAGTTATTTTTTAGTGGCTGAATTTACAGCGCGGCTCTCGGACCGTTGTGTTGGTAGAAACGGGGGTGGACAGCAGCACGGGGGCAGGAACGAGCCGCGGCGGCGGGAGGGAATGTCCCGGGCCAGCGTTGTCGTGAACAGCCGTCATCCCGCGGCCGCAGCGCGATGCTTTCTCGGGGGGTTCCTCGCAGCACGGCACTGCTGACGGTAGCGTTTGGCGTGGAGCTGCATCAGTACCGCTGTATAACAACCTCAGCGTACGGCGGTAGTCGGGGAAATGGTGGTGCTACGCAGGTGCGAACATCTTGGGGATAAAGGTGCTGAAATTCTTTACGCCGCTGCAGGTCCCTGCTGCGAGCTGGGTGCGGGGCTGGACCCTGTGAGCCCGTTCGGCTCGTGCCTTGCGTTCCCCTGTCCCCGATACGAGCGTGGCTAGCCCCAGCTGGTGAGCTGCGTGGGCGAAAGCCGGAGGAAGAGTTTGGCATCCAGCGTTGCGCACTGGTTCTCTTGCTCTAAAGACACGCTGGAAACGCGGGTCGATTCTTGGAGGCGTCGTCTGCTCGTTTATTCATCCGGGTTAGGACCTGCAGGGACATCCCTGGGAAGGCTCGACGGGGGTCAGCCCCCGGTGCTGCCGGCTCGGCTAGGAGAGAGGTCACCTCCTCCCGGGAGTTTTGTCTTTGCCACCCGCGTTTTCCTCCCTGCAGCCGACTGACGGTGTCCCCCTTCTCTCTGCAGGCCTGGCGTGATCACCATGCAGGCGCTCTCCGAAGAGGACCGAAGGCTTTGGATGGAGGCGATGGATGGCCGGGAACCGGTGAGCAGAAATATTAGTGAAAACTGGTGGGGAGGAACGCGGAGAGCTTTTCCTCGCCCGGGGCAGATCGTTGGCTGCGCAGCAGCCTGCCGTGCGGAGCCTGCCAGCCGGTGTGAGAACTGTATCCGTGGGGCAGCTCGCGCAATCTGCCAAGAGAATAGTTTAATCCTTTGGTTAAATATTTGAGGTAATACTGTATCTCCTGTGCTTGGATTGCTCTAAGGTGCGGTGGAAAGGAGGAGGGTAGGCTTAGCCAGCACAAACACGCTGCTGTGCTCTGCTGTGCTAAAAGGAAAATATGGCAAAAAGAGCAGTGGAAGAAAATACGCTGTAGATTTCCAGGGCTTTTCTTTTTTGAGTCCTGCAAATCATCTGGCAGCCGTTCCTGGGTCTGGCAGAGTACTGCAGATTTAGTGTGAGCTGAAGCGCGTAGCCCCTGTCCCTGATAGCCTCGGCGTTGCTGCGCCTGTTCCCGTCRTGCCGAAGCCGCGCAGGCTTCCTCGGCGCTGGCGGGGAGGAGGGAGGCTTTCGGGCAATGCAGAGGGTTCTCCTGTGCATGCACCCTCTCCCGCCGGGCTGGAAGAGCTCTGGTTCTGAACGGGCTCCCTCTGACAYGTTTTGCTGTGGGTGCCGTGTGTAGGCGATGGGATCCTGGATCCTTTCCAAAAAGCCGGCGGCGGAGCGGCAGCAAGCACGAACCCGAGGAGCAGCCCTTGAGCGCAGCCTGCGGTCAGCCTGGGGGCCCCAGTGCCTCGGCACGGCCAAAAGCGTAGCAGGATGCGAAGAGAAACTCTGCGGATAGTTAGAGCAGCCAGGGTTGTTACGGGACAGTCTGCACGTTTTGGAGTCGGTGTCTGTTCTTCTGGGCTGAAGTCAAGCTCTGGCGATGAGCTGAGAGTCGGCGAGGGGATCGGGCCGGCCCGGCCCGAAGCAGCCCCGCCGCCGCAGGCTGGTCCTGCTCTGAGCAGACCCCCCAAGCTGGGCCACTGAGGTGTTTGTCAGAAAAAACTGTTCGTTACACCAAGGAGACAGGCGGACTGTCCGGTGCGTGTTTTTAAGCACGTGCCGTTGTTAGTCGAGCAACTCGCCTTTGACTCATCCGCAGTGATTCAGAGGTCTGAAGGGCGATGCATGTTGGAAGGTGCTGCGGTGTACTGCAGGTAGAGCAGTTCTCTGGGGACTACAGTCAGGTCTTCAGCTTTGAAACGCAGATCCGTAGGATAATTCAGGTGGAAAGGAGCTCGGGAGGTCTCTAGTCCAACATCCTAGTCAAAGCAGGTTACTCGGAGCTTTATCCAGTCGGGTGTTGAAAACACCCAAGGAAGGAGCCTGCACAGTCTCTCCGGGCTCCTTGTCTGTCCTCCTGGAGAAGAGTTTCTCTGGATACCCAGCCTGAACCTCTCTCATTTCCATTTCCGCCTGTTGTCTCTCGTCCTGCTGCCATGCCCTGCTGCCAGGAGCCTGGCTCTGTCCTGGTGCCCTCCTCGTAGGAAGGCTGCGGTCRGGTGCCCCGGAGCCTCTCCTCCTCCACGCAGGGTAAGCCCCGCTCCCGAGGAGGACACGTGCCGTGTAGCGTGGACCTGCCGCAGATGCTAATCCCGCCTCTCCGCTGCGCTGATCCCTCCCTGCTGTGCTGCTGGGACGAGGCCGCTCAGCTGCATCTAGACTCGTTTCCAAGAACAGGCGTTGTGGGAGCTGCGTGCGTAGAGAAGCAAAAACGAGCCTGAATGCGCGTTGCGTACCAAGAACTAAGGACAACCCCTGCTCTCTTTCTCTGACGTTTGTTGGAAAGGGACCCTTGTTCGGCAGTCGGCCTCCTCGAGCTCGGCTCTTGCCCGGGTGGCCCTTCCCTGGGGCAGCCGCGGTGGGAGATGCTCCTGTGCAAGTCGTACCACCCCCTCCGGCTCCCGCATGCGACCTGTCTTTTTCCCTCTTAAACCAAGCCCTCCTTTGCATCTGTGGTGGCACCTGGAGGCAGGATAATGTTTTCTTTTTTTTCAGTAACGAAACATGCGTCCTTGCACATTTCTGCACGTAATCCGAATTGAGCCTTGTCCTCCTTTAGCCTGTTCACCTACTTCCCACTGCCTCACCTCCACTGGAAAATTTTGCTGTAAGGATGTGAAACGCAGTCACCTGCAATTGCAGCTGCATGAATCTGAGCCCTCGGTTGCATTTTGACCGGCTGACGTTTTCAGGATTTGGCACAGAAGCGGGGCCCGTCTGTCGGGATCGGGTTGCAGGAGTGCAGCCAGCGATTTGCAGCCGCCTCTGGTCAGAGGCTGTGGGTTTTTTCGCTTGTTTGTGAAGTGCCGTACATGCGAAAGGTGCTGTGAAGCAACAGCTGCAGGACTGCCCGGCTGAGCCTGTTTCAGAAGCTGGTTAGGTGAACGAGTGTGGAAAACCACACAGGTCCTCACGCTGCCGCCTGCCTCCTTGTCCCCTATCTCGTGCCCATCAGCCTCGGGTAGCTCGCTCATCCAGCACATCAAGGGTTGTTGCTACACGTTGGTGCAATACCTCAGGGCGTTTAAATGCTAAAGACACTGAAAGCTGGCCTTCCAGGTGTGGCGYGGGAGCCCCTGGGAACGAAGCCCAGGTGGAAATGGATCCAAGAGGCATTTTAGTGGGGAAGCCGGTGTGTGTTGACAGGCAAGGTAGCTCCTTGTCCTCAGTTATCCTCCTGGCTCCACCAAGAGTTGCAGGAAATCGCATTTTTGGTCTTCTTGTTTGGGTTCTTATCTTGCAACACAAGGGTGTGGGGTGTTACCTACTCCGCAGAGATTTCCTTGAGCAATAGACAGGGATTTAACCTTTGGACTCCTAGAATTCTCCATTCGAGGCTTTGAATATATTTTTGTAGCCAAAAAACCCCCTACTGGAAAGAATGTCTTGGTTGAGCAGGACACAGAGTGTGGGAAGGATTGGCGTGGTGGGGACTGCGATCCCACAGCAAACTCAGGCGCTAGATTGAAGTGGACTGGAGTTTGTTTCTTAATTATAATTTAAAAACTAAAACCAAATGTTGTACTACGTTTTAGTAAGATCTAAACATAGAACATGGGCTACATTAGCCAAGACATTTGTCACAACTTGAAAAGATTTATTATATATCTCACAGTCAAAGCAGTCTCCAGATAGCTATCATCAGTCTGTTAACTCTTACCACTTGTTATTAATTTGGCTTAAAACCCCGTGTTGACTTTGATTTTTCTTTTAAGTTAGAGGATGGAAATTGGAGAAGATGTTAGCTCCATAACAGAGCAGTTGCCCTCATCTTCATCCAGTTATTCAGGACAAGTTTCCTATGTCCCCCTGCCCCGGTGATGCAGTTCGTACATGTGTACGGTGGAGCCCGGGGTGATGCTGAAACCCCGTTGGAGCCCGAGTCGCGAGCAGAAGTTGTGTTGGCTCAGAGGGGGGGAACGGGGTAGGTTGTAGGACTGAGAGGTGCAAATCAGGCTGTTTGCTTTGGAGCAAAGAGCTGAAGAAGATAAGCGTTTCCGCGAGCTCGTGGCTTTGTGGGCCGCGTCTGTGGTGAGCGTGCACGCCAGCCCCGAGAGCGGTCGCAGCGACAGCGGCTCCCGCTCTCGCCTCCCGAGCCGACCGGTAAGCTCGGGAGTGATTCTCGCGTCCGCACAAGCAGACGTGTACTAGTGTTTGGAAGCGTTTGGGACTTAAAAATGTTCATCAACAAAAAATGAGCCTAGCCATACAGGAGCAGGCAGAGGGTTAAGAATATGAAGCATGTTAGATCGCGTCCCTGTTGAGCTGTATTAATCCATCATCCAGAGCCTCGATTGGTGATGGAGACGTTAGTGTTAAAAGGCGGATGCAACGTCCTGCGATGCTGACGGAGGCAGTAGGACGTGGACGGGCTCGGAGCAGGGCTGTTCTGGCACTCGCATCGTGCTGCCCTTTGCTCGATTTGCTCTGTTTTGCTTTTCTCTTCTTTAAAGCAATACAAGTCTGTAAAAACGCAGCAAGCATTTCGTGCAGGGGCTGGCTTTGCTAACGCCGCGAAGCCGAACGCGCCGTCAGCTGGGATGGGGCGGCCGGCTCCAAGCCGTGTTTCGTGCCTTCTCCAGGGAGGGAGGCAGATCTCCGAAACGCGGACACACCACCGCTGCTCTTGCCTTTCCGTCTTTGCTCCCCCCCCCAATTCCTTCGTATGCTCCGTAAGGTTGTAGGAGCAGGAGCAGGTCCCGGTCGTTGCGGCCCCGGTGCTTATCCATTGGGTGCCGGGGACTCGCCGCTCCCCTTCCAAGCCAGGGCCCCGGTGGAGATGCGATGCCGCTTGCCAGCGCTGGGCTCTCCGGACGGCTCAGAAGTGGTTAGAGCCGAGTTCATAGAAGCCCAGAGGGCCACAAAGGCTCGTAAATGATTTTTGAGGTATTATGGAGACGCTCAAGCTCTCCTCGGCCTCCTGCGGCGCCGCGGACGTGCAGGGACRCGCGGTCCGTCGCGGTAGCACTCGTTCGCGCCCGGGTGCCGCGTTCCTGGTGGGTCTGGCGTCGTTTCGCCTGGCGGCGGGCGGCAGGAGCGGGACGTCTCATGGAGACCGTTCGCTTTTTGCTCGTCGCGTCCCCCAACGCCGTCCGGTCGGGACGGGGCGGCCTCCGCCGGTCCTGCGCGGCGCGTTGCAGCAGGAGGGTTCCTCCGGGAGGGCAGCACAAAATGGAGAAGGCCCCGGGGGCGGCGGGATGTCGTAGGGGCCGCTCTCCACTAGATGGCAAGCTGAGACCAGCCCGCTCATCGCACTTGTGCCCGGAGCCGCTCGGCTCTCCGGCAGCAGCGGCGACGTGCTGGTGGCCCCTTGCCGTCTCGGCGTCGGTGGCTTGGCCGTGCGGAGACGGGGCAGGGGACGCAGAAGAGCCCAGGGGTCGGGGCGAGCGTCAGCCCCGCGCGGCGGTTTCCCTCTTCTCTCCACTTCTGTATTCGTTTCAAGCGTGTTTTGGGAATGGTGCAAAACTGACAGGTCTGGAAGGGGATTTTCAGCTTGTAAAAGTGAAATGGGCCGTAGGAAAACCAAGCGTCGGCTCTAGCCAGGGTTTCTGGGAGGCTGCTCCCCCCAGCGCCACCTCTGTTCGCCGTGCGCCTTTCGCCAAAAACCACCAATTTGCAGCCGAAACGGGGTGAGCGCTGTGCTGGAACTGGGGCCGCGTCGCCGGAGCCCGTCCCCGTCCCACGGGATCAACCCGGGACGCGGCCGCGGGGCGGCAGGCGGCCCGGTCCCTGCTCCAGCCCCTCTCCCGGCTCTCCCCGTCTCGCAGACGTCCGGCGGGATCGCGGCTCGTTCGCCATTTCTGCTCGGGAAACGTAATGCCGTGTTTTGAAGCAAAGCCCCACCGTAACGGCGAAGCCCGGCCGCGCATTCCTGCCCGACGCCACGCACCCTCTCCTCCCGCCTCCGCCCCAGATACTGCTGCTGGGAATTCTTTCCAAAATTGTTTTTCATTTTCCTTGTCTAATTATACAGAATGGTGAGAGATTAATTTCCCAGTGGAAATGATGTCTTTTGAACTCAATCCAGCGCTTTCAGCCTCGGCATTCCTGTCATTTTGGCTCATTCAGAAAATAAATTAACTTGAAGGGCTTCAATCACAGCCCCCGAGACGCCGTGGAGGGATGGCTGGATACCGGCTGTACCAATTCCCAGCCTTCTCGTATTCCAGCGTAACTAACTGGAAGCTGCAAATCTGTTTTATCGTTTTAATTCATTTTATCTCTGGCTCCTCAGAGGTCACTTGCCTGCTCTATATTGGTTTTTATACTGCACTCATTACCAGCGTATCTGACTGTTTCCAGCAATGCTTTAAAACCCTCTTTGACTGAGACGAGGGCCGATGATTTATGCTTGGGATGCGGTATTTACAGCTGCTGCTACATCAAGATCAGGCAGGGGCTCGGGGACTAATCACTCAAGTTATCGATAATATCAGYGGTGTTTTTCTGCGAGAACGCTGGCCGTAAATTGAGCCTCAGACCGGTAGCGACTGAGAAATTGAGTTATTAGAGACGGTAGAAAAATCTCCATCCAGAATTTCTTTGACTGCAGCTGGTCTTCTTTCGCCTGGCTTYCCCTTACCTGGGCGAGCGGGCGGGCGAACGCTCGTCGCGTGGGCTCGTCCCGTGCTCCCACGGGCTTCGTCCCTGCCTGTCCGTGCAGCTTTTTCCTTGCAGCCCTTTCCGTGCTCCTCTTTTTACTCTCCCAATCCCATGCCAACCACAAACGTGTGTTTCTGTGCGCCTTCCAGAGAAAGATGGGTATTTGTTTATGTTTTATCTTGCAGTTTTTCATGGCCTTCGTCCTCTCCGGGTTTGTCTGCTTATGGTGCATCCTTTCTTTCTGCTCTGGTTTCCGGGACCTGGCTCCTTCCAGTTGCTTCTCCATCCCACCGTCTCTGTCTTTGCTGAATGGAGCCTTTTTCCCCCTCAGATCTCTTGGTTTCTATCGTTTGCTTTTCTCCTTGCCTCTCCTCTGCCCTCCTGGCCCAGACAAGCTAGTGAGCTCTCCCTGAACCGCRCGGCCGTCGGGCTGCGCTCGCTCCCGCCCGGCAGCGTCCGTAGAGGTCCGTGACAGCGGCATCGTTGTCTCGGTGGAGCGACGTCACCTGCGGGCGCTTCCTGCTGGTGCTTGCGTGAAGCGGTGGAGAGCCCGCGGCCCGCTTGGGCCCCGCAGCATTCCTGCTCGCCTCTTTCGCATCTCACAGTTCCAGCTGTTGCTGCAGTTGCTTTGCCAAAAGTTTACCTGGTTTTTGGGTCAGCTTATTTGGGGACAAGGTGGTAAAAGAGGAGCCTCGGAGAGTCAGCCCCGGCTTTCAGACTGACGGATAACGCGTTGTGTTGCGTGTTGGTTTTGGTATCGCATGCTCTCACCGCTGCTCCCTCCTTCTCCCTCTCCTCTTTTATGGCTTGTTTTAAGCCTATGGGTAGTAACTTCACACTAAGATTGTAAGCTTTTATTTTTTTTCCAAAGCACTTAATCCAGTGAAGTCCTAAGCCTTGACTTCAGGCTTTTAGGTATGGCTCCAATAAATGCTGCTTCAGATTTTGATAGCTTTATAAGCCAAAATTATGGCTGCTTCAAGCTGTGAGGCTTTTGTCCTTTGCTTAACAAGCTGTTTGGGTCACAAATAGGAAAAGATGCTGAGAAACATTCGAGATCTTAAAAGCGGAGAAGAGCCCTCCCTCCACACTGCTTTAAAACCTGACCCTGCAGTGCCAGCTCCTCTCGGGAAGTTTGTCCTTGTCTTCTTCTAACTCTTGCTTGGGAAACCAAGGATCGGCGCGGTGGCTCCTGTCTCCATGATTCCTCTTTGTGAGCGAGGACCTCAGCGTTTCTGCAGCGTGGGCTTGGCTAGAGCTGGCTCTGCTGTAGCTCTCTTGGTTGTGGTCTCCCAAAGCGAGGTGGTACTTGGCAGGTAGGATGGCCAGTCCTACCCTTCTGCCTTCGGGAGGAGGTCATGTTGGTGCTTCTGCTGGGGAACTGGTGGAGGCCGCTGGTCTCCTCAAGCGTTGCCTTGCTGGATGATGCCCATGGAGGCAGGGAAGTGAGGGCTGGGATTTAACGGTSGCTTCGGCTGCCGCTCCGCGGGACACCACACCACGCGCGCCTGTTGAGCAGAACGTGTCCCCGACGCCGGGGTGCAGCGCAACGTGTTCGGGGCAGGAGGCGAGCGAGGYGGCGCGAGGTAGTCCGAATCCGCACAGCACCGGGAGCGGTGGTGGGTCGAACCGCGATCGTTGTGCTGGCCGYGGGCGGAGGGGACATGTCCTCTCTGCTCCTCTCTTTCTTCTTGTCTTACCTCCGTTTAGGATTACTCAAGCAGACAATTCAAGAATCGTCTAGAAATTCAGGGAATAGCTCCATGGTAGTCGCAGAAGCTTCTCTGCCGCTTTCATTGACTATTTTTTCCGCTCCAGATTAAAAATTGAAGTAGATGGTTCATTGCACAATCAGTTGTCAAACAAACAAACCACTTCCGTTATTTCTTCCTTTCGTTGCTCCTTGGGTTTCCTTTCAAGCAGTGATCTGCTGCCCTGCTACAGACCCGCCGYGGTCCCGGATCCTGGCTTTTTCCTTCTCTTTGTTGCAGCCTCAGGAACTTCATTGCCCTCTGACACTGCAAATGTTTTAATCGTGTTATTTCTGTGGCTCCGGTCTCTCCTCGGCACTGCCCTGTTTGCTGTTCCGGCAGAGGTGTGCCGCACGGGGCGAGATACCGGCACGTGTTGGGATGGAATGGGCTGGCATGGATGGGCCCTGCCGAGAGGCGGCTCCAGCAGCAGATGCAGCATGGATGGACCCGTCCCATGCCACCTCCTAACTAAGGCTTGCCCGGTGCCAGGAACGCTGCTCGCGGGCGCCGTGCACATCGATGGTCCGTGTGGTGGACGCTGTCCTCGGGTAGATCGTTGGCTTTGTGGGACTGGAGATCGTGCCTGGAAGGAGCTGAATATCCTGGTGCCGTTTCCGAGAGGAGCCTTCGGACGGGTTGAAGGACTTGCTCTCCTCCAGGAGCAGCCCGCGAAGTGCTGAAGAAAATGAGACCATTGAGTGTGAACTCGTGAGCGTGCGGACGCTGTAGCGAGCCGCGGGGGAGCGGAATAACCCTGCGGAGGCGGCGAGCTGGGCTCTCCGGCACAGAGCTGCTTTCCGCCACAGCCAAGGGGGCTGCCGGCCCCCTGCGCCAGGCTCCCGCATCCCACCTGGGAYGGAGGGAGCAGGCTGCAAAGTGCCCCTGGCTGGGCGCGGGTGCAAGGGCCCGGCAAGCCGCGTCCTGCGAGTGGAGGATTACACCCGCTCYGGCCTTGGAGCTGCTCCAGCCTCGGCACTGGGCCGCCAGCTGCTGCTCAGAGCAACCGGGCAATGCGAAACCTCTTTTCACGGGATGCAAATGCAAGGCCTGTCTGTGTTACAGCTGTTTTAAAAATAAAGATGACACCGTGTCGTGTAAAATTAGGCCGGTTTTGGTGCCCCGAGGCTGCTGGCTGGTCGGTGGACGCTGGAGGGAGGACGGCGCTGTGCRCCCGGGAGCGCGAGGGGCTGGTACCTGGCGGAGGAGGCCGTGCGAGGGGTTGCTCAAACATCCTAGAAAACTTGCGGGAAGCTGTTAAACTAGTCAAAGTTTTCACTTTTAAGCAGTCACTTGAGTGATCCAGACATATCCGCTCCGCTGGAATTGCTTAGAAGTGCTGCTCCGCGAAGCTTTAAGCACGTTAGTTATTCCAAAAACGTATTTTTCTAAACCAGTCGACCTTTAGTTACGTTGTTCTAGAGAGTGGCGTATAGCTAACACGCTTTGCACCTTGCACCTTCCCTCTTTCTGTTTGGTTTGGTTGTTCGTTTGTTTTAAACCGCCTGCTGCTTGATTTCCCTTTAACATTTGGACATGGTAGGTTGATAGCTTGAGCAAGGTAGTTTTTTTCCGTAGGTTGACCCCGATAATTTTTTTCCTTAGGTAGGAAGCGCAGCGGGTTATATAACTCAGCTGAGCTAAGCAGTGCAGATGGCTGGCGAGGCGCCCGGGCGGCCTCGGCTGCGGGGGCCCTGGGGAATGCCTGCACTTGCGATAAACRTGGGCTTGTTTTTAATTAGACCCATCGCTTCGCTCGGCGCAGAGGCGCGCAGCAGCGAGACCCGCGCAGAGGATCCAAGCCCCCAGATGGCTCACTTTGATTTTTCATTTCTTTTTTTTATTTATTTATTATTTTTTAATCAAGCTCAGGCTCAGCGTACGTTGGGGGTTGCAGTCTGTGCTGGGAGCGAGGAGGGGGAGAGCGAAAGCGCAGGGGGGCAGCGCCGGCTGCGGCACGCGAGCCCTGCGCCGGGCGGGAAGGAGGCAGGGGAGGGCGGAAGGAAGGGCAGAGGCGCCAGGGACCCCGGGCCACCCTCTTCCGAACGAACAGCCCTCGCTCGGATGACATAAACCAGAATTTCACAGCAGGTTTGCGCTGCCCTGCCAAGTCTTTCGCTTTGGAGTCRCGGCATATTTTTGCCTCCCTTCCCCCCGCGGGGCGGTTCGCAGTGATGCGGGCTGGGAAGGATCTTGCTCCTATCTATATCGTTCTGGCTCGGAGAGCGAGGAAGGTTATTTCTAGCCACGACACGGTGAAGCCTAGCTCTGAAAATCCTGCTCGGAGTATGAGATCTGGCTCCGGCACAAGAATCGAGCAGGGCTGATAAGGCAGAGCCAGCAGCAAGGGCTGATTTCATCAAGGTTTCCAGGTGTCCCGCTTGCCGCGAGGAAATATGCTGCTCTGCGCAGGAGCCTGCCCGCTCTGGGCGCTGCTGGCAGCCTGCTCCGGCTGGCTCCCGGCACGGCGGCTCCGCGGCCGCGCAGCCCAAACCGGCCGTCCCTGCATGGATGGGACTCGCTGTGTGCCAGGCACGGAGGGGTTTCCACCTCTATGGGGCTCTGCTGCCCCTCTCGCTGTCCATGGTGTGGGGAAGCCAAGCCCAGGACCCCATTTCTCCCGCAGCTGGTGCTACCGGCCTGGGACCACACGTGGCGTCTCCATCCTTGGAGAGATGCGGAAGCCGTCTGGACAGGGTCCTGGGCAGCGTGCGCTAGGGGACCCTGCTGGAGCAGGGGGCTGGACGAGATGATCTCCAGATCTCCCTGCCAACCTCCACCGTTGTGTGATCCTGTGACCGCCCGTGGGCTGCGCGGGTGGAGGCAGGGCAGACTGGAGGCTGGCTGTCCTTGCGAAGGCCAGTTTTAGCAATACCGTGGAAAACCCAAGACAGAAATGCAGTAATTGCCACATGAACGTAGAGCTGAGGAATGACGTGCCTGGCCAGAAGCAGCAGATAGCCCGCAGTCTGGCCCTTCTCAAAAGGCTGAGAAAATACTGGCATCTGGCAGGAGGTTAAGGAAATAATTAGGTGCCTCCTTATGCTGTTTGCAATCAGAGAAAATGCGCCACCCATGTATGCTAAAATTAAGTTTGAAAATGTAATTTTATCACTTTCTTTTTTTCCCTCTTGAATTGCTGTGAAATAATGGAGTATTTGACAGTAGAAACAAAGTAATGCATTATTGTCTTTTAAACTGAAGACGTGCTAAATAATTCATTGAGGTTTTGCTCTCTTGAAATCCTTCCTGAGCTACCGAAGGTCAGCGCACAAGACCTGCTGTCGCTTACGGTTTCTTTGCTACAGGACATCAGAGAAAGTTTTCGTGCGCTACCGAAGCGCTAAGCGAATCAAAGAGCTCGTCTTTGCTGGCCTCCTCAGAGCGCCTGAGCATGGTGCAACATCCTCCGAGCGGCTTTCTCCTCCAGGCGTTGCGGGATAATTTGCACAAACCTTTTCCTAGGGGTTGCTGCTTCTCAGGCTCCCGACTCTTTGTACAGGGTTGGGAACAAATTCTCCAGGACGGATCTTGACGCCCAGTAACTTTGGCCTAGGTCTCGTCTTAGTAAATCTGCATGGCTGGACCCCGGCGTCTATGCCACTTTTCCCCCCGTTTCCCCTTTCGTTTATGGAAAGGTGCCAAAACCCGCAGGGGAAACGGTGGTGCAGGCCCTGCCCATGCCTTCTCAACCGGCCCTTGGGGAGCTCGCAAGCTGGCTGGGCTACCGATTGTCAGGACATATAATGATTTCTATTTATACTTTTTTGGCTTGTTCATCTTCTGAGCTGAAAGTTGAAGAACTTGTTCATGGTTGTTTTGAGGATTTCTGAATATGAATCACAAGGAAATTGCATAATATTGCAGCATTTCCTTCTATTGCTCACTGCTTTAAAAACATTGCGCTCCTCCAGGGAGCCCAAGGAAGTCTGGCAGGACCGGCCCGTTTTGACAGTGTGCTTTAGTCTAAATGGAAAGTCTGGGTTGAAGGGTAAGTCCCAACGCTAGAAAAAGAAGTGCAAGGAAGAGTCCTCCGTGCCAGGGCAGGGACTAGGTGGCTGAAATGGTGTTTTCCTTCTCAAATGGAGAGCCTCGTCTGTGCCTGCAAAACAGGACTGCTGACGCTCTTAACGGTTAAGGCTTTCTGTAAATCACTTATCTCCCACCCCTGAGAAGCTGGACGACACTTTCCTCTAGCTCCTAGCCCTTTGGGCAGAATCTAGGGCTAGTGTCTGAATCTGACACGTTTGGGGAACTGTGCTGGACACCACCGAACCTCCAAGGGTTACAGCTTACGTTGTGCCATTTTGCATTTTAAATGCAAAACTGCTTTGTATATCAAATGCAGTGTTTTTTATAAAGGGTGTGTGCACACATGCAATTGCCGTATGAGAGCACAGTTAATTCATCGTGGAAGTTAATAGACATTATGGCCAACCAGCATGAACCCTGAAATGAGGAAATAAACCTAAAATTACTCAATATCTTCTTTTGCTAGTTCCACACCTAAACCCCCATCTACTTCCTTTTTTCTTTTTGTTACCCACAACTTCCAATTTTATCCTAAACAGCCCACGGGCAGTCAGGCGTTAGCCGTTTGCTCCTTGCGTGTTCGTGTGTGCCATTGATCTAGCGCAGGGCTGCAAAACCGATGAAGTAGGTTCTTGCTGGTTCCCTGTGCAGGTAGAAATGGCATGAGGCTACGGATGGTGGCTATAGGAGGCTTTTTGGTTAGGCTCGGGTTTTTATTAGCTGCATTTCTAACTTAAATATTTATATGTAGTAATTACAGAATTGAAACCTGAGGGGGTGAATGGATGGGTACAGTCTGCATTACCTCTGCCCGCAGCTGGGTCCACGAGATGCTGGAGATGCGAATCAAGGGAAATACAGGTGGCAGCTTTGAAAGGGATCCCGTGGCTGCAGATAGGACGTAAAACGACTCACCGGCACAGCAGCGGCTCGGCGGCAAAGCGGCTGCGCTTTGCTTTGCGAGGTTCATTAGTGCACCCGTGGCTATCGCAGGCCTGCTAATGGTCTGTATAAAACTGCTTCCTCTGCAAAACTTGGTGTAGCTTTGGTGAAATATTTTACCAGGAAGAATTAATTTTTCCTTTGTCAAATTGTTTTAAATATTGAGTCAATGACTGAACACAGCGTGAGTGTTTCATGGGGGTATTTTAATTTAACATTGCAGGAAATTTTCAAAATAATCATAAATCTGGATTTTCTGTGATGCTGTTTACTTAAACTCCTGGTTTACTTACAGATGAATCTCAGAATTTTTTAAAACTGGGTCACAAAAGCCTTGTTTAATCCTCCAAATAGAAATGATGCTGCAGAAGTTGAGCAGAAGTAGCTTCCACTAAAATACTAAGATTCCACTAAGATATTTTGTTCAGGGCATTTGACCATCTACAGTATGAATTCAGAACAYTAAGGCATCAAGGTCTGCAAATTCTGTCTTAGGTTTATATGTTTTTTTTCTATTAACTTCACTTCTGAAACTTCCCAGTAAAGATAGTTTGGCTCTGAAGAGACGATCAAACGGGGATAATCAGCGAGAGCACGAKGTTGAAATGGTGGCGGAGCTGCGGGGTAGGGCTTTGCCGCCCCGGTTTCGTGAGCGGATCACTAAGCCTCTTCCCGCACGCGGTGCGTGGGGCGCCGGCCCCTCACCTCTGCGCGGTCTCCGTCGAATCTCCTAGCCTTTTGCACAGAATAATGCTGGAAAGTGAAAGAAGCTCTTTATTTTATGAGAAGCTTTTTGGATGTAGATGCATTTCCTCCAGAGTGTTTTAACAACAGAAAAATGGCTTGTGTACATATGCATATACAAACACACATATCTAATAACCACACACTTCATTTTTTTTTGTCATACTAACATATGGATCCATTCAGTTCCAGCTTTTCTTTGAAATGATAGTGAAACTGAAAATCTCACCAAAAATCATTAAAGTAACTTGGATAATCTTTGATGTCGGCATATTTAAAATATAGCCAGCACTATCAAATCTTTTCACATTCAAAAAACCCCCACGGGTGGTTGTTTTGCTTAATGAATTGTTTAAAACGGGTAGTCGGGCTTGTGCAGAACTCAGTTGCAAACTCCCAGCAGTTTACTGCGTTCTGCAACGTTCTTGTATTTTTCTTGTTTTTGGAGAACTGCGTCCAGAGGCCCGTGACTATGCAAAGGTTACGTCTTTTTCTTGTTATTTTGGAAAAGCTAAGCTTGTCGGAACGCAGACCCRTGCACGGAGCGGGTCAATAGCTAGGCGGGTTATTGGAGGTCTCCCCAACCCTTCGGCGTTTCCCCGACGGGGCGAGAGCGGAGATTGCTCTGCCGAGAGCCCGGAGGGGAGCTCGGCCGTCACTGCCAGGCACGATTTGGCTGCGCTCAGTGCGCGTTCTTGACGGCGGGGCAGGTGGCAGCCCCTAGGGCCTGGGAGAGCTTTGCTCTTGGACCTCTTACACACACCGCCCGTTTACAGCCCTTTCTTCAGACTTGGAGACTTTCTCTTACGCTGAAAAAATCTCTCTTTGGAAGGCTAGAGGCATTACGAGAAAAGGGCCTGGTTTTAAAAGTAGTGTTTTTCTTGGAAAATGAAAGGATATCACAGAAGTGGGACTTGGTTAAAACCTTGATGTTGTAGAGCAGTGTTAATGGATTAACACCCTGACAGAGGAGGAAAGGTTTGTCCTTAATAAGATGGATGTAGGGTGACAGTGTCTCCTTGTTTTATAGTTGCATAGTTGACCTCTGCATGAAATTTCCTTTTTACTGTGTGTGCATACTTTACAGTTAGTGGCACAAAGATATTGTGTTTCCTTGTCTGTCCTCCTTTTATTTTTTTTAAAGAACAATCTCTGGTGATTAACAGCCTCGCTATTGTTTCAATTAACCAAATTGGAAGAACGGCTGTGCAGGCAAACAGATTTCCCTCCGTAGCTGCTCAGCTTGCACTGAGACCCAAAGCCCAGTGACGGGTCCTTTCGGCCGGGGACAGCAGAGGACACTCGCAGGAGGAGGACAGCAGATAAGGGACGTGCGTCAGGCGCCAGAGCTCTTAACTAGAGAGCAGAGCCCCACTTTGGTGGTATATGTTATTAACTTAGATATCTGGGCTCCTGCTCCTGTGAGCCGCAGCGGAGCGGTTGAATGGGATCCTGAGGAAGGTTGGGCCTCTGGAAGTCCCTGGGAATGAGGAGCTCTTCCCCCGTCCCCTCCAGCAAGTCCTCGAGGGTGGGTGCTGCCGCTGGAGAGAAAAACATCTTTGGGGGAAGCTGACTTCATAGCCAGGCCTGCTAGACAGCGCCACTGGCYGAGAAGCCTTCTGTTTATTTTCTTTCCTGTTTTCTCTTATTTTATTTTCGTGATATAAACACTGTTGCTGCAGGAAAATGCGCTTGCTGACTACAGCTGTTTTTGATGCTGAATCATCCCCCACTTTCCAGATGTGAGATGAATAGATTCTTTCCTGCGAGCAAAGTCTCTACTTYGTCTTGCGTTGTGTGTCTAGATACCTTAGGAGGGGGAGAGGGAAGGTGAGCTGTGGAAAATGTTATAGAAGATTGGCTATTAGCATAAAGGGATCAGTGTCTCTGCCTAAACCCTCAGTTTGGACTTGCACCATTAAATTCACGGCTCCACAAATCCTTCCCGCGGTGGCAAAGCTGCCGTAAGCAGCTCCTGCCCACCCTCRACCCGCGCCAGCGCAGCTGGTTGTGGGCCTGGCCCCGAAAGGGATCCAGCAATGGACCTGGGCTAAAAATAAACCTGCAAGAGGCAAATGRAGAAGAAGAGATCTTTAATGCTGATTAAGTTCCCTAATTTAGCTCACCCCACCGCCTTGCAAATGCAACCGAAGGAACGGCACGTTGCCACCGCGGAGGTGCCCACGGAAGTGCAGCCCGACGTAGCGGTGCCTTGGTGGCTTCCCTGCGGGGCCGGTGCAACGGCTTGTAGCGAGGAAAACCCAGGARTAATGTTACAGCAGTAACCCCCCAGAAGCACGTGGTCCGTCCCCGTGCCCGGAGGCAGGCTCGTGAACCTCTTCATGCCTARTGCCGATGCCCTTCGCGGGGAGCCCGGGAGGCGCTTGCATGCTGGCTGCAGATTAGAGCCGCTCTTCCTCCCCGCTTCCCGCCGCCGTGCCGGTTGCTGCTGGCTGCTGCGTTGCTATCAACATTGTCTTTGGAAACGTGCCTTCCCTGCTTGCTATTTCTGGACGTAGCGTGTGATTAAATCAGCGCTCCGTGTCTCGGGCTCCTGCGAAAGGGGGCTCCCAGCCTTGCTCCCGGGGAGAGGAAGGGTGTGCACGCGGCTCGCTTTGTTCGGAAGCCTACACAAACGTCGTTTCCTGCTGTAATGGATGCTGCCACCCTCGGCTCCATCTTATGATGACAGTGAAGCGCCACCGTGCATGTATTTCTGCTTGGGCTCTGGGCTGATGGGCTAAAAGGATTTTTTTTTAATCATGTTAGTCTTTTGAGCAAGTGAAATACAGCACGTTTGAAGGCTGCTCTCCTTACAGCCACAGTTTTCATTACTCTGTGTTTTTACATTGTGCGTAAACTGTGATTAAAAGCTTCTGCCATTGCTCTTTTCCCTTTTATTTGATCTGTTGAAGCAGTTGCTTTAATCTAAGGTAGCCGAGTTGTAAAAGTGGTGTGGACAGGAGGAAGATCACCAATGTTTGAAGGTGGGAGAGTCTTGGGGTTAAGTCACAACGTTGGCTAGGAAAGTGGCTCTGGTGCGGCCGTGTCGGTGCGTTGCCCAATCCTCCTGCGTTTCAGGTCCTCTGCAAATTAATGTTTTTTTCCCTCTCTTACTCTTTGCCCRTCCTGTTCACTCAGGCTGTAAGCTCTCGTGCGCAGGGACAGCGTCCTGCTCCTTGCCTCAACAGCACCTTCCAGCTGTTCCTACCRTGCTGATAAGATGTAATGGGAATTACCTGCCTCCCACTAAGTTTATTTGCTTTATTTGCTTCTCCATGAGAAGAGAGAGGAGAAGAGCGCCCGTTTCATGGTTTGTTTAAAAGCTCTTAGAGCTTCTGTTCTTACCTCGTCTCTTTTGCGTTCTCTCCTTCCAAAAAGTATTCTGGTTGCTATTCTAATAAAACTGTGAAGCTGTGAAAACCTGGCTTTTTGAATGTAGAAGTCCTTTGTGGCCTTTTYGGCCAGGTCCCCAAAGGCCACAGAGTGCCCTGGAAGCTGTCGCCAGTGGGCGTTAGCCACGAGATGCATCAGCAGCCGCTTCGCAAGCGGAGGCAGGGCGTTCACGAGACTTTCTTCTTGTGTTTTCCAGGTCTACAACTCAAACAAGGACAACCAGAGCGAAGGCAGTAAGTATTTCTTTTTAAGCATGACCTTATCCCTCGAGAACGCGGCTGCGTTGGGTAATTTGCAGATCGGGAGCTGTGCTGGGCTCTCATGTGCRTGCGGGGAGAGCGCCGAGGCTTTGGGAAGGGCTGGGGCAGGGACCATGCGTGGTCGTGGGCACGTCGGGGCGGCGTGGGGCCTGGCGCCTGCTGCGGAAGGCTCGGCCTCACCGGCTGGGGCTGGCCTGCCTCCGAGGTTGTGAAGCGTGCCGGGAAAGGGGAGCTGGGTCATTCCTTCAAACAAGCGTGGGTGTCCCAGGCCAACAAATTCTCACTTCTGAACCACAAAAAAGAGAAGTCTGGTGTGTTCCCCAGCTCCGTCCTGCTGGGGAGGRACCCGGAGGACTAACTCCCCTTTCCAAAGGGGAACTGGAGCAATAATGTCGAGGCTGGGGAGGTCCTGCCTAACCAGGGTACTCAACAAGAGCCCCTAAAACGGGCTGTTTTTATTATAGTTTGGGCAGTCAAGGACTGGAGTCAAGAAAGCACTTGTTTCTCTTGCTGGAGTAGTGGTTGCACCTGGTCCTAGCTCTCGTGTCCTCTGTTTCAAAACCCTTAATTGAGCCATTTCCCGAAAGGCTTGAATTGCCATTAATTGCAGTACTCARAATGCTGATCCCTTCCCTCCTCCCCCAAAGTCCTTGGTCACGCAGGAGCCCGGCCCGGGTTTACGGTTGGTAAATAGTTCATTTGTATACTGTCTTGGACAGGGTGTTTTTGTCTTGACTAGAAGCATTTTTTCTCACAATAATAGGTATAATTTACAGATAATGTTCCTTGCACCCAATTTCAGMCTTTCTGTAAAACAGTCTTTTCCTCATTTCTGCCCTCGCTGATGTGGCCTCTCCTTCCCTCCGGATCTTCCACGTTATCAGCTGCATATGCATCTTATCCCATAGGTATTCCTTTTGGTTTTGCGCAATCCAGATGGTGCTCCCAGCATTAAAAATCGTGCTTCGCACTTGCGAAGGGTTGTGTGGGTAACGCCGTAGCCGAGTGCGAAACCTGCATCAGGGCAGCTCAGTTTTCTCTCCGTTTCGCAGCAGGGCAAAGTGAGGTTTTGCAGGGACAGAGGACAGACCTGGCTCGACGCTCTCCTCGTCTAGTCGTTAATTATCACCAATCTGTGAGCTCCCTGCAACCGCTGGTTGCGCCAGGGCAGTATGCGGTGATTGGGATCAAGAAACTGGTGAAAATAACTRTTTTGTAAACCTTGTTGAGGGTGGGCGCAAAAGCAGGAAAAACATTTGGGGCTGGCGAAGCAATTACTGCTTCTGAAAGAGACGCTGGTCCGGCTGCGACCGTCCCGTCTCG
Organism: Apteryx rowi; assembly: GCF_003343035.1. Lineage (NCBI taxonomy): Eukaryota > Metazoa > Chordata > Aves > Apterygiformes > Apterygidae > Apteryx > Apteryx rowi. Next base: position 1,672,307 of record NW_020448307.1, on the reverse strand, counting down.
CGTTCGTGGGGCCGGTGACTTGCCTGGAGTCCCGCTGCAAAGCAGCTGCAGCTCTTTGAGGATCGGTAAGCGCTCGAGTCGAACGTGTCCACGCCGTTCCCGTGGCTGTCCGCGCTTTCTAATCCCCGTCTTTAGCTGTTCCGCGTGCGGTGGGTGCYGCGGAGGGGCTCCCGCGCGCCTGCGCAGGGTTTCCTTGGATAAGGGCTCTCCAGGCCACTGCGGCTCTTGGTGGCCGAGCTGGGTTTCCTTGGATAACGGCTCTCCGGGCCACCATGGCTCTTGGTGGCCGTGCTGCTGGCCAGCCCCGGGGCTCGTGCGTGGCCACCGTGTGCCCTGCGCTGCCCCTGCCCTCGGGACACCAGCCTCATCCTGCCCTGGCCGGCTCACGGTCCCRTTCGCTGGGGGATCCTGGCGTATAAATAGCGCATTTTCCCGGGCTGAATCCGAGCCGGCGTGCCCGCCGGAGGGAATTTCGCACTCCCTTCGGAGGCTGAGCCGRGGGCCCCGTCTGCCCGGGGAGGAGGCTGGGTGCCGGCAGCTCCCCCGCGCCCCCCGGCCGGCCGGGCTCCCCGGTGCCGGGGGCTGGTTGCTTCCCAGCTCGCCCTGACTGCAGCCTGCGCAGCAGCTCTGCGTGTCGCCAAGTGCCGTGGAGCTTCGAAGGCRCCGAATGCCAAGTTTCTTCCTGCTCCTCTTCCCTGCGTAAGGAAGAAGTCGGGGCTTGGTCGGCTTTGGCGAAGTTGCTTATCTTCCAGCATCCTTTCCGTTCTGATGGTCCGTCTTAGAGATAAGAATAGTTCTTCTTTCCCGCTTTGTAGACCCTGCCCGTGTTTTGTGGCGCGCGCTGGGGCCTCCGATGAAGGTTGCTTACATAACGGTATTCCTGCCTTGTCTGCTAGCAATTATTTTCACATACTGCTCTGACTAGAGCTGCTGCTGCTGCTGCTGCTGCTGTGTTCAAACATCTGACTGTGTTTTAGTGCTCATTAAAACCATGTCTGTAGTGAACTGCTCGCCTCACCAGCGACACTCAAAATTGATTCTGAGCCTGGCTTTTTGCCACGCAGTCTTTGATACAGAAGCTTCCTATAAGGACTTGAAATGAGTGTAATTGAAAAGAGTCCGGATGCAGTTCCTGACCCTTAAAACCTATAGAACTCTGTTTCCTGCTCTTACTTATATTAGTCTGAAAGAGACTCGAAGCACTGTAGTGAGGTCTGCTTTTTGGCCACTATCTAATTTTACAGAGCTTTTAGATTTTACATCCTGCTGCGTGGCCAGATGGCCATCAGCCTACAAGGTGATTTATCTTAATCTTCTTTGGGAGTGAGAAGGAAGCAGTGCAGAGTGGCAGGGTGTGTGGGAACRAGTATCAGTGAACTGCTAGAACTAAATGAATTTTGATGCACTAGCGAGCAACCCGAGAGGACTTGCCCTGCTCTCTGAAAATAAATCCTCTAGGCCACTTGCACATGTTGCATGGACAAGCACTGATGAACTCCTTTTTCCTTCCCCTCACCACCATGTTTCCGTCTTTTTTCCATACCCACTTGATTCCCCATTTACTTCAGGACCCCATTGAAAACTGTCTTTATTTTTATAAACTCTTCACAGACCTTGAGTTTCTTGACACCCTGCTCTGTGTCTCTGCTTGTCTTGGTGGCCTGGTTACTGGGTGACCCAAGCTCCTTCCCCAGGGCTCTTCATTCCCAGCATCTTGCCAGCTCACTGGTAGTTCGAGACTTGCAGTAAGATTAAGCTACTCATTTCTCCCTGGTCTCCACTTCTTGGTTTCTCCCTCCCTCTGTGGCTCTTAAAACCATAATAATCTTTGAAATAGTTCATAGTAATCCTGGCGCTTCACTCCACAGCACAAAGATGTATAATGGGGCATGCGGAAGGGCCAGGTTTGACCTTGTGTTGCAATGACCGATGCTTGCACATCTGGAGTCAGCAAGGTTGCCCAAGGCTGAGCAGAGCTGATTCAGTCTTCTTTCCCCCTTACCCACAGTCTTATATGCCATATCAGCATAAAGCAGAGGAATTAATGGATTAAGTAGAAATAATCTACTAGTCAAAAATAGAATATGATGAGACCAGATCAGTAGCACTAGAAATACAGTGCTTACATGACGGTCTGTTAAGTATGCGTGTGCACGCAATAGCTGAAATACAGGCAATGAGCGTCACCTTTGCTGATCTAAGATATTTCTCCGATATGGTATGAGTACCACGTCTCGGTTGTGCATTGAAATGCTGCTCTTGTACGGAGAGCCCGTGAAACGCATCTTGGGCTGTATCTGCTTGTTCCGCATCCTCCCCCGGACAGTGAGCGCCTGAGGGAGAGAAGGGAAGAGCAGGAGGTAGCGTTGGAGGCTTTGCCCCTGCTGCGTGCTTGAATGCCTGGACAGAGTAGCATATCGTCCCTGCTAAAAAAGACTCTGCAAATCCACTCTCTGTGGATTAGGGATGCCTGTTGTGCAGAAGCGAGAAGCGTGCTGGCCGTGCTCTTCTGTGGCAGTTCGGGGCTTTGCTCTTCCCCGCTGTCTTCGTGCTCTCGTTGCTGGCCGCGGCTGGCTGCGGGCGGCGTTGCCCGACGGTTGCAGGCAGCCGAGTGCGGGGTCCCGTGCTCTCCCGTGCACGCGCTCCTGCTCCCGCCTCGCGCCGCCCGGAGCTCTCCCTGAGATCAGCTGGCTGAAGACTTGCTGGTTTTACTTTTTTTTGATAGTTTTTTTTTTTTTTCCAGCCACGTCAACTGGCTGAACCATCTCACGGCACTAGTCCTACCGTCAGGGCAAGGAGGAGGCGGGAAAGGGGAGGGGGCCAAGGAGGCTAGCCGGGGTCTGGCCAGCGCTGCAGGGACTGCACGGCCCGCGCTTCCTGCGGCCACGATCACGCACCATCGCTCTCCCTAGCCCCGAAAGGCAAGCTGCCGTCCCTCCCCTTGCCCATCGCTCCTGACCCATAGACATTACCAAACAGGGACCAAGCTGCTGAATCGAAGCACAGGGCTGGAGATTGTTTTGCCGCTGGGGCGAGTGGAGCAAGTGTAAGGATCAGGGCAGTAGCAGATTCAAATCCGGCTTTGATCTGTGCTCTTGCTGGGCTGAATCATTGGGTAAATGAATGAGATACYGAGAAGCTTCTTCTGTGAGAGGGGAAATCAAGCTTTTATGATGCTCATTAAAAGTTAAATTTAAGGATGAATAAAGGCAGTTTGGATATTTAATCAGATATTATTTCTGGATATAACTACTGCGAATAAATCCCCGACCTTTCCTGATCCAGAGCTCAGCAACGAGTTGAAGAGCTTATTCATCTACTTGGGAGGATTATGCTTGGTCATTTCCATCCGGAGAGGCTGCTCCTGTTTCTTCCCTCGGCTGTTACCGAGCCCTGCCGAAAGGTGCGGTTTTAAGCTCTTGCTCAGAGCTGGAGTAGTGGGCTCGGCAGCGGGAGTAAATTGTGGAGAAGGACATATGTTTGTAAGCGTCAGGTTCTCAAWTTCAAACCTGCTAGGAACTGAGTGAAAACTGTAGGTTAGCAGAAACGGTTGGCACTTAAAAGTGCATGGTGGAGAGCCTGAAATAATGAACCATATGTCCGGGCAACACCATACAGGGATACCGAAAGATCAGGGTTAGGACTAGCACTAAGCAAAGCTAAAAAGATCCATTGAACTGGGTTAGTCTGTACAAAAGGGYTTCTACACCACCGTTTCCTGCTTGTGTTTTTCAACGGTATGGGGTCCCTGGGTCTGTCCCACTAGTTAATGGTCCATTGATTTTGCGTTGTGTCTGTGCTTGGAGAATAGTTGGAGCTGTGCTGAGGGATCCACGAGGAGCTTAGCACGACCCGTGGGACTTGGGGATATACCCTATAGTACAAGCGTCCTGCAACTYGACTGCTTATGTTGGCGCAGCGCTTCGGTATGCTTGCCCAGAAAAATACAATAGAGCTGCCGTGCTGTTTGAGGTTCTTCTGCCATTCATCATGCAAGTACTAGTACCAGCAGAGACCTTGGAAACAAGTGATTAGCACGGCACTGCACCATGCAAGCTCGAGACAGCCAGTGAACTGGCAGCTTAACATGCACMAGCAATGAATCTAGTATGTTTAAATAAATGATGTGAACAGGGAGGATGCGAAGGAATAAAATTGCATGTGTGTCTTGCTGYGAGGGCACTGCCAGCCCAGGTGCTGGATCCGCTCCTGTTGTGCTGTAGGCAGAAAGCCATCTTGTGTCTCTGGCAACCTAGCATTCCCTAGTGTTTGCACAGAAGTACATAAAGTCATCTCCTTTTAAGATAATACTGCGCCTTCTCTGCCTTCTGGAGTTCAAAATCCTAAAAATGTTATACAACCCTTGTGTCAGACACTCTGGGGAAAATACTGCATCTTCCATTTTACAAGTGGGAGAACCTAAGAGGTTTGGTGACTGTTCCCAAGTCTCTAGCAAAGCCAGGACCGTGTTCCTCTCGGTGTTTATAATCCGTGCTGCAGCCGGAGGGGTGCTTGCAGCGCGGGTGACCTGGTCCGGCCAGTCGAGCACCGGCAGCTTGCTGCGGGCTGCGCCTGGGCTCTGCCCACCACGCCATCCCTCCTCTTCACTGAGGCTTCCAGGCCGTCCCGAAGTCCTGGGTGCCTTTGCACGCCCTTCTCTGCGTGACTCCTGCCATGGGAAAGGTTTCCCAAACCTTTGTATAGAGAGGAAGTAATTTCCCGTAACAAATAGCTGACTGCAGGCAGTGTTTCCCACGTAGCAGTGGAAAGCTGACTAAGGGATAAATGTTCCTTCAGGATTCCAGCAGGTATTTGGATCCACATATTAGTAACCCCTTTAAATTAAATTTGAAAGCCTGCAACAGCTTGAGTTAATTGAGTCTTGCATTCCACTAACATGAATGTTTTAGATCCTACTCTCAGGCAGAGGCAGCTGCCTTCAGGACATCCTAATTTGCACCAAATAAATATTTCATTTGTGCTAATAAAAGAAGGGGCTGTTCTTGAACTATGCACGTCTGCGTAGGAGAAGGGGTAAATGGGATGTTTTGTGTATCGTGCGTGAGACAGTATTGTACAGTTGGGTGTTTTTATCGCCTGGGAGGCAGCAGTGTTCATCTGAGGTGTCCCGCAGGGCGTGAGCAGCTGGGGAGGGCAGTGGGACTGGCCTGCCCGAGGGCTGGGGCCGGCTCGCGCACCACGGACGGACGGGTCTGCGCCCGCACGGGGCTGCTCTGGAAGGGGGGTTGGCCGGGAATACGTGCACTCGCTGTTGCTCTCGGCCATGGCCCTTCTCTCTTCTTTGCACCGTGTTCTTACCTCCACGCTTTCGCCTTCCACTTCCTTACTCTCGTCTTCCTATTGCTACTCGTACTTGTCTCCTTCTCTTTTCCAGGCGTTTCTTTCCCTTTTCTTTTTTGTTATCTTTCCCTTTTCCCTAGCCCATGGCACTTTTCAGTGCTCTAACCTGTCACATGGTTTGTTCTTGGAAAAAAAAAAAAGCATCTGCGCAAAAACACTCAAAAGCAACAACGAGAAACCCAAGCAACCGGAAAGCCTCTGCCCTGCTTCCCCTGGGAAGCCAATCACATAATCCAAGCGTACCGGCAGTCCCGCGTGCGGCACAGATGGAGATGGCCTCAAGATGAAGCCCTCTTTCCAGCAGCAACGATGGTTTGATTAACTGGGTGGAGATTTTAGAGGATTTATAGGAATTATCTGGTGTTCAGATCAAGCAAGATGGCTTGTGCAGTGTTCAAGGATTTGTTGGGCCAAATATATATGTGATTTTTCTTTTTCCAAGAAACCTAGTTTCAACTTCCCAGGCAAAGTTTTCTTCAGGTTGTCTCACCTTGATCCTAAATTAATATTTTGACCAACTGTGGGCTTAAATCTCCAGATAGCCAGGGGCATTGCTGGTCCGTAGGGACACGCAGGCAGAGGCGTGGGAGGCGGCAGTTCAGAGAGACGTGGAGGCTGAGGTGACGTGTTAGCGTTCTGTACTGCCGCCGTTAGGCCTGGTACAAACGAGCGTACGAGTGCCTTTCTTCCACCAACACCTAATTTATCTCCTGTTCCTTCCTCCCCACATCGTTTCGAACAGCGATACGACATTGCTTTGAATGTCAGCGATGACTCCTGGGTGAATGAGCGCTCAGTGGGAAGCCCTCGCTGTGCTAGGTGTTTATCAGTTCTCTCTTTTCTTTCCTTTCAGCTGCCCAGTTGGATAATATCGGCTTCAGCATTATCAAGAAATGCATACATGCTGTTGAAACAAGAGGTAGAGCAGCTCGCCAGATGGTCTTGTTTTGGGGGAAGGCCTCGCATCTGTTCCTAGCATAGCGATTGCTTACCTGCTCTTTTCATGAACAAAAATGATTCATTAACTCTCAGAGACCCACATCTGATAACCGCTGTAGTAAGCTCACGCAAATGCCTTTGCTGAGACATGCATTGGCCAGGTGGCCTAGGATGGTAGTGGTTAAGCAAACATCAGAAACAGAGTTGAATTAGGAAATTATGCACTGGACGTTCAAAATGGGGGGAAAGGAATGAAGCTGCAGACTTCATCTGAGCATGCCTTAGTTGATATTTATGCAAAGCACTTCCTCTCATAAGGGATAATAAATAGATGTGGATTTCGATCCTTCCCCTAAATTTCTTGCAAAGACTATTTATATACAGATGGGCTATCTTGTTAGCATCCGAGCCACCTCGCAGTGAAATATGGGTCTTGTTCTCACATCGTTTCTGTGAGAACTGTTATCTGCACTTATATAAATGGGTAGGAAACAGGCCTCACAGGCAACCTTTGGTTGAGTAAAGATCTGAGTTGCCAGTATTTCTGCCAGTGTTCTTTCACTGGAGTCTTCTTCCTACCCATAGACAGTATAATATGATGTGGGCTATCTAAAGTTGGTGTTTTCTCAGTAATACTTGCAGCAGTGCAGAAGCTGCTGTCGACAGTAAAGGAAGACACAGTGGTTACTGGGCTTTTGCAGCTTCCCACATGAAGAATATTTTGAGATTTTCATGCTACTCACAACTTTCTGTAACATCCAGGTCATGGTTTGAAAGCCATATGGGAACAAAGAAATAAATACAAAAAACAGAGGGATAGATGAGACCAGCAAGCAAACAAGGCAAATACAATTATTAGGGAAAATTGAGAGAGCTTGAGCTGTAAGGTTTGGCATATCTAACTTGAAGATGCTTTGGTGAAAAGAGGGCTTCTGTCACTGTTTAAGTCCTCTGGCTGTTGTCTGCTATAACAAAGAGGTCTAGACTTTTTGTCGTTTTTGGCATTACAAGAATAATAACATTGTTTTGTTCAAGGCCTCGTTGTTCCAGGCCCTTATGAAGAACACACAGAAAGCTCAGACCTCAACCTGAAGAACTTAGCACAATAAATTTTTCCAAAGCTGCCATTCAGCGTTAAGCGCAGATCCTTCAGGGTGCAGCCATACTCGCTCACTGATGAGTGGTGTGGTGAAAGCGTGTCCTTGTATCTTTGATTCCTGAGCTAATTGGGGGTAATATTTTTAATGAATACATGAAAGCTCTGACATCAAAACCAAATTTTACCCTCTTCTATAATAGGTGGGATGAGAGTTTGTACGCAGTTGGTGAGAGGCTTTAATTATTGCTGCTGTTAGAGAGGCCAAAGAAATGAAAGAAATGTTAGTAGTTCTTTTGACATACTCCTAATGAACTCTTTATTTTTCCCAGGGATCAATGAGCAAGGGCTCTACCGAATCGTTGGAGTAAACTCTAGAGTTCAAAAGCTGTTGAGTATATTAATGGGTAAGTATCTCGTATTACATTAAAGGCAAGTAGATTGTGCTGCTTTGAAGTCTTGCCAGCTGAGAATGGAGGCTCTTGTCTCGGTGCCTCATCGCGGTGAATGTGCTTGTAGGACCACAACCTGCTAGAGGCCGGGAGGCTGCAGGGCACCACTGGCAGGTTACAAAGGTAGGACTCACGTGGCACGTTACCTTTACCAGGTCTTCTGGTACAGTCACTGGTGTCCTGCTCACATGTGCAGCAGTCTTGGCAGCCTTCCTGAATGCAAACTGAAGTCTTCAAAGAAATAGCTAAAAGCTTTGGTTTTTAATCTCCTACCTGCCACGTTGTTCCCGGAATACTTTTTAATTATTTTCTCTCTTTGTTGCATGCTGCCTGTGGCTCTTGTTACCTTCCCCTTGGACTTTCTTCTGCCTGTTTTAACGCAGTCTTGCTCAGGCCTTTCAAGCATGCGTTTTCCTCATGCTTGAGACCTGAGGCGGTGGATCCTGCGGTTCTGGGTGCTCGGGTGGAGAGGTTGTGTCAGGTCACCCAACAGCAGAGCCTGGTGCTAAGCAATGTGCCTGCTGACAGGGCTCCTCTGAGCGCTGGCCGCGATGTGCAGCCACCCTGCGGCTGCCCAGCAGCCCTCAGCAGCCTCTCCCCACCTCTGTTAGCTGATACGATGGCAAGAGGGAGGTTGTGGTGCTTGCTACGAGTGCCTTCTTGCTCTAACCAGTATTCCCTTGGGCCTGATTTGAGCACCGATCCACGCAGGAGCAAACGGGTCGGTGACTGTCAGCGAACTGGTAGTTGGTCCTGGCGTCGGGTAGGTCTGGGACAGCTGTGTCTGACTTCTCTTGGAGTGTTCCTTGTTGGTGTTGTTGGGTTTCCATCTCCCCTTAGCTTGCATAGCTGTATGTGGGGTCACGCTTCTTGGTCAACAGCTTCCGTGTTAAGTATAGCCTGGTGGTTATACCCAACTCAAAAATAAATGTGAGTCATTCCCCCCATGTGCCTCCAGTCTTTTTGCTACCCTTCCAGGCCTGGTCTGGTCCAGCAAAACCTACCGTCCCCCTTACGCCCTCGTCCGTGATCCAGGCTGATGCTAAAGCTAGCTACGGCTATCTATGGCCAAATAGACGGTGTCCTCCTCTGCAGTGACAGGGAGGCCTTTGCATCACCTAGCTCTGGCCCCGCCGCCGGCGTGCGTGGTCTCGCGGTGGCCAGCCGCACCGGGCACGTCTCTGAGCCCAGGCGCCGCTGTAGCCTTAACTCCGTGACCCACCAGCGCGGCCGCGCCGGGCTCCCCGTATCGGCTCTGTTCTGCCGCGCGGGAAGGAAGCGCCGGCAGCAGTAATCAAAGAGTTGGGGGTCAGGTGGGCACCCTTCTGCTGAAGAGCAGCAGGATGCGGAAGACGCCCGGCCGCTCGTGCGAGCGCCTGCCTGCCGCCCCTCCCCGGCCCGGCCCGGCCCTCCGGATGGATCCGGCGGGGACGCGTGCCGGGAGGAAGTTCCCACGCCGGCTCCCAGCGAGGTAACCCTCTGCGCACTGGAACAGCGTTAGCTGCCCTGTGTCGAATCTGGCTCCTGTTCGTGCTTTCATTACGTTGTTTATTGCTTTAAATGCCCCCTTTGGATCGTTTGTCCATCTAGACGTGCGTGTGACACGCATTTGAAGAAGAATTTTGAGAAAATTCTCACTTGCTGAGTTAGAGCAGGAGCAGCTGGACTCCTCCAGTCCTGTCTCATGCTTGTCAGACTTGGCAAAAACCCCTATGATTTAGGTGCGGTAATTAGGAAACAAACGCTTAATTATTTGTTAGCACCCTTCTAAATGTGTTTATTACTCACTGGGACAAATGAGTGACGTTTGTGTTTTTCTCTTTCTTTTCCTCTCTTTTTCCATGTGCTTATTAGCATCCCTTCCCTTTTTAACTTCCTTTTCCATGCCTTCACAAAGCATCCTTTCTCCTTGCGACAAGTTTTAATCCATTATGTTTCACTTTCAGTCTCTTTCCCTCTCCTCTTCCAATTCCCCCTTCTTTTCCCACCATTAAAATGTTCATTGAATAAAGCCCCTGGTGGTTGTTACAGTTGTCAGCATTAACCTATGTAAAATTGATACTCCAACGAGACTATTGGGAAGCAGAAGGGTAACGCTCTAAATCACTGTTTCAGGCTCCTGGCTGATGCAAGGGGACATCTCTGCATCGGTTATGTGCTGGCATTCGGAAGGTTCTCTGCAGTCACAAGAGCTAGTGACTGACTGACTTTCTTTTATTAATAAGAGTTTGGCGTAGGCTCTGGAGCATGTGGATATGTCCTGCTGGCCACTACGTACGGCGGATAAGCCAGACCTGTCTCACGGTGCTCACATTTGGCACTGTTGCGTTAGAGCATCGGTTAAAGCRCGTTGCTGCCGCTGATAAAAATAGGCTGGGGCCTGGGTGCCCGGCTACGCGGTCAGTGCTGTTACGGCAGGTCCTCTGCTTCTGCTTTTTATACCAGTGTGTCTCATCTCAAGGGCTAGCAGAGCGGCTGAGCTCACTTTCTTCATGCGAGGGCATAATCTGTCCCCGCGGTTACGTTTGCACRGTTTCGTCAGCGGCGGGTTGAGGTTCTAGGCTGTGACAGACGGCAAAGCTTGCCCGTTTTAAGAGCTCTCCGGAGCTGGGGGGAATTCGCAGTTTTGGACACCATCCAGAGTCCGTTACCTTCTCGGTGACTGAGGCCACTCAGCTGTCGACCGTGCGTCTCATAACGCGGTGATATACAGTTYGTGGTTTTTCTTTGTCCTGGCATGTCTTCATTAGCTGTGGGTGCTGAGAGTCCCACCGCGTGCTGGCGCTTCCCGGAAGGATTGCTGCCGCCGCGGTGCTGGCCGGGCGGACCTTGCAGTCGTGACCGCTGGTGTGGGTCTCCCGTGCTCTCCAGCAGCTGGGACTCTTTGCAAACCCGTGTCTCCATATCTTTCTCAGGATCACAGGCAATTAAATCTTCTCTGTACAAAATTCCAGCATTCAGGCTGTCTATAAAGTAAGCGTCGAACCAAAATGTGTCAACTGTCAAACCCCCTTTTGTTCTCTCCTGCCCCTTGAGGATTCGATGCCTTGAAAGGAGAAGCACCACTCTGCTTAAATGTTCCCTGTTCAGAGCAAAAGCTCATGAACTAAGAAGCCAAATTTTGCTTACAACTTCAGGTTTCCCTTATATTTAGAAATGAATGTGGGCAGTGTTAATGGTTTGCATACAGTTTAAATGGCAAAAAGATCAAGTTTCAGCGAGCGGTGGCTGCTGTAAGTGACACTGCCGCAAAGGCCTTTGGCACGACGCCTTTCCGCAGGAGGCCGCGCTGCGCGCTCRGCCGCGGGGGACAGGCGAGAGCGCTCTGCCCGTCGCATCTACCACCGCTCGTGGCTTCGGCAGAACGGGTCACTTTTGCTGAAACTCCGGGTTTCCTATGGGTGAAACGGGCCACGGCAGCCTCCTACCAAAGCTTGCAAGAGGCAGATCAGCTGGGTTAGGAGTTGCCTTTCTCTAACTCTTGCCATCACCACGTACCATAAATAGGAGGGCAAAACCCAAGAAATGTCAGATGAGTGGGGCAGCCCGCCCTAGGTGGCYCTGCTCGAGCGGGGCGGTGGGACCAGGCGATCTGCAGAGGTCCCCTCCCAACCTCAGCCCGCCTGCGGTCCTGCGATGGCGGCGTTTGGTGCGACCTGGTCGCCGCTTCCCCGTGCACACGCAGCAGTACGGGGTGGCGAGCGGTGCTTCCTAGGGCCGAGAGCTGTTGTCATCGGTTGTTGTCTCACGGCTGTTTTGGAAATCTCTGCAGCGACCCGCTGCGTGGTGAGGCTGTATTCCAGGCAGCTCCTCCAACCGCCGGGAGACCGGTGGGGAAATTCCCGTGCCATAAAAAAGCACATTGCCGTTTCTTCTCGCCTGAAATCTGGAGCTTTGCAGCTCCCTTTCATTTCCTCAGGAATCCCCCGAGCGAGGCAGCAGGCGGTGAATCCCGGTGCTCCGGCAGCTGCGGGGAGGCGCTGGCCCGGCTGGCGTTTGCGGCCGCGCAGAACGAGCCCGGGGCAGGCGAAAACGGAGAGATGCTCTAGCGGCTGGTAGCATCAGGGGAGAGCAAAATGCTTCCTTCAATCTCTGCTGGAATAAAAGGTTTGGGGGAGTTATTTTTCCACTCTGTTTCCCCCCTACCCTCCCACTTTTAACCTTTTCTGTATCTGCTAAGAGGCATCATGTCAGTAATTCGCAGCGATAAGCAACCTGAGGGTTAAAACCGAATTTGGCCTGTGGAATACCTCCTCGCTTTTACGGGCGCTATTTCCCATTTGCACCAGTTCGTGTGAAAATTTGTCCTTGTGTGAAGATAGAAGCCAGCCCGTGGGGCTAGCCGCGTCCTTCCTTAGCTTGGAAGACAGATGCTGCGTCTGTAACCTACAAAGCTAACCATTTGCAGACTCATAAATCTGAAGGTCAAGGAGAGCTGATTATCTGCTCTGAGCCTTTGCATGAGACCGACCGTAGAATTTCAAGCAGGATTTCATACAGCAGGCCTAAAAACTTCTGGATGTGGTTTGGAAAAGACATCCACTCTGGAGTTGTTTGCTCAGCTTCAGCGAAGGCCTTGCTTTTAAAAAGTTAGAATATACATATATATGTATATATATATTTTATTATTATTGTTATTATTTTTTTTACTATGCCATGTTTACGTTTAACTTATTAACATTGCAATGGGAAGTTGCCTTGGCATTGAGAAGGAAGGATGGTGTTCATTTGTGTGATTAATGTGAGAGACACACATGAACTTTGTGTGAATATACATTTTTTAAATGTTTACTTTTTCAAGTGCTTCTCTTGATGTTTTTTTTTAATTAAAATACACCCTTTGCCCTGAGGGAGATCCTAACTCTTATTCAGTGCATTCTTTTAATTAGTTTTAAAAATATGCTATGTTTACCTATTGCTTTAAAATTCAAAAGCACAGTATATATGCCTGTGAAAAGAAAAATAGCCACTGAGCCGAACCCCTGGGACCATCTGGTGTCRGCAGCCRCACCGAGCGAGCCCTTGGCGCTGCYGCTTGTTGGGTCTGCAGCGGCTCCGCATCCTGCCGCGAGCTCTCGAGGGCTCCGTGCAGCTCCCTGCCACTGTGTAGGGCCCGCGCCAGTTGGTCCCGAAATGCCCGGAAGGTTTCCCACGGGTGTTGGTGGGATCCGGCCGCGTGGGTGCCCGGGTCCTGCTCGCCTGGAGCTCTGCGCTCGCAGCGAAGAAAGACCTTCGGCTTTATTTGCGCTCTGCGACGGCTGAGAGATGAACCGAGTTTGCTTGCTGACGGTGAGGACTGAAAGAGCAACGAGAAGTCACGGAGCAGCCTCAAAGCTGGAGCGGAGCGGCGCACGCAGGCCTGCAGAAGGAGGGAGTTTGCATCCCGCCTCGTCCGCGGCGGCCAGAACAGCGTTCGTTGCTCCTGGCCCGGAGGAACCGCGATCGTCCGTCCCGGTCCCTGCTTTCCTGAAGGCTCTTTTATTTTCAAAACATTAAGGTGTTTTCATGGAAATCRGTAAAAATAGTGCCGTACTGGTCTCACTACAGAACTCTGTGCAAACAAGTCTGGCTTCCTGATCTGGTTTGGTGGTTTACAGAAAGCGGAGAGAAGCAGCAAGCCCCAGATTCCTGCGAGCACGGTGCTCACAGTGGTCGATTCAGATCAGCGCTTGGAAAGAACGTGTTGTTACTCCAAAGCCTCATATTTACATCGTGCAGAGCAGCTGCACGTTTTTTTGATTTCTTTAAAGGAATTTTTGAAAGGAAAGATAGGAGGGGGGGAAAAATGCAGAAAGGAAGGGAAGGCCCCGGAGGAAATGGAGAAAAATATGCTGCAGTATTCAGCCATAAAACTAGCGCGGCTCCGGAGGCTCCCGGGCTCCGGGCAGACGCGCTGTGTGGAGCGCGCATCCACATACGGGCAGAGGGGCAGTTCTGTGGGTCTCACCTCCGAGCCGGTGCCGGGAACCGCGCGGCACGGGCACCGGCGGACTGCCCGGGTGCTCCCGTCCCCGTCGGCACCGCGGTGCTGCTGGTCCCCGCCGAGCCGGCGGGGGGTTCGAGGCACGGCGCTGTGGCTCGTTTCCCGCGTGCGGATGTGCAGCATGCCCGGGGGAGCCAGCCCGGCGGCCGGATGACGGCCCGTGGGTGCCCGACGCTCTGCAGGACGGGGGCCCGCGGGGCGTGAGGGTCCGTCTCCTCCCTCTTCTGTCGGTGGGGGACGGAGGGAGCGCGATGGGACGCGGCCGAGACGCGGGAGCGCTGCGAGTCGCTGCCCGAGTCCGTCGTGTTTGGGCCTYGCAGAGGTTATGGGTGACGCAGGAGGATGAAAGGAGAGGTAAAAGCTGTGATTATGTGCGTGGCCGGTGAAGAAACCGAGCTGAGAGCTTCGTCTTGAGACAGGGGAGATGTCCTGAAATGCAGCTTTGTGAGCAGGGGCGTCTGGTTCTGATCTTTTGTCTTTATTTGGGGGGAAAAAGTTACGCTTCTCCTCTGACTTGCGTGAATTTTGGGGTTCCTGAGGATGGCTTTGAGGTGGTTGGATAGAAGTGGTCACAGCAGCGCTAGCGAAGGATGCTGGAGGTCTAGAGGTGGGACGGAGCACGTCCTCGGCTCGAGCGGGAAGGTGGTTTCAATATCGGAGGCTCCGGGGACTTTCCGGAGACGGGATAAGCACAGCTCAGGGCGGCGGCGCAGGACGTAGCTCGGCCCTCGCCCAGGTACGCCACTGCTGGCCTTTGTCAAAGCTGAAGCTCTCAGGAGAAGCCGTTCATCACCACAAAACGTTTTGAAGACCCGTTGAGGTTTCCATCCAACGCCGCTGCGGYGAACCAGGGATTCGGGTCTTGGAGGGCCGGGCCCCGATGTCCCCTCTGCTCCGTAGGAAGAGCCRCAGCACTGGGAAGGCGGGGGGCTGCGGGAACCCGAGCGCTCGCCGGGAAGGCCGTGCCGCCCCCRCGTTGCCGCCGTTGGCTTGCGCGCGTTGGGGCTGCGGCAGGTCCTCGGAGCCTGGTTTAGGCGCGYGGCGACGTCTCTGCAGCGGGCCGGCCGGCAGCCGCTAGCTGGTTTGCTCCGCGCCGCGGTCCTGCCCCGCTCTGTCACCGCAGTCATTCAGCACCGCGGTCTCCTGCATCCTGCTTGATGTCACGCTTTAAGTGAAACTGCCACTGCATTGCTCATGATTCACGTTTTTCCCTTTTTTTTTTTTTTTTTTGGTCCCATGCAAGCGAATCCTCGTGTCCCCTTGCCACGGACTCAGCCTAATTGCAGGAGCGTCTGCTGGGGTTCACCTCGCGGTCGCTGGGGGTTTTTGGAAGAGCTCGTAAAATGGGGCACGAAGATCTTCCCATGCGGTYGGCTGTGTTCTGCTGATGCTGGCGTGGTGCGTGCTGTGTTGTCTCCGCTTCGGCTCACTTTTTCTCTTTTTTTCCTTTTTCCTTAGATCCCAAAACAGCCACTGAAACAGAGACGGAGATCTGCGCAGAATGGGAGATAAAGACCATTACTAGTGCGCTGAAAACCTACCTGAGGTGAGGGGCAAAGTCTCCCGTCCGCCGTGCRGCTGCAGGAGGTACCCGCGCGGGCCTGGGCGCTACTGCCCGCGGCCGCAGATGCTTACCGAGAGCGCTTTAATATTAACAAAGGAGAGACCGCTCCGGCAGAATTTATCCTGGCCCTTTCCTTGACCCTCCGGCATATCTGAGTGGGACATGGGGAATATGCTGAGCTCTCTAGTAGRTGCATGTATCATACAAACGTGATTTGCAAAGCTCGTTCTTGCGCACCCCTGCCTCGATTCACACTCTTCCCTAAGCTTTTCGCTGCAGGCTTCCAGCTAAGGAGCATGGGGCAGGCAGGGAGCACAGTGCTTCTGCTGGGGCTGCGGCAGGCGATATGATCCTTTTTGCAGGGTGCTAAGCTTTATTGTAGTGGTAATTGCTGTATGAAGGTTGATGCCATTATCATCCTGGGTTATCTTCCAAAAATGTTCGTTTGTTGGCAGCTGTAAGTACTTCATTATCCCCAACATGCTTCTACCTGTTGTGACTGCAGGCTTTTGCTTTCTGTTGCTGTTCTGTGTGTTTTGTTTTGGTTTGGTTTTTTGAGAGAGAGAGAGCAAGAGAGAAGCTAAATCCAATTAGGGTGATGAATATAATTAGCGTCATGGATCTCAGCCTAGAAAATCACAAAACGCTACATAATTTTGCGTGATTGGCAACCTTTGCTCCAGAATTGAATTGTTTGCGAGGCAATGAAGAAAGTCAGCAGCATGAGAATAGTTGCTCACTGAGTAAAAAGGTCAAGACTAAGGAGAAGTGGCAAATCCAGGGAGGTCCTGAAGATGAGGACAGCAGAGCTGCTGCAGGAGAGGACCGTGCATTTGCAGCTACGTGGGGGAGAGCTGTCCCAGCACTGCTCTGCATGTGCCTGCCTCTAGTCAGGATTACCAGGCCCCCAAACTTCATCGGTATTCAATATGAAACAGTCTTTGGGGGTTTTTTTCCTCTCTTAAATCTGCTTAAGTTTACCAAGATGTCACATTGAAGGGATCTGGAAGCAGGAGGGAAAAAGAGGGAATTTAATGGGAACAGTGATTGCTAAAGTTTTATGACTAGGTTTGTTTCTTTTTTTAATTTATTTTTAAACTTATTTGAAAATCACGAACTCACTAATGTAGCAAAACTCAGCCTGTGTTACTGAAGGAATGCTAAAATTAAAAATGAATTGAGTATGGTCCAGAAAAGAAAGGAAGAATAAATCAAACCTCCCTCAGTATATCTTATTCCTTCTGATGAGAGGAATTAATTAGCAGAGTTGCTATTGCTTAGTTCTGCATGTTTAAAAAAATGGAGCTGAATTCGCAGTAATGGCAAAGTTGTGTTTCTGCAATTCTGTGGATTCTTTTGCTCGAATGTATTTTGTTCATGTTACCTTTCTTTCACTCTAGGATGCTTCCAGGGCCGCTCATGATGTATCAGTTTCAAAGAAGCTTCATCAAAGCAGCAAGTGAGTTTATTGATGTCTATGGCATCTGTCGGAAAGAGGCACATAATTTGCAAGTAACTGCCCGTAACCTCTCCCCTGCGACTTTCCCACCGACCTCCCTATTCACAGATCTGGGAAAGCAGAATAAGAATCGAGGTACAAGGGGCATGTTGTTGTTTGGGACTTACTGGATAGAAAAGAAACGTAGATGCTGCAGGGGGAGAGGAGAAACTACTGATGGCAATAACTGGTGTTGCAGTTATGTGCTTTTTTAACCATCATCTCCCCGGATGAGTGAGGCTGTGCGGTGGTAGAAGAGACTAGACAAGGGTGATTTCTTGAATGCCTCCCACGTAGGCAGCGAGAGCATGCCTGTCTGCAGCTGTGACCCAGCTGGGGCTGATGGCCAGGTGCTAAACGCTGCCCAGGTGCTGTGCTGGGAACACCTTTACGGTGCTTGAAAGCACATTGGGCAAGAAGGTGCTGATGCTTCCCACCTGTGAAGTCAGAGAAACATCTGAGTTACAACCAGCCTGTTCTCTGATCACAACRGGCTCTTCATACCGCTGGTGTCTGTTGTCAGCTCGTTATTTCAGCCCATTGCTTTGTTCCTTTTTAAAACGACTGATTGGAGTTGGTAAAAGGAAAAACCGTGGTCATGAATGTCCACAGTGTGCCTGGGTAGAGGTGGAAGCCTCAGGTCCCCAGAATGTCTGTCTGTGTTACTGTTTGGGCTTGCATGGGTTTTTTTTCTATAGTAAAAACCCTCTAGCAGAGATAAATCATCCTTGATTTCCAATGCAGAACTGGAAAATCAGGAGTCCAGGGTGTCCGAGATCCACAGCCTCGTTCATCGGCTCCCGGAGAAGAACAGGCAGATGCTGCACTTGCTCATGAACCACTTGGCAAAGTATGTATATGACTGATGTGTTTTTCTCTCATTTTTCCACTTCCTCTGAAAGTTAATAGTGGCAGAAAAGTTTCCTTGTTTTTGTGTGTGATGTTGAGTCATATCTGGTTGACTAGTAACTGGAAATCTGTGTGTGAGTGAAATAAAAATTGGTACGGAAGGAGACGTAGGAGGAAGGGGAGCGCGGCTCTCCAATTGACCTGCATCGCCGTCGTGCCCCGTGGGGCGCCGCGGTGGCCTGGCTCGCCGCAGGGAGCAGGCACCACCGTTCGACGGGGAATTTAGCGTCGCTTTGAATGGCACCTTAATGGCTGCGGGCTCCCCAGAAGGTGCCCTGGAGGTTAAGAGCATCCCTGGGCTTCAGATCCAGCCTCGTGTTAAAGGACTAAAAGCTTTCTTTGAGGCAATAGAGGACTATTCTGTGGCATGGCTTTTTGCCTTTGTGCAACTTGATTAATCAATAGTTTTAGGTCACCTTGAAACTTTTTGAGAGCAAAGGAGTCAAATTTTTTGCTTTCAATGCTAGAGCTGGCCTATAATTTCCCGTCTTCTTCCTGCTCTTGCTGGTTACCATGGAAACCTTTGATTGGTGTTTAAAAAGTGAAGGCATCAGAAGGTGTTTGTGGCAGCCTCAAGGCTAGGAGGCCATCGCTGCCCTTCGCTGTTCCCCTTGCAGAAACCTGCAGGAGGAGTTAATCAACATAGAAAAATCAGCAGAAAAATTCCGCAGAATTCTGGGGAAACCTGGAGTTATCTGTGTAAGAGGAAAAAATAATAAGTGATACTTCAGTTATGTTTAAAAATGCCTCCAGATGCTTTCTCATGACATGTATTTGTATCGGTTCCATGGAATCCACAGCAAGGCTGTTAAAAACCGAGGGCTGGTTCAGATCCGAGTTTCAAAACCTTCTGCATTTATAGGCTCAAGCCAAGGGATAGGGAGTTCCAGGTACTTCCAGCAGCCAAGTATGTGCAAGGAATCTCATAACAACTCAAGTGCTTTTTGTTGAAAGGAAAACCTGGTGGCACAGCGCGCGAGATGTGGAGGGGGGAGGCAGGTAGCACAGTGGGTTTCAAGCTATTTTAGTAGGGAAGGAACTGAAACAAAACATAAACAAACAGTGAGCATAGTGGTGCTTGCTATATTAGGAGGAGAAACAGCTCATAGTGGTGGTTTAATGGGAAAAATATTATCTTGGAGAAAGGCAGGAAGCTGCACAAACGCGAGCCTTGTTGTTCCAGCGGGACCGGAGCCCGGGGCGAACGGCCCTGCGAGAGCTGAACTGCTCCGGGCGTTCCTGGAGCTGCCTGCGGTTACTGGAGGGAGCCATGGACAAGTGTGAGGGTTTGCCCTAAGGTGTCAGCTGGGACGTCCTCAGGCACAGAAGCATCCAGAGCTGCAAGCAAGGTGACGCTCCTGAGATGCTACCAGGATGCAGGTGCCAAGGTAGCAGCCGGCCTGGACCCGGCTCTCCGCACCTCTCYGGTGCACTGGGGGCATCCTCGGCGGCTGTGGCAGCCTTTCTGCCCCGCGGTGCCCTGGAAGGAGACCCCCAGCCCCTCCAGGGACCTTCCTGGTGGCGGGGGGAGCTTGGTCCATGACTCACTGCTTTGGCTCTTATAGACGAACCAGTTTAGGTGCCATAAAGCAGAATAAATGACTTGACAGTTGATCTGAAGTGAAGATAAGGCTTCACATCCGTGGAAGATACTCGGAGTGAGGGAAAACATCACTGGAAGGAAAGAGTGCCTGGTTCCCCTGAAACCCCGTGTTCAGGGCAAGGAGGCTGCTTGGAGGGAGGAGGTAGGACCTGGACGGCTTGGGAACGGCGCCGTCATGGGGTCCTTCCTCCCTGCGCCCGCAGGGTACGGCCTCGTCTGCTGGGTTGTGTTTTGGTTCGTTTTCCAGCAGCGTATGAATAATCAAGATTTGCATTTTTATCAGATGAGCTAAAAAAAAAAAAGGTTTCTCACAGTGTTGCTGTGGGGACTCTTACACTGAAAAGGGGACGCGATGGGGCTCGGTGGAGCGGGGAAGCGGCGCCCGTCCYGTCCCGCGTCGCACCGCTGCGTGTTTGTGGGTTCCTGCGTCCGCCGTGGCGGGCACGGTGCAGCGCGACGAGGGCGCTGCAATTCGGCGCTGGAGCTGGTGCCGCGTCCCGACGCCGGCCCTCCGGTCCCGGCGGAAAACACTTAACAGGAGGCGCAAAGAGAGCCGGATGCAGAGGGAGGACAGGTGCCGGAGAAAGCCGTAGGCAGGGTGGGAGGCGATGAGCCTGCAAACAGGGAACGAGGTTGATTTCTGCCTCTTGCTGTGTCCCGAGGTCCGTTTGTGCTGCCTCCCGTCTCTCGGGCCGGTGTCCATGTGCTTTCCCGGTGTAACGCAGCGGGAGCAATCCGTGCYGGCGCTCTTCTATCGGGAACTTGACTCCGAGTTTCCTCCTCTGCTCCGCAGACCCCAGTTCCAGTGAAACTTGCTATTATTATGTTAATCCTTGACCTATGAGTAGCCGAAACCTTTAATTTTCCTTCCTGGGACATGTTCATGCTGTCAGGATTTCTGTGATAAACCCAGCTGTGGCTCGATGTTCCTGAAAGGCAGGAGTTTCCTTGGCTCCGCGTTTTTCCGGAGCGTCTCTGCAGAGAAGCCTGAGCAGCTGCGAAGCTGAAGGGCCCCCGCGACGGGGGTCTCCGTCCCCTCGCCTGTACCCACCGGCGTCCCTAGCAGTGCATCAGCTGAGGCTGGTGTGACTCGGGATGACCTTAAAAAATGCATGGTTATTCCTGTTTCAGGCCAGAACAAGCCATGTCTTTCACAGAATTGAAGTACGAAACCAGCCTACACCTTTTCCTTTCCTTGCGGCTGCTTCAGGTTATTGGTGCTTGATCGATCTGTGACTTCTCAGACCTCCGTATTTGCGCCAGGAACGGCTGGTGAGAGCGCTCCTGGTCCCCTGCTTTAAAAATAAAAACACCGTTTTTTTAAAAGCCGCGTGAGGAATTGATGCCGAGGAAAGCGGCGTGTGCGCTGGCCGGAGGGCACGTCACGGGGAGGTTTCCCACCACGGCGCGATGCTCCGGGTCTTCTCAACGAGCTGTTTTAAATGATCCCTCAGCAATTCCCGCTGGCCTTTCGCGGTTGCCCCTTCGAAGCAAGCGGGCTGGAGTTCCTCCGAGCTTTCCCGTGGCTACGGGGGGCGCGTGTCGCGCCGGGGGGAGTTGCAGGGCGCTGCGGTGCCGGGTCTGGGGGCTCCCGTCCGAAGCGGGGCGCCTGGGGCGGGCGGCGGGGAGCCCGGTAAGGCTCCTCGCTCGTTTTTGGCTCCATCGTCTCCGTTTTGTTGTCTGGCAGGCGGCTGTAGATTTGATCCATGCTGATACTGAGGAGGAAGAGCCGCATGCTGCTATTAAACAGAGAAAACCCCCATGAATAGGCAAATTAAAAAGCTTGAAAGCTGTGGATTTTTATTTATATATATATATATATTTTTTTTTTTTTTGCTGGTAAAACAGCCATAGGGGAACTGGACGGCGCGGTTGCACCTACAAGCAGCTCGAGCTCAGCCCGGCGGGCCGTGCACCTCCAGGCTCCTCGTGACGTGCGGCTCCTCGCCCCTTCTGCGGAGGCCTTGGTGCTTATTCCGTGCGTTTTTGCCCCGTTCCTAGGCGAGCGGGGAGGAGACGGGCCGCTCGGAGCTGCGGCGGCGCGCGCGGCCCCGCTGCACGCAGACCACCCCGCAGCACATCGCCTAGCAACACGCTGTTACTGGCGCGTTTGAGAATTGTTTTGATGAATTTATCTCCTTTTGGCCCCGCACCTATCTCTGAGAAGGTCTGCACTCTATTTTCTAATGTTTTTTATCAGTGGAATGTGCCAGCACTGATTAAAGCGAAAGCTTTCCCCTGCCAAGTAAGGGAAACGGGTTCGAAGCTACGTGCGGACCCGGCTGTGCGCTGGGCGTCCGGCGGCTGTGCCGGAGGCGCTGGCAGGACCAAGGCTGGTTGCAGGGCAGGAACTCGCCGTTTCGGTTAGCGGAGCTGGGATATCATCCCTGCCTTTTTTTTCCCCCCCTCTTTTAGTGTGCTTTTTCATTAAGGAATAAACACTTCGGGGATGCAGAGCAGGAGGATTTTGCACTGATGATGTTTCTGGAAATTAGAATTTTTTTTTTYTTCTCGTGGACTTAATTTTGCATCCGAGGCTTATTTTTTATGGTAGCTGCGAGGACCGGGCTCATTGATTAAAAAATACCCTGTTCTTCCTCAGGGCTCCTGCGCTGCCTTCGCCGGCCTCTCTGCTCGTGCGCCTGCTCCGTGCCGGTGCCTCCCGCCGGCTGCCCGTGCTGCCCCTGCGCCGCGAGAGCTCCAGGCCGTCGGAGGGGCTGCGGGAGAGGCGTGCGTGCATGTGTTTAGCAGAATTAATCTTCTCTCATCAAGCACAGCTGACTCGTTCCCTTGGTTTTTGCTGCGGCAGTGCTTTCTGGTTTACGTGTTTCAAGCAGCACGATAGCGATTGCTATCTCGAGTGCAAATTGTCCTCCGCTCGCCGGCGCCGCTGGCTCCCCTCGGCTTGGCGAGGCGACCACTCTCCGTCTGCAGGCAGAGATGCAGCACGCACCGTGGGGCGGGATGCAGGCGGTGGGATGCAGGCGGTGGGATGCAGGCGGTGGGATGCAGGCGGTGGGATGCAGGCGGTGGGATGCAGGCGGTGGGATGCGGGATGCAGGCTGTGGGAGGTCTCTGCCAAAGGAAGGCTTACAGGCAAAGAAAAAAGCACTCTGCAGGGTCTGCTGCCCCCAAATACGACCTGGCGCTCGTGTCCGCTGGCGTCGAGCGGTCTCTCCTTGGCTGGAGAGCAGGGATGCCTCCCATGGGAGCATGCCCAGCGCCGCGGGCTCAGCAGCTCTGGGTTCGTCCCCGCGGCAGCTGCCTGCAGACTATCCATTGACCCAATTTATGTGACTTCCAGTAAGTCGCCCTTGTCCAGGACGTTGCCGCTAGCAATGGAAGTGGCCACCTGCCTCCGCGGGCTTCCCGGTGCGCTTGTCGTGTGCTCCTCGTCCGGTTCAGCCACTGGAAGCAAACAGCAAGCGAGCGCTCTTGGCCTCGCGTGGGAAACGCAGACGGGGCTCCTGTCCCATTCCCGCTGCCTCGTCCTGCTCCAGAAACGCGGCTTTCGCCYGGAGCGGCTTCCTCTGCCTCCGGAGAGCGGCGCCGTGGAGTCCGGGGCAAAGACCTGGAGCTGGTTCGGTGCGGATGGCCTTGAAAAACCGACAAGGAGGTCGGCTCCCCCAACTGTGCAATGGAGGCAGGTGGGGAGAGGCAAAGTTTTCGCATTAAAAAAACTTCTTAAAAAAAAAAAAAAAAAAGACACCTTTTATCACTCTCTTCGTAATCGGCTTGAGAAAGTCGCTGCCAGTTACTCTGGGGAATTTAGCAAGACTTAAAGAGAATCTGAGTGACTCAAGGGATTTGGGTGCTTACGTAGGTAACCAAATAAGCGCAGTTTATTGTGAAGAAAGGTTTCAAAGGTCGTATGAAATGTAATTCTCCGTACCCGTCGCCCCCCTTGCAGACGCTGGAGGACGCGGCGTGGGACCGCTCCACCAGCGCGCCGGCGGCTCCCGGGCGCGGGGCGGCAGCTGTGGCTTTTGGCCCGCTGCGATGCAATTTCTCTGTGTTATGGGGGCGGCGGATGGTGTTTCTCTTCCTCCGTTTTGAAAATGTGGTTCTAAGCAGCTATTGTAAATTGTCCTCTTCCTAATTGGCGCCGAGCCCGTCAAGATCAATAGCAATCCTTTTTGTTGGGAGGCTTTGACATTATTAGCAAGTGTAGCCGGTTGTCTGTTTATTTTTTGTTCCTGAGTGGGAAAAACAAAGCAAAACACGAGTAATTCGGTTGGCTCCCTGCGAAAGGCAGGAGGCCGGGGGATTTGGGAGCTGAAGCCTGGGAGCGCAGGCAGGCGTGGGCCTGCCGGTGGGATGAATACGGAGGCGGCCGGCGCGGGATCAGCTTCCCCGGCACGCATGCACGAGAGCAGCGTGAAATCCTCGGGGTTCCTCCTCTTCCGTCGGGTGGTCTGGGTCCATGTAAACTCTAGTGTATTTTTAAAGTCGGAAACAGGCAGTGGTGGAGAGATTACTCTGAAGATTAGTTTGAAATCTTAGAGTGACCATGTTGCATGGCTAATTTAATTACTGTGTTTAACCGAAACCACCTGTAGCTTTATGAAAAGACAAAGGACGCGGAGGTCCATATTCCCCTTACGGAGCCTCCGGCAGGGAACGGTTCTGGCTGTTGGGCTTGTTCAAACTCACACGCATTTCATACAGTAATGAAATCTGCATGTTTTTGTTGTAGCGCTGCGGCCTCCTTTGCTTTCTTGGTTCTTGCATTCATCTCCTGAAGACGGTTTTGCCTTTAGCATAGTTCATTAGGGTTTTCGGTTCTTCATCCGCTTGATTTCTGGGGGAAACTCCCGACATGCCACTGGCAGGTACTGGTGCGGCTTTGCACGGAGCCGGGAGCGGACTCACCACGGAGCTGCGGCAAACATGAGCTGCAAAGCAGAGTTTGGCCTGGAATGTGGCTTTGGAGCCAAAGGCGGAAATCCTTGTTCATTTACTATTCAACTCCTCCTAAAATCGACTTTCTTGAGTAAAATGAGCTACCTGAGCATCATGGAAAAGGCTTCAGTGCTCGGCCTCCAGCCACCCCGTTTTGGTGGAGAAGGGGAACGGTGGAGACCCGGGGAGCAGAGCTCTTTCGCACCCGGTTCAACGCGGCATTTGTGCATGCTCCAAACACAAGACACGCTGTTTTTGTTTCTTGTGCAAAAACGGTTGTTGGAAATAGATACATCTTTCTCAAAAACAAATAAAAGTCCCTGTAGCACAACGGAGCTTTTCAGAGCCGTAGGAGCCTCTCTCTGCACCTTCTCCTGCCTCCCTGCAGGAATCTTACGTACGTTTAGATCATGCAAAGGAAGAGGAAACACTGAAACGTCGTCAGCGGATGCTCAAACACTGTCCGGCAATGGCAGGCGCTCTCTCCCGCAGCCGTGCAGGAGAGCATCTGTTTGCGACGGGCACAGCTCCGTTTTCCTTCTGCTACTGCAGAATAGTCCATTTGATTACTGATAGTGCGACAAGGCGGAGGCTTCTCATCCCGAAGTTCAGAATACGTTATATCAGGCGCACTCGGGAAGCGTTTAGGGAAGCTCTCGCCAGCTGCCAACCTTCACTTCCCCAGCCGTTTCCATGCCCCTTCCCTCGCCTGCGTTGTTTCAGGAGGTGGTCGGTAACGCTCTCGTCGGAGCCGAGAGCACCAAGGCCTTCAGGAATTACCYGGTGTTGGTGAGAGGTCTGATGCTCCTTGGGAATCGCCATCCAGGGAATCCCGTGCCGCAACYGCGAGGCTGGATGCGGTGCCCGGTAGGAACCTCCCCCCGCCAACTCTGTCTCCCTCTTACTGTTCTGGTTTTGTTTTTGATGTGACCTTCTGGAGAAGTAAGAAGAGAAATCCCGTAGGTGTTCTCTGTATTTTTTATGGTTGGCTTCCTGTAACGTGTAAATTAGCAAGAGTTTTTGTTCTGCTTCTACAGATGAACTTTTAATCTGCTCAAGCTAGATGGCCAATAGATTGGCCGTTCGCGTGAGAGGCACAAAACTCAATTTTCTAGTAGCTGTTCTTGTCAAACCGCCTGACCTAACCTCCCCGTGCAGTGCCGAGGGGAGATGTCAGCTCGATTCCCCCTTGCCTGCTTAAAGAAAGTGTCCCAGATCTCCTAACCGTTGGGTTGCTACTCTTCAGAAGTCCTGTGTCTTCACTGCACGTGGGGATCATCTCTCCTGCTATGGTACTGGGGGTCTTAAATGAAACGAAAGCTYGCGTCACCAGCGCTGGTAACGACCGTCCCGTAACGTCGCAGGTCCTACGGAGTGTCGTGGGTTTGCTRTGGAGATTTTGTGGCTGAACGTCGACGCCGGGCTCCCGTGCGGCTCCCGGCTGGAGGACAGCGATCTCGGGGTGAGGGAGAAGCACCGGGCTTCTTGTGTTACCCAAGAGCAAATTCTTGCGAGTTTGAACTTGAACTTTATGTTGTCGGGTGGACGTTGCTGGTAGCACGTAATTATCCAGATTCTCTTTAACAGTTCATCACAGCGAAACTGAAACTCTCTGTTCGGAGGCAGATTGAATCTAGAGTGAGCAAAAGGCTTCCAATAAACGGCTGGCATCTCTCCCTGGCCGTTCCTCCTCCTTCCCCTGCGACAGAGCGGGACATAGAAACCTTAACCAGAGTTTCTCTAGGTCGCCCTTTATATTAAACAGGCCCAATATTAAACCAAACTCAGTTGGATATATTTTTAATCAACAACTCTATTTCTGTATTCCATTTCTTTCCACTTAAACAAAACTTCAAAATTCTGTTTTTGGGGGGAGGAAGCTAATCACGTATTTGTGACGTGACGATGCTCTTGTGTTAACACACGAGTTAATACGAGGCCGAGTTTGCTCGTCACCCTTCGAGCCGGCTCCCGGTTGTGGATTATTTCTGGTGCCCGCCCGGGCGGATCGGCTGCGGCTGGCTGAGGAGCYGAGGGAGCTCGACTGCCTCTTGCTTCCCAAAAGCCCGTTTATTGCTGCTTATTTCCCACCTTTCAGGTGGGCTTCAGCTTATCGCTTGCCATCGCTGTTGATCTTGCAGCGGATTTCTTTAAACGTACACTCGCTCCTTCTGCTTTCCGTTACGCCGCTGGCTCCGTAGGTTTTATTGCAGCGCTGCTATTAAGGCACCGGCAATTTCAGTTTTCAATTAAGAAGCCGCTAGCCGGGGGCTGTGCCGGGGGGCGCAGGGCCGGCGGCAGCCACGTGCGTAAGCGCTTGGCGCTTCCCGCGGCTCCCGGCGGAGAGGGAAGCGGCTGCCATGGCAACGGGATGCGGCGGTGATCCCGCTCCAGCGGGATCGGAGCCCGCCCAGCCACGGCAATCCCCACCGTGTGCCCCGTCGCCGGCCGGGGCATCATCCCGAGGGGGTAGAATAACTATTAGTAAAAACAGTTATTATTTCGGGTCAGTTTGCCCCTGCACTGCCGCGTGCCTGGCTGCGCACGCAGCTGTTACTAGCGAGCATCGTCTGAGCCGAGCGCCTGCGACACCCGTAGCTCGGGTCGCCGAGGTCGTCCCAACTCTCTCGCTGCGAGCCCCGGGTGGCGTTTGTACGCGCAGCGGTGCTGGGTGGAAAACTCCCGTTTCTGGTCTCCTGCACGTCCGATATTGCAGGAGGAAAGCTTTGATTTGAAAAAACCCTCCTGTTAGTAACTTGAAAACGTTTTCATGATTATTAGCGTTATTTTAAGTCTTTAGCTGTTTCTTTACTCCTAAGGCAAGTTTGCTTTTGACGAAGCTCCGGTTTGGCGGCTGTGCCTTAGCCCGGTCCGCAGCACCGTTAACCCTTCCGGGCTCGGGAGGTGGTCGTGCGCAGACGCACGCCACAAGCCTTGTGTTACGGCACCGGGTTTTGAAATACGCCCGCAAGAAAAAGCCGGATATGCTCCAAGAGCATCTTGCCGTGCTTGAGGATTGCTAACCCTCTGCGTTGCCGGCTGCTCAGGTTAAATGGGCGCAGAGGTGGGAACGGGAGACCCCGAAGAGACCGTGAGCGGAGCGATGTGTGTTAGCCACGGAGCGTTCCCGGGGCAGCCTTCCTTGCGGGGAGCCGGAGAAGTAAATGAGTTCTCTAATTGCGTTTCCATAAAAACGAAGATGAGCTGCCGCTCGGGCTGGAGGAGCCCCAGTCCTTAACGGCTGTAAGAGGAAGGAGGGGAAGCGCTGCCTTCCCCCGAGCTCGCGGTTCCCCCGGCTCCGCCGCCTTTGCCCTCTGCGCCGTGCTGCTGATTTCCAGCCAGCGCCACAAAGAAATATTTACTGTTCCTGTGCGCTCGCGCTGCACTGAGGCCTGACTACCAATTACTCTGTATTAAATTATGTTTGGTCATGCCTGTGATTATACGGTATCCAGGCAACCCAGGCATAATCTAATTTAACACATAACGTGGATTTGCTCCGCTCCCCTTCGCCGCGGCTGCGGGGAAAGCGAAAGCGGAGCGAGAGCGGTGCCTGCCCCGGCCGGATGCGCCGCGTCCCCCCGGGCTCCGCTGCCTGCTGCGCGCCGGGGAGACCAGCCTGCCCCCTGCACTGCTTCAGCGCAAAACCTCCCTTCCTTCGCAGAAAGGACCGGCCTGCCGCGCTGGTCGCTGTGACACGCTGCACTGCGCGGTTGCTCCCCCCCCCGAAGACCAAGCCTGTCACCGCGCTGGCCAGACCCATTTCTCCTGCTATTCCCAGATGACGCACGCGAGCGATCGTGTGCCGAGAGGGGGAGAAGATGGCCTCGAGCCAAAAAGCCATTTGATATCGCGGCGTGCTGCAAGCATCGGGCGCAAATTAAGAGATTGTTCGGTGCGTTTCTGCATCGGTGGTTGATGCCCTCGTTGCGGCCTCCCAATTGTGCTTGAAGCGACTTCTACAAAGCGTGGACCGAGAGCGAACTGAAAGCGCACCCATCTAAATTAATATTGGTGCGATTGCTTTCAGAGTGCGCTGGGGGCTGGGAAGGAACAGCAGGTTAAAAAGAAAATACAGCAAATGCTCGCAGACCTTCTGAAGGGCAGGCGCAGGAATGGGGCTAACAATGCCCAGAGAAAAACAGCTGCAAAAAGTACCTACATTAACCACACTTTGGGATGAGAACACCCCACCTTTAGAAACCACAGTATTATTTTCTAGTACAAAGGATGATGAAGAGGTATAATTTATCGTAAATTATCATGTGGATAATGGATGTGGAGTTTGAAGGATGCGAGAGGTGAATCATGTTTTGCAGCATAGCTTTGGTAACCAAGCATTATGAAGAGCACTGGTGGAAAAGTACCGTGCTATCGATCAGCAATTCATGTGCCACCCTGGTTTATTTAAGAGAGGAGTGAGACCCGAGCAGTGGCAAAATGTGTTTCACGCTTTGCAGATTCAAAGCGAACGTAGCAAGGAGCGGTTTGGTGCAAAGCGTGGCTCTGAGACGTGGCCAGGGCCACCTCGTCTTGGCACCCGCGAGCCACGGCTGCGGCCGGGTCTGCACTTCGCGCTGCAGGATGGGGTGCTGATTGGGAAGCTGTTAATAATTTAATCTCTAATAATTAACAGGAGCATGTACAGTCCCCTCGCCATGACAAAGCAATTTATTAGAGTGATGCCTTACGTGATAATGGTAATGAGAAATGAGGGGGCCTAATTTTGTAAGACTTGGATCGATGTAGTTGTGTTTTTATAAATGAGCGTTGTTTTACTAACCACCGAAGATCATTAAAATTACTATGAGTTATTTCAAAGTACTTTCAAAACTATTTGAGTTACAGCTGCATTTTTCAAAATC
This sequence comes from Apteryx rowi, assembly GCF_003343035.1. Classification (NCBI taxonomy): domain Eukaryota; kingdom Metazoa; phylum Chordata; class Aves; order Apterygiformes; family Apterygidae; genus Apteryx; species Apteryx rowi. The sequence goes on along the minus strand of NW_020448307.1, from coordinate 1,643,135 downwards.
CAGATAGGGCGATGCAAATACGTGTCTATAAATACAGACACTGTTGCAATGTAAAAACTTCACTGGCGTTTGTAAAAGTCCCGATGAGGAGGTGGGTTGGAGCGGGGAAGGAGGTCTGAACCCGCTACTTTGATGTATCGTGGCAGCGTTTTGGCCTGCAGCCCCACACCGGTGTTTTGCACCGGCGCGTGAAGCTGGAGCGAGGCAGGGGCGCGTGGGGGGAGCGGGGCGCTTGGCGCGTCTGCTTGGCCATATGGCGCTTGGCCATGGGCTTCTCATCAGATGGAGCATCGCCTTCCTTCCTCCCATCATCGCGTGCCTTCTTCTGCCGCCTGCCCACGTGGCGGTTTTCCTGCCGCGTGGGACCGCTCTGGTTAGGTCTCAGGCTGCAGAGGACTGGGGCGGCGGCGGGTGCTCTCCGGAAGGACACGGCGCGTTGGGTTCCAGCTCTTGTCTCCGAAACTCGAGCCTTCCTCGGGCACGGTCTGCCTCCCACCGCATTGCAGTTTACTGGCAGAGGCGGTTTCTCAGACACATGTGATAAAATATTCAGAGCTTCCTGACACCGAGGGAAGTTATGGTTAAGCGGGAAATTCTGCAAAGCTCCCAGGTGACTGTGGGCAGGACTTCTGCGCCTTCGAAAGTTGAACCCGAGTCAAGCAAATGCTCAGCGCGTTGCCGGAGATGATCGTGCCGCTTCCTCTCCGGGAACGTAGCAGACGCCAGAGGCGAGACTTCTCGCCTGCTTGGAGAACGGGGCTTAAGCTGGCCTCGCTGGTGAGTTAAGCCAGCACTTCTCAGCTGAGGGGCATCCCTCAGTGAGGAAGTCCTCTTCTGCAGCCTGAGGGGCCGCGTGGAATGATGAGGAATGAAGAGCTGGTTCTTAACTGGTGCAAAGTGAGAGCTGGGGGAATGGGAAGAAGCACTGTTTTATAAGACAGCCCTAGTTTGCACTGGGCTGGGCTGAGCTAAGCGTGCTCGCAAAGGAGCCCTGGCGGGGTCTTGGCTTTGAGATTAGTAACGCAAGCTCGCAGCAATAACTCTTGGGGACTTTCCAGCAATAGCCTCAGGCTCTTACCCTCGCTTTGTGCTAGCTTTGTGCATTTTTCCAGAGAAAGAGGGGGAGAGAGAGTGAAGGGAGAAGACACTTGCATAAAAACTTCAGCTAATTTCTGTGATTCCACAGCCTGAAGTCATCAAGAATTTCCTGGTTGAAGAGGTCAAGAGAAAACCACTAAACAGAGCGGTGGAGATAGGGCTGCAGAATTTCCACATGCAGATCTTCGTTGTGTAATGCGCGCACGTGGCTCAGCCAGAATTCACGGTGTCAGAGGAACAGATTTGATCTGTGCCTTTACCGAAGAGCAGCCTCGCAGCCGGGCTGCGGTCGGACTTGCGCAGGCACCTGCGGAGCTGTAGCTCCTGGTGTGTGTGGACAGGAGGTGTCAGATGAGACCGGACTGGAGCACGTGCTCCAGGGGTGCTGCTGGTGCTCCCTGACCACGAGTGGACCTTGAACCCCCAAAATGCGCACTGGGAGGAGGTCAGGTCCTCAGCAAGGCTATCTCGCTTTGCCAATCCGATCTGCTCCCGCCGGGCCGCAACCCTTGCTAACGCGAGAGCAGATGGAGGTGGCAGGAGGAGAAGCTGGCGTGTCGGGGTCCCTGGGGCTGCCGCGTCGAGCCGGCTCGGAGCGCGGCGTGCGCCCGTGCGCCTGCACGTGCGGAGCCCTCGCCTGCGGTGGCAGAGCCAGGTCTCCCCTCTGCAGCCCGCTCCGGCTGGCCTGGGCGAGCCCGACCGCCGGCGAAGGCGAGCGCTGCGCTGGGTGAGAGCGATGGGAGCTGGAACAGATTAGGTCACTCATTCTCTTGGAGAGCAGCATGTGTCAGAGGTCCAACAATTTGTTTTGAGAAGGGTTTTAAGCATTAATGATTCAAGATGTTTTCCTGGGAGTGGTTTGCAACTTGAGACTCGGTGGCTAGAGCAGCGTTGGGGTTTTATGGGATTAGTCAATTCACCGGGGCTGGAATTTCACTAGTAACACCATGGTTAAATTTGTACTTTTCCACATGGCTGAGCCTTCAAGGAGCTCACCAGGAGTTTAAACAACGTAAACAGAATTGTAAGCTCTGTGCCAAATGCGGAGCAGGAAGGGGGTTTCCATTCCGATGATTTCTATCACCTACTTCTTTTTCTTTTTTTTCTTGCAGAGTTGCAGATAACCACAAGCAGAACCTGATGACCGTGGCTAACCTGGGTGTGGTGTTTGGGCCAACGCTGCTCCGGCCTCAGGAGGAAACTGTTGCAGCCATTATGGACATCAAGTTTCAGAACATTGTGATTGAAATTTTAATAGAAAACCACGAGAAGGTAATGCCTTTACTTGCTTCTTTCAACATGGTTGATTTATTATGACGGATGTGTCTCCCTTTGCAAGCTGGGACGCGCAGCCTTGAGTGACGTCCCTTCTGCCCGTGGCTGGCCGGCGGCGTGGCACCGTGGACAGGGCTGCGAGCGCCCAGCGGTCCTGGGGCCTCCAGATAGCTGACCGATTTGTTTCAAACCCAAATTTCACATGGGAGAATCATTCTTCTGGGTGGATACAGTACCGCTTCCTCATGTTTGGACTGTGTCTTGGATGTCTGGTCCGTCAGGGAATTCCCCCGGCGTGGAGACCAGAAACTGGTAGCTTCTGCTGATCTTTGCCAGTGATGGCGAAGGCTCAGGAAATGCAACGGGGGCTCCAAACCTGGGTGTTCTTGGGCATAAGCAAGGGCAATCGCATAATCAACACTTCTAGCAATGAGCTTTTTTTTATGGTCATCTTGGTGTGAATCTAGGTTTGTGTCTCTTTTACAAAAAACCCTCTTTTTTCCCCCCTTTGTGGTGTTTAATAGGAATTAGTCACTAGTTTCAAGAGAGAGATGATTGTTACAAAACCCCAGTCTGGGAGATGAAGGCATAGGCTTGTTTCCTGCTTTCTGACTAAACTCATGTTTATTTGAATACTAGCTTTATCCTAAATTATGATGCGTGTTTATTTGTCTGTTATAGAGCCATTCTCATCTGTTGCTTGCTTCGGCGAGCAGAGTTCGGCACATCGGTGGCCTGTGTCCGAGCAAACAGAGCTGACTTTCCCCGCTTGCCAGGGAGCTTGGGGCGAATACAGGAAAAGACTGTAAAATGGTTGTCCATTAAAGGCTATTTAATACTGCAAACTGCAGCTATGGAAAAAAAAATCCTTTTTCTTCTGAATTCAAACAGTTCTCTGTTTACAGTCTTTGGTTTGGTTTTGGTTGGAAAGAAATACTAATTTGGGCACTCAGGCTATGAAGTAAAGAAACAGAACCGGACGGAGACATCTTAGGGGATGGCGGCACTGCAGCTCCGCATGGCGTTTTGCTGGCGATATGTATTTTGAATATATAGCGTTCCTTGCAGGCTGCCCGCAGCGCACCTCAGGGCGCGCGCAGTGCAGTCGGGGTATATTTGCTCACCGGCGGGTAGTGGAGAGCGTAGCGAGAAACGCAGCGTTTCTGAAGCAGACTGGTAAATTGGAGTGAATTGCGATATTTCCCCGCGGGCAGGAGCGGGAGCCGCAGACGCCTCGGGCAGACGCGGTGTTTCATCAAGCGCAGAACCGGCGAGGAGGGGATGGGAAAACCGCGGCCGTCGGTTGAATATCCTCCCGGAAAGGGCTGCCACGGGCACATAAGCACCGTGGCGTTTATTCAGCGTAGAGGAGCTATTTTCTTCTTCTCTACGCGGGATGTAATGGAAATGATTGCTTAATTACCGGCTGCTGGTCCGAACTAGGTCTCGTGCTGTGCCAGCCGAGTGCTCCATCAGGTGGCATCTCCAAAGGGATCAACGGCAGGTTTCCGAAACGATCGCGGCGGGCTGGGCTGCAGCGCTCCGCTCTGCTTACCACTAACATTACCTTTAATATCCTGGTGTTCCCGGGCGCCTAGATGATTGCTACCTCCTTACCGGTAATTTGTGGCACTAGAGAGGGGGAAGCCTGCCAGTTGGCTCTGTCCGTTCCTCATCGCTGAATTCTGCTGGTCGGCATGCCGGCCGCGTGCCTTGTGCTCGCGCTCGGGTTGCTCGAGTCCGGAGGATGCTGAAGTTGCGGGGTTTAGCCGCTGCCCTCGTGGCCGCGACGCGCCGGCGGGGCTTGGTCTGCGCGGAGCCTCGGACGCGCGTGCACCGCTTAGCGCGAGGGTCTGCACGCAAAGTGCCTGCGGAGCACCGTCACCACCTGCCCAGGGCTCCCAGGAAGGAGCCTGCGAGGGCGGGAGGTTGCAAAACGTTAACTGCTGGGGCGAAAAAACCTCGTTTAAATTCGGTATCCGTGCTGCTTCGTCTCCGTCTTTGCAACGGTTGCGTTGCAGTGCGTTTCTTGATTCGGCCTGATCTGAACTCATCGAGTTTCCCCCCGCCGTTGGGCAGGGGATGAGCAGCGCGCGAGCAGACTGGGCCGCTGCTGCTGTTGCTTTGTGCTGTTTTACACCGGCGACTCACAGACGCGGTTGATGATTAAGTACGTTCACAGGGAAATTGGGATTGATGTGACCGGTCCCTGGCCATCAGCAAAGGTCTGGTGTGACGTTGCGGTCGCCCCAGGTAAGCGCAGTGCCTCTGCCGTTAAAATTGTTGTCGTCGGTGCATAACCAAAAACCCCAAAGGGTCGGTGACGACACCCCTTGGTGTGAACAGCCGCTGGCAGCTCGTTCACGCGCCGCGGCCTCCGGGAGGAGGGAGGTTTCAGCAGAGCTTCGCCCCGGCCCCTCTCCTGCCGCTGCGCCCCGCTCTCGGCTCGCRTCGCGCCCCGGCGTGATCCGGGACAAACGGGCCTCCGGCAGGCACGGAGCCGGGCTCCCGTGCCGGGGACTCGACCTGCGCCCGGCGCGCCGTGCTGCAGTGTTGATTGTAAATAGCTATTAACTCTTAGGTATTATTTTGCTGTAAAATGTACGCTGCTTACATAGAATTAGGTAGGGAGAGAAAATGATTTTTCCCGTATGGCTCTGGATGTTGCCCTGACAAGCGAACCAGGAATCCATCCTGGGCATAAAAAAATAAGGATGCTCTAAGGTATGGCTGGTTTGCTCAAGTAGTTTCCATTTAACACTATGTTTCTGGTTTAAAAACGAAAAGTTAGCCAAAAGGCACGCTGAAATATTATTACCTGTGTCGGCACTTAATATTTTGAAAATTGCAGATACCCATCCATTTTATTTTCCAAAGCTTTTATTTTTATAGCCCCCTGGAAAGGGCCGTTGTTTTAAAGCGTTGCAGAACTAAGAGATGGATTTGCTGCCGTGGCGGCGTTCCCTTCGGGCAGGAGGCTGACCAGCGGGAATGTCAGTGCGCGCGGTGCTGATGACGAGCAGAAGGCGGGTTGTGAAGGGAATTACGCGGGCCCCAAACCAGCCTTTGTACGGGGGGAGAATTAATGTTCTTATATTAGAAGGAATTGCTGTTGCTCTGTTCGAAGAGCCCTGCAGGTGCCGAAGGAGACGAGGCGCCGCCGGGTCCTTCCCGCGGGCGGGCGGACGGCAGGAGCGGTGGCGAGGGAGGGCGGCAGGGCTGGGAACGCGACCCGCGGGTCCCGGCCCCGCTGCTCCCGCTCCGCCGGGAAGCCGTGTCTCTCTCCCGCACGCCGTTAGCGGGACCTGGCGAGCGGGAGGGTTGCAGCGCGGCTCCGCACCGCGAGCCGGGGACCGCGGCGAGCTTATTCTTGTTAAATCAGAAAACAAACTGAGCCTGGGAAACTTCTCCTGCGCGGGAGCGGGGAGTTTTTATGCAGCGCGTGCCGGAGCCCTGGGAAGTGGGGCAGCAGCTCTGCGCCCGGCAAAGACCGTTTCCTTTTCTGTTCGAGGTCTGCGCAGCTTCCGGGCAGATGGTAATGGCAAAGGCAAACGTCGAATAAACTATTTATCTTACAGCTCTTTGAGTCTTCAGGCTGCTCCCTCTGTAGACCTTCAAAATAAGCATTGGTGCTTTTTAAAATGTGGCGGAAAGGAAGCGGTGGGGATTCACAGCGGTGCTGCAGCTGCCTTAAACAGTGCCAGTTCCTTGCGAGCTGAGGCTGGTTTTAGTCACTACATTTGTAATTTAAAAGCATATATGGTCTCTTAATAAAGATTAAAAAAAAAGAGAAGGAAATGAAAACCTGGAAGCTTATTTTCAACTGCGCTGTGGGAAATCATTACACAAAATTCACAAATAAGTGTTTTTATTTTGCTTGATTTATATATTTCACTATATTTCCCAAGCAGAACGTAATGTTGAAAAGCAGTTCGAATGCAAGAGCGTTTTGAAGGAGAAAATACTGGTTGTGGGAGGGGAGAGTGGAGCGCAGTGCAAGGCGAAGTGCTCCCGCGCCCGATGCCTGTCCCCCGCGCAGAGCCCCGCCGAGCGGAGGAGCTGTGTTTAGCTGTGTTTAGCTGTATTTAGCTGTATTTAGGGCGTAGAAGGAGCGATCCGTGGAGCGGGTGCCACCAGCCGGGACAGGCACCTGCAGCATGTGCGGTCGGGTACCGTTTTAGCACAGGAAGCGATGCGCTACGGATAGCGCTTCCGAATGGGATGTGCTTCCGGCGTCCGCGGCGGCAGAGGCCGAGTGCCGGGGGCGCCGGGGATGGGTGCAAGGCAGCACGGGGAACCACCCGTTGCGGACGGGAGCTGCTCCGGACGGGCTTGCGCGAGCAACCGTGGTGAAGAGCAGCAGCGTTGCCTCTAAAGAAGCAAGGCTTGTGGCCGGTTCCTCATCAGCTAACGCACAAAACCGCAAGAAGCGAGTGGCTGAGATCAGCAGAGCTCGTCAGGAGGACCCGGAGCGGGGCTGCGTCATCCGTCCATCTGTTCTGCAGCGTGTCCAACTCCGCGCAGGCGGATGGGACTGCTCGCTTTGTCGGCGCCCGTGATGCGTGGGGAGCTCGTGCGCGATGCTTCATCGCCGCTTCCGGTTCCTTGCACGGTTTGCAGGCTCCGAAACGCAAACGTGTGTTTGTGACCCAAATCCCTGGCGCTTCCCGGGAGAGGCGCGCGGTCCTTCCACGAGCCCCGCGGCGCTGCCGAGGCCGGGGCGGGTGACGGCTCGGGGCGGGCGTTTAACAGTGCTTCTCCGAGGGCCGTAAGTGCTGCCGTTGACGCTTGCTTCTTCGTGCTTTTTGGGAGAGGTGCGACATTAAAATTTTTGGCTAAGGCGTCTTGGCTTTCTAGCATTTATTTGTAACAACCTGCATGGAGATTTTATGTGTATTTGTGAGGATTTAGTTGTTACCTGGAACAACCCCGTTAAGCTCTGGCGGTTGCTCGCACCGGCAGGCTTTTCCAGCTTTTGCGGGAGGCGGCCGCCTCCGCGGCGAGCCCGGGCGGCGCGCGGGTGGGCGCTCTTGCTCCGACGGGCTCCGGGCCCCCTTTCCCTGCCGCCTCCGAGGTGCTCGCGTAGCCTCGTGACTGGTGGGAGCACCGGATGAGCGGGGTTTTCCGTACCTTACAGCAGGCATCTTGGGCGAAGAAGAAAGGAAAGGAGTGCAAAGAGGGTGGGAATGTGGAATTTAAGAAAATGCCAGTGTTATCTTGTTGAATGCATATCTTCCTTAGATGCTGGTTTGGAAGTGATTGCAGAGCTGTTCAGACCAGGCGGGTAGACCGATATTTTGTTTGAAAGGGTGAAGCTAAAGAAAAACCTGTCTGTTATTTTTTACTAGATATTTAACACGGTGCCCGAGACTCCACCGTCGAACTCCCAGCTGCTCTTATCCCGCAAGAAGAGCACGGACTCGAAGCCGCCCTCCTGCAGCGAGAGACCCCTGACTCTCTTCCACACCGCGCAGCCCAACGAAAAGCGTAAGTGTCCTGCCCCGAAACGCTGCGGTGCCTGGCCACGTCGCAGCCCCGCGCTGTCCTCCTACCCTTTAGCCCTATTTGTGACCGACTGAGTGTAATTCTCACGCCACAAAATACAGTTTTGCTGATGTCGATGGCAGAGATGCGTCCTGCAACCGGATAGGGCCTGCGTTTTCTGCAGTATCCCGTTGATGGGGGGAGCGTGAAGATTGCCCGGCATGCAAGCCTTAACCAGGGGCTTGCAACGAGGCTGTGTCACCGCGGTGTAGAGTGTTGCCATCCCTTCCCCACCCAACGGCCTTCTCCGCATTCCCATTCTCATGTTCCCGCGGCCCCGCCATGCTCGCCCCGCCAGCTGCTGGAGAGGTATTCCTGCGCTCGGCAGCGCGTGCGCGGCAGGGTGGACACCCCGAGCCCTCGGAAGGTGGTCCTGCCTGGATGTCCCCGGGCGCTTTTCCTTTTACAGAAGGGAAAACCTCGGCCAGGAGGCTCTGCGTTTTTCTGAGGATTATGTGCCCCCGCGGTTTAAAAACGTTCAAGATCACCTTTCCATTTCTGTCACTAATTGATGCTCCGAATATTTAAGTGAAAGGGTTGGTGTCCCCTCCCCGCTCATGTAGCGGCATTAACGTGCCCACCTGGGCTGATGTTTCACGTTGTGGCCTGAGCCCCGTTGACTCTCTCCCGTTCCTCCTGGCCATGCGCACCCACCGCCRTCCTCGGGCTGGTCCTGACCTTCATCATCAGCTGGTCCGGTTTGCAAGAAGGGCGGAAAAATGACCCGGTGAAAAGAGCAGAGGGTCTGGGGGCTGTTTGGGGTTGCTGCGGCAGGTGGGCGAGTGGAGCTGGCTAACGTGCCGCCGGAGGGGCCGGCGGGGGAAGACCAGCGTTAATGCACCACGCCGCGACTTGGCACCACGCGGCACGCACGTGTGGTTGCTGTTTACTCTCCTGGCTCAAATATTTGGCCTTCTCTGCCTCTGATTAAGTTACAATTAATTATCCGGCACTGTCATTTTGAAGGATGTCGTAGCGATACGTGGTTTTTTAAGGAAGTCCTGGGAGTATCAATGCATGCTCTGGAAATAGCATATCATGTCATTCTGAGTGCAGCATCAAAAATCAGAAGCTGCTTTTGAAAATTTTGGGCCTAACGGATTTGTTCGCTGTTAACAGAACGGTTGTTAGATTTGAGAGTCACCTGCTTCCCGGTTCCTTCACGTAGCACCTTCACCTTACCCAAAAGAGGAGCTGAGTTTGTGTAGTGATTTATTCCCACCTGAAGCACTGTTTTCTTGGCCTTCCTCCTCGCCAGTCTATCACCACCTCTGCTTGGAGATTCCCCATGTTGGCAGCTTTCCTTCAAGCACATGAGAAACCACCACCATTTTTTTTTTTTTTGGTGTCATCTCAGCTGCATGTGTCAGTTGGAGAATAGTTTAAGGTTTCCTTTCTCTTCTGACCTGAGGCGGACGTAGCTCCGTGTGAGGCTGAAGAGCAAGGGTTTGAGCAGTAACTCGAGCCACGCCGAGCGTTATATCAATGCTGAGAAACGGCAGAATACGGTGTCCCCGTCCGGAGCTGCCTGGAGGTCAGATTGCTCCCATGAAGCTCTGTCTAAGGGCTGCTTCCCTGGCGTCACTGATTCCCTAGAAATAGCGCTACTTTTCAGGGCTCACGGGAAGATAGCGCAGCCGCTGCCAGCTCCGGGTGGTGTTTGCCAGCAGCCCGAGGCGGAGGAGCGTGGGCTGCCTCCGAGCGCTTCGCCGGGGCTTGCTCCAGCTGCGGCTCCGGGGGCGGCTTTCGGGCTGCGCGCACGTGCAGGATTTGGCCTGACCATCCTCAGCGGCGGCGAGATGCTYGGGGTTTCCTTGGCATGGGGTTTGACACTTTTGGTGCTCATGCCTCTAAATATTTATTGGAAGAGATAAAGGCGGTTCGGAGGAGCCCTGAGAGCGACGGCTGTACTGAAGACATGCAACAGGAGCCGTCAATCTATGAAGCAAATCTGTACATTGAAGTCAACTGTCTTTCTAAAATTTTCAGAGAAAGCTACGTGTAACTCGGAGATTATGGCATAATGTTCTTCAGACAGTATCGTGCCAGAGAACAGATCAGATAATTAGAATGATTATTTTGTTGTTAAATGGTCACATTTTTGCTCACTACTGACCTGGGTCAAGYGTGTACAGGAACTGAGCGTATATTGTGGAACAAGTGTCATTAATACAGTAAATACAACTTTTTGTTCTTAATCAGTTTTTTGTTACAAGCAGTGTTTTGGCATGTTGCTCTTACTTTGTTATGCAAAGTGCTTTTGTCATCGCTTCTCCGGTCCCGGTGGATAACTGAGATCTAGGGCACCTTGATAACAGCTATCAATCACCCAGAAGTTACTGCGTGTTTTCTAGCAAGGTATGACGTTTGCTGGAAGCTTGCCCAAAGAAGCGGCGGAGCTAGGCGAGGCTCGCGCGGCTCTGCCTGACGTTATTTCCCTTCTGGTGCGCAAAGGCTTTGGCGACCAGCGGCGGAAACTCGGCTCGCTCTGACGTGGGGCAGGTTCTCGAGCTGGAGAGCGTGAGATGGGACGGGCTGCGCCACTTGCTCGCGGCGAGGGCAGAGCTCGGGCTTCAGGGCAGGGAGGACTGGAAAAAACGCACGAGTGGAGCTTTCCCCTGGCACGGGTTGTGTTTCCCTGACCTGGCTTTCCAGGAAGGTTTTGGGGAGCCTTGGGAAGAACTTGCAGACCAGCCTGTCGCCGGCAGCTCTCCTGGCTGCGGGAGCCGGGGTGCAGTGCGGCGAGGCTGAGCTGCAGGCGGAGAAGAGCCGGTGGGGCCGGAGCCGGGGCCAGAGCCGGAGCGATCCYGGCTGCGACCCTCCTCCGACAGAGGCCCGCGGCAGTCTGCAAAGTGACTCTCCTGCCTTCCGCGTGGCGGAGGAGAAATATGTTTTAGCAGATTTGCTGTTTCATTTTTGGAGCTGTAACACCAAATAAAGTATCACAGTGAGGAATCCTTTACGTAAGCTGTTAAAAACACAATGCCAAGTATGGTATCAGCCTTTAAAAGGGAAGAAATAAAATAAAGAGATAGTTTCATATTCTTCCATTCATCTCCCATCTTCTTTAGATGAAACTTTTGGCTTCTTGGCTGATAGTGACTTTAATTTAATATTGGCTGGTAGCTAGTTCTTAGATTACACAGGCAGTTGACACTGATTTGTTAGGCTTATGGAGCTTATTTTCAGACTTCAGCCTTGGGCAGAAAATGTTTGGAAATAATAAAATGTAGCTTTAGAATACATTCTCGCAATGCAGATCTACCCTCCTTCAGCCTTTCATTAGGGCGCTGCAGTCTGGTAGAGGTTCATTGTGGGGTAATTCGTGGGCTTTTCTGGTTTTCCACTCTGAGAAGATTGTCCGTCACGGTATTGTCGTAGAACCTGTGCGATCAGATGCAAAAACCCAGGAGTGATTTGGCCTGGCCGCCTTGTTTTTTTTTAAGTCCTTTGACAGGGTTAATTCTTCTCTTACTTCATCTGCTGACTCCACTCTATCTTCTTGTCAATATTTGTACAGTTCGTTGCTCTATTTTTCTTCACTTTTGCCTCTTCTTATCTCCTGCGTGGATAATCTTTTTCATCACGAAGCATTTATACCTCAGTCAGCACAACTGAGATGCAGAAACTTCTCATAACCACATTACCTCACCTCTTCTGATGGGAACGAGCAGTGTTCGAGACGTGCGTGAGAGCTTTGCCTTCTCACTGTGGTAAGCTGCTGTACAGAACTAGGTCGTTTGTCCCTGATACAGCCTAACCTTGAGTTCCCTAAAGAGCTAGAGTAGATTTTTTTTTCCTTTTGCTATATTATCCTTAGAGAAGCTATTACACACAAGCGCTGCCGCTCCGGTTCCCTGGACGCCGTGCTGCCCCCTCAGCCTTCATTTTGTTGGGTATTTTGCCATCCATTTCAGCTGCTATTGGTATTTTCCTTCCATCCGCTGCCATCTGCGCTCCCGTTCTTCCATCATTAAATCAGGCTAAAGAGGATGGACAAATAGTGCTGTCTTGACGGATATAAATGTAAGCAATTTCCCTTCTGGAAGCTAAAACTTTACCAAGCGTCCCTCCGATGCTAATGGTAGCCAGGCAGTTAGCCTTGCTTGAAAGAAATAGCTTGAAAGCATAGCTCAGTGAAGGATTAATAGCAATAAACATGGGTTTGATCATTGTCACCTTCTGCGTCCCATGCGGACTTTCATTAGTTCACAGCTTCGTAGTGGAGCCTGCACTCAGCGGGGCTGTACTCTGGCTGAACTTTATGAACTATCCTCTTCCAGCCTATCCACCGGCGCGATACTTGCAGGATAAGATTGAATTACAGTTCCAGCTTCAAACTCATTACCTGCTGCTGGAGCTGGGTGTAAAATATAGGCCAATAAATATCTTTAAATTTGGCACTCCAGGGAAATCACTCTTGTTTATGAGCTTTCCTGACTTGGTTTAAGGAAAGCATGGCTTTTTGTTTGATCCCCGCATGACTCAAAGCTAAAGAGTTTGTTTGGCTTTTTCCTTTTGACATGCCAAAAAGTGGCAAGTTGGAAACCTTGGTTGGGCAAAAAAATCCTGATCCGAGTGGCCTGCTTATAACTAAGTAAATCATAGGAACAAAGGAGGAGACAGAGAAGTGTAAATCATATTTGCTCCTTTGTTAGCTTATTGGAGATCAAGATTAACGAAATGCAATTTCAGGAATCTATTGACGTAATTAACGTGTCTTTGACTGGGTAATCTTTGGAAGATGAGCTCACCCATGCAGGCTTAGGTTTCAGACTGGATGCAAGGAGCAAGCAGTGGGACAAGTTGCCCAGAGAGGTTGTGCAACCTCCATCCTTGGAGATTTTCAAGACCAAACTGCCCTGAGCAGCCTYATCGGCCTCATAGCTGGCACTGCTTGGAGCAGTGGGAGCTCTTCCCTTGGAGGGTGGGAAGAACCGGCTTCTCTTCCCAGCGCTACCGTTAACTAGCGTAGCCGTGACTTCTGGCAGGTCGTTTTGAGTTCCCTGATCCTTTATTCACTTTTTTCAACCTGTCTAATGTAATTTAGCCATCAAGCTAGTTGGAGATAAAGTCTGTTTCTTCTTACGGGTTTGTGCCGTTCAGCCTTAATTAATCGAGCCTTTCAGGACTATTATGCAATGCGTGTGTGAATAATGAGGCAGCCGTGTTGAGACTGATCGGCTTCTCCGGCGCGGTTTCGCCGACGGAGGTGACACGCGACCCTCCAGCACAGCGCGTCGGCAGCAGCGAGACGTAGCGCGGACGCGGGAGCAGCTCGGATCTGCTCTGCAGCCCCCGTCGTACCGGCTGCAAGAGGAGGATGAGACTGCAAACCAAATCATAGCAAAACCCTCTTCTCTGCCTTCCTTCTCCGTCCCTGGGCATCTCCCTGCCCAGGCTGAGGTTTAGCCCTCGCTCGCTGTCATCCAGCCCTCTGGTTTTGCCCAGGCGCAGGGCAGATTCAGGGACTCCAGCGAATGGACGTGACAAGGAGCGTTAGACTTGGCTTTTATCCCCGGCATCTGCAGACCTTTTGCTAATGTAATCTTTTACCTTCGAAGCAGTGATAAAGAGTTTACACCGTGCCACGCTCCTCTGTGCCTGGGACAGCACTACTCCTTTGTTATTTTACAGAAATGTAGGGGATTTTTTTCTGCTGTATATTCGGGATTAGCTTTTTATATAACCAGGAGTTCCCCTTATCCTGGCGTTTCGCTTAATTCCTTCATTAAATGTGTGCAGCATGTGGAGGAGCATTAAATATTTTCCTCCTAAGGCAAGCAGAGGAGTACGATTCGAAGGGATGGAGAACAGGGGATTCCCTGCTGCTGTGTGCTTTTTAGTAGTAGTTCAATCATATTACTGTACGAAGGAAAAATCATTTCTTTGAGAGATTTATCATTAAAGTAGGACTCGTTGTGATTTCCAGCAGGTACCTATCTGTCATGAAAGCATCACTGCAGAAGTGGCAGTTTTCTCCCGTAGGACGGTTTTCCATGCCGTCAGCGATGTTAATTGCTTCTCACAATTACAATTACTGCTTATAGGGAAAAGGCATCTTATGAGAATGAATTAATGTGTTTTTAGGAAATCCGGTGCAGAGCTGAGAAGGAAGCCCAAGCTGCAGACACCGGTTTGGGATGCGTGATGTTTTCACGCTTAGTTGCTGAAGTCGCAGAAATGAGGGAGAAATCTCTCAATAGGCTGCGATCAAGTGAAACGAGAACCTCTAAGAAACCTCTGAGCCGTCAGATGTGGTGCTAGGGTTTCCCTCCGGCTGAGGGCAGGCAAACTCTTCCCCGGCACCTCCAACCACAGCGGGAGCTGCAGGGGAAGCAGAGGCGAAGGTGCCTTTTCAGCTCAGATAAGGAGCCGAGTTTCTGAGACCCAGGTAATACGTGTCTCAGAAGAGGAAAGCTAAGATTAGAGCAGGGTGGAGACACCTTCCCCTCCTTCCTGCCCCCTGCTTTTAAGGATAGCGCTTTTTGATTACAAACCAGGCCAGGAAGGATCGCTAGCAGTTGACGTAAAGTCCTAGGCTKAAGCATGTTTTGCTGAGAAACACTTTAACTAGGTGATCTGTCCCTTTCTTGCTCTAAAATGTTATCCGACTCCATCACGCTGGCACGTTCCGTCCCTCGGTAGCTCATTTCAGTGACAGAAAAATTYGTTCTTGTATATAGTTTGCATTTTAATTTTTTTTCAGGTTATGTGGTACTTATGAAGTCTTTGGGAATGTAAAATATTAATGACTTGAGAAAAATCAATGTTTTCTTACCAGAAGAGTTACTCATTTAAAATGTACCTGCACCTAAAAAAAAAAAAAAAAAAAAAAAGTAGTTGCTATTTCTTATAGTTTAAAGTATAATATATGTGAAAACACGACTGTAAACTAACTGCCTGTCCTCTGGGAACTGCTGCGGTGCTGCCCTATTTATATAAGGGCAAGGATTATTAATAGGAATGCTTCACGTCTTGCAGCAGTATGTTCTTTAGCATTTGATTTAGTGGCAGCTATATGTGAGGTGTGACGATTCTTGTTTGTCTGGTGTTTTTTTAGAGGAGAACAGGAACAGTATCATCAACTCCAGCCTGGAATCCGTCATATCCTCGAACGTAAACAGCTTCCTCAACTCCAACAGTGCTCCGCAGCCCAACCTGAACTCAAGTGATCTCGAACTAGAAGTAATTAAACCCAACAGGCCAAATTCACTGTAAGTACAGCGGTAATTAGTGTTTTATAGACTTTCCATCCTTAATCTTTAATCAGGTCTGTTTCTTACTCTGAATCAGAGCAGTTTGTTGGAGAATACAATTTAACATTTTAATTTTTAATTGGAGCCTGGTATGTGTTCTGCATTTTTAACTCGGTCCAAGTGGTGGAATTAGTTACTGTCGGTTATATTTGCTGGCTAGTTTCAGCTCCAATGATTTTGTCCATGTGGAATATTTTTCAAGCRGAACTTCACATTGCTGTTTGAACTGTTTGACCCAGCTGGTGATAACTCCAGCAAACACAAAAGACTTTTCTTCTCGGTTAAATTCTATGACTGTTGTCAGTACAGTTGATCTCCAGCCAAATTTGTGCCATTGCTTCTGCTATTGCTTCCTTCATCTGGAAAGTTCAAGGGAAAAAATAGCGACCTTAGCAATGACTCCCTGGGGACGGCTGAGTTATTTATGAAGTCCCCCGAACCGCCACGGCTGAGCTCTCGCACCAATGGTCGCCTCTGCCGAGGGGAATTTCCTTCCTTTCGCCTCTCTGCTGGGCCCGATAGCATTTTCCCACAGAGCCTCCCCTTCTCGCGCACGTGAAGATCTGCTCAGATCTCCAGGAGCTGTTGCAGCGTTTGCAAGCCTCAGCCGATATTCCCCCCGCGCTCCCAGCTCCTGTAGCTCGGCCGCGAGGAGCCCTGCCGGAGCCAAGGCAGTTCGCGGCTCTGCCCTATCCGGTGACCTCCGCAATTAGGAGAGACCTCCCTTCCCACCCCCTCCGACCCTCCCGAGGCTTCAAAACCTTCAGATTCCCACCCAGCCCTAGCAGGGACCTCTAGTCCCTTGGGAGCGAACGGGCAAAATCCTGCGCTAGCCGGGAAAATCCTGCTTTGGCTTTGCCCTGCCAACAGCGGCAGCCTTGGGAGAGGCGGCGAGTGGTGCCGGAGCCGGAGCTGGTGCGGTTGGTGCAACCTGCTGCTGGTGCCTCGGCTGCCCGCGGGGGCCTCAGTTTTGGGGGGGGGGTCGGGGGTGCCGTGCGGGGGAACCTGCCGCCCCGCGCGGTGGCGGCTTAGCCGCGCGCTCGCAGCGCTCCGACGGGCAGGCRGGTCCCGCCGTGACCTCGCGGGAGGCGTTTGCCGGATGCGCGGCGCTTCGGATTCCACGAGTCGCCTCTTGCTGCTCGTTCCTGCCTTAAAGAAAGCCGTGCGGAGGAGGAACGGAGTAAATCAGTCAGCCGCGTGGGGCTGCGGGGCCGGGGGCACGTCGGCGTTGCCCAAGGATTAGCGCGCGGGTTGAGCGTGGTGCCGCTCGCTCGCCGCCCGTCACGGGGCCTCGGCAATTTTGCGGAGCGGTTACTGGAACGGCATCGCCAGCTCCTAGGACTCTGACAGTATTTGTGGTATTTGGTGCTTCTCCTTAAATCCTGTTATTCTGCGATAATTTTTACACAGTCAGAACAAACAAGTTTTCAGTCCACATTGAGATAAAGACTGAAAAGTGAATCTTAAAGTGTGTACTGCTAGAAAGCAAATATTTTCTTCTCTATACCCCAATTATTTAAAGCCAGTATCTTTAAATTTAAGCCAATCTTTCAAGGAGGAGCAGTGAAGTGTCTGGCCTTGTTTTACTCTTTTTAAACGCTATGCATTGATGTCACTCACTGCAACCAGTCTGTGCCGGTTACCCGCAAACACAAGTTTGTGCTCCGCATGAACCAATTTTGTTGTCCTCGTTCTTATCTGCATTGCTGTTGTTTTTACTGTTTGCTGAAATGCATTAGTCTGTCTTAAAATATTTGCTTTTAACCTAATTTGCAGTCCCATGAAAATTTTATCGCTAAATTTTCGTCAGCAATACCGTAGTTGTTAAACATACGCTGATCGGTTTCATTTATTTATTTATTTATAGCTGGCTGATACCAGCTAATTGTGTTTAATCTTTGCTCTGAATTTGGGGTGAACTGGAGAGAACATTGTGTGCAGCAGGCTGGCTTGCTTGCTTACTGCAGGAAAAGGAACATATATTTTTAAACGCATAAGGGTTTTGGGTGCGTGCTCTTCGTTTCCGTACAAAGCGTGCGCAATGGATGGCCATTAGGATGATTTTGCTCTGTTCAGAGCGCGCTGGCTGCTCGCTGCCGTTGCACTTATTTCCAGCGAGGCTTTTTATAGCAGCATTTCACCGAGGCCGCTTTTGCACCTCTTCCCAGCTGCTCGCCTTGCTTTGCTCGCCGACGTGCGTGGGTAGGGGAARCGTTGCCTGAGCTGGTTTTTGCATCGCTGCTGCTGCTCCTGCGCGTCCCGGAGCGCCGGCGTGCAAGGAGAGCTTGCTCGGGCTGCGCGCGCTGTGYGTGCCGGCGAGGCAGCCGGACCCCTGGCGCAAACGCACGAGAAAGGGGCTGCTTCAGCCTCGGCGCGGTCCCGCGATGCTGCGGGCTGCGGCTGCACCGGGAGCCCCAGCCTGATCCTGCAGCCGGAGCTGGTTCCCAGTTGCTCGTGCAGCCGGGGCACGGCTTCTCGGCGCTGCCCCTATCCCGAGGGCTTCGTCGTCGTCATCACTCTGTGGTGGCATGCAAATAACAGCTGTAGAGAGCCCTTGCTGTTTTTTTAACCAGCTGGGTAACCTGGGCRTTGCAGTAAGTCCTGGGCAGCTCTGCAAACCGCAATCAGTCCTTGCACAGCAGTAGCAGATAACGCGCGTTTCTAGGACTCCTCTGTAATTACCCGACCTGCAATTAGGGCCTATGGCAACGGAGGGGTCCCAGGTACCTTCCTCGTCCCGGCCCTTCAGGCGCTCTCCTGGCTTCTCCGCGAGTCCTCCGAGACCCATCCTTGAGTCCTGCCTCCTGAGTTTGTTTGCTTTTCTTGCATTCTTCCCCGATTCCTATGATTTTTCAGCCAGGCGCCCAGGCCCTCGTGTGTCAGGACCCTTTCAGAAATAATTAGCTGTCCCTAGGTGCTTGCCCGCGAGTTGATCGACGTGCTGAGTCAGAGAGCCGACCTTCAGCCAAAACTCAGCAGCTCCGCGGCTGGGAGCCGTGAAACTCCGGGGGCGAGGAGGCCCGGGAGCCTCGCTTCCTGCCGTGGAAGGAAACAAAAATTCTGGTGCTTTCGGTTGCTGATGCTGCTCTGTCGCTTAGTCCAGACTGAATTTGTCTCGACGCCCCTGCGCTCGCTCCTCCCCTCGCCGGGCGCCGCGGGGGCGATTTTTCCTCCCCGGCACCCCGGCTCTCCTCCRCGCTCCTGGACGGGACAAAACGCGCCCTGATGAATAAAGCAAATTTCTCCCCTTTTACTCTCTCGCTCACAAACATGCACGTTAAAGGTCATTTTCTGTTGACAGAAATGAGGTCTCCACCAGAGGCTTTAATTACCTGCCAAAACCGGGTGGTTTCGCAGTGGCTTGTCCGCAGCCCCGGGACGACGGGAGAAGTTTGGCATATAAACAAGGCCTGATTAAGGTCGGCTCGTGGCTGTTTGAGGCACTGCTGCGGCAGCGTCTCAAGGCTGCCCGAGCTCTGGTTTAAAAAAAGATGCGGGAAGGCTGGCGCTTCCCTCGCGCTCCGCAGGAGCAGGGCTGGCGCTCCCCCCCCCGCCCTGCGGCTCGTCCCGCGGCCCCGCGGCGGCATCGCTATTTCGGTTTGGGTCGGGGCTCTGCCACTTCCTTTCTCCGTGTGTAATTGCAGCCTTCCCCCCCTCCCCCCCCAATTTTATTCCACCTCTTTTTGGATCCTTTGCAAAGGTGATGGCAGACGTGGTGTGGAAGTGGCACATGATGTGCCTCTTTCTTACCGTTTTAAAAATAAAATACTGCTTTGAAATCTTTGCTTATTATGTTGTCTCCTGGTATCGGTGAGTTATCCATTAGTGGCTTTGTGTCACCTTCTCGTATGTACGACAAAGCATGTACAGCATGACATCTGCTAAGTGGAAAATGCATTTTTTCTGTCGGTCACAATGTACCGAGAGCCAAACTCGGATTTGTGGTCAGAAAAAGCTTCGGCGTTTTGTCGCTGCAGAGTAGCGTCCACGTTCCCTGTGCTCTCGGCCCCCCGCTCGGGACGCTGGGGAGCAGAAGGACACCCCGCGGAGCGGCCTGGAGCGGGTTTGTCGCCGTTGCAGGGTTGCACGCCGTGGTGTTTAGGTCCCGTTCAGCTCAGTGGCTTTCCCCGTGGAGCGGTGGGACATCTTGACTGGGAACCACARCTTGGAAAAATCCCATCTCTGCTGCCCTGTGGCCTCCAGCTTTCTGCTCCGCGTGAAGGCGCGTTGCCTCCAGGCCTTCCACATGCAGACCTCGAAAAACGCAGGCAACTGGAGCTTAGCACAAACTGTCTCAGAACCAGCCCCTCCTTCGCATGCTTGCGGAAACCGGAGTGGAGGCTGTCCCACCACGTTTGCAAGCCCCTAAGGCGGATCCGCTCATCGCGGAGTTGCTCCTCTCTCCTCCCTGCTCTGCAGCCGCGCGCCTGTCACCGGCGGGAGGCAGGCGAGAAGCCCCGGCCACCACCGTGTCCTCGCGTGGCCACCTCCGACCTCTGCTCCCCCTCCTGCCTTGGCGGTTGCACGAACCCCGGGACCACCGAGCCGTAGCTCGTCGCTCGCCTCCTCCCCGCGGACCGCGGCTGCGTTCGGTGCGTCGGTTCTTCCCGTGAGCGCTTGGTGCGGCATCCAAACACCCGTCTTCGCACGTTGCGTTTCGTGGCTTCTTGCTGCACGGGAGAGACCTGTGGCGCCGCTACTTAATCTCTGCAAAAGCACTTTTAGGTGTTGTCATGAAAGGAATTGTGCAATTTTGAAGTCTATGCTGCTTATTAAGCTAAAAACTGATGTTCTTGTTGAAATAAAACTGTGAAACTCCTCTTGAGCTCAGTGGGAAAGATGTTAAGGACTGCAAGTTTGGGGGATTTCTTGTTTTCACTATGCCGCAGTAAGCACGGACGCATTCAAAGGTTGCTTTAAAATGACTAATGCTAAAAAGTTTGAACATTCTCTGTGAAATTTGAGACGTTTGTGCGTGGTTTCTTTTACGAAAGCCTTTCAGCGGACTGTTAAGTGCTCGCGGGTTCTTCAGTCCTGCTCCTGGTTCTTAAATCGTCCAAGCATCTGCGCGCTGCTTTTCCCAGGCTTCTGCGTGCCATAAGGGCTTGAGGGTTTCTGCAGAGGAGGAGCACAGCAGGCCGGCATCCGAAGCGCTCTTCCCGGCTCTCCGGTATCGCCCATGCCTGCGTGTTATGGGGAACCCAGGGACTTCCAGCTTCGCCTTCCCTGGATCTCGAACCCCCTTCGCCAGCCCGGGGAGAAATTGTTTTCCTCCGGGGTGAAGGTTCTTCCTCCCTAGCAACCAATCAGCATTTTACTATGGGAATGCATTTATTTATTAGGGCTGGTTTTATTTTTATGGAAAAACTGCTCTGGGCGGCAGTTGTACCGGGTGAGTCAGCAGGATTGCTGTCCCACGCCGCGGCCGGGGCAGGGCACGGCACGGCACGGCACAGCGCGCGGGCCGCCTGCCTCACCCGCTGCAGCCCCAAGGACGGCGCCGCTCTCTTAAAGCTCTGGCTTTCTTCGCCCTCGCCGTTGCAGAAAGCGTCTTCCGTAGAAAACACGGCAAAATAAAAAACAGGGAGTGGTGATTTTCTAGCAGAGACGCATACTTCAGCTGAGAAAGGGGGAAATTTGCAGACTGAAGTGTGTGATCACTAGAAGCATGCACTGTATTTAAAATAGCGTTTTTTTTAGATCCTTAAAGACAAGCAGCGTGCCGTGGCGGCCGCGCAGCGCGAACCTGCCCGCGCAGCCCTGGCGCGGAAGACGTCCGTGCAGAGAACCTGCGGGAGCCGCTTCCTGGCTGCTCGCCGCCAAAGGCTGCCTTGCAGCCTGCGCTTTGCCTGCTGCCTGCTTTGGGCTTCTTGCTCCCTGGTGTTCATCCGTTGGCCCCCTCCGCGTTATCCAGAGACCTGGGCTGCGCTCAGAGCTGCACGGACCGGCAGGAGGGGCCCGGCGGGTTCCAGTCGGAGCCGAGGCCGCGTCAGATGGGCTTGCTGCAAACACRGAGAGATCATGTTACGCGGCCTCGCTAGAATCACCTTGCAGTGCTTAAAATAGGCATAACACCTTGATCTTAAACTAGCCTTCGGCGAATGCTGTCGGTACGCTGGCAAGCTTTCTGCCCATGGGCTGCGGGCAGCTTCCGGCGGCCTGTTACAGCTGTTTGCAAAGCTGCACAATTAATGCATTGCAGTTTGTAAAATAATAAACAGGGGCCAAAGCACGCCGGCCGCGGCAGATGGAGGAGCTAGGGTTTCAGTCGCTCCTCTCCGCGCACGACTGTTTTGAAGCGAGGGTGGGGTCGGATGCTTTTTAGCTGGGTAACTAGACGAGCTGGATTTTTGCCTTGCAGCTTTGCTGTGTGAGGTCGTGTGTACTCTTGAAAGTACGAACGCGCACGCGGGGTCCGCAGCGCGTCTCCGCTCTCCTTTCCGAGGGGCGGTCGGCGTCCCGGCGGCACGTGCCAGGCGGGGAGCACCCCGGCGTGCGGGTGGCACCGACGATGCTCGCTGCGGTCCCCCCGGGCGTTTTGCTCCAACCTCTAGCAATGCCCGTCCTCGATGTCCCGCGGCGTGAGCCTTGCAGCCCTTGCACGTCTCTCGGAGCGCGATGGCAACCACTGGGATGAAAACTCGGCCGCCGTTGGGCGCCCGGCAAGCGGGACCCCAATACGAGAGGTGGACGCTTCTTTGGGGGCAAAGTCCTTGGCCAGGGCTTTGCAGCGACATGGTGGCTCTGAGTGTTTCTTTTTCCCCCCCTCGCTGCTACTTTACCTTTTTGCCACCACCAGAAGCCAATTCCGTTCCTTCCGATCCCGTGACGCCGGCATCACGCCAGGGCCATGCCTGCGGCCTGTGGGAGCCTCCGAGCAGCTCCCCGTGATGGGGTCCCGGCACCCTCGCCGAGGCACGCTGGTTGACCCCTGAAGCTGCGGGACGCCCGTTTCCTCCGCTGGGATACTGTTTAGGACAGTTCCTGGAGGCCAGAACTTCACATTTCTTGTCTGCCCCCGTGTCAGGATACTCCGGGAGGAGCTGCCCCTTTCGGCTCGGGGAGCTTCTCGCCCCCGACCTGGAAGTCCCGGCGGTCATGCTTATTTCCTCGCCTGCTGCAAACACGGGCCCGGCGCCTCCGGGCTGAGCCTTGGGAGAAAAGCAGCCGAGCGGGAGCCGCGGCCGGGGTCGGATCGGGATCGTCGTCGTCCGCAGGCAGTGCTGCCCGCACCCGGCAGGCAGGAGGGTTGGCGTTTCTCTGCAGGGCAGGACTCGAGTCGGTGCTGCTAGCGGACGTCTCCAGAAATAGCAGGCGCGGTGTCCTCGGGCCGGTGGGTGGCAGCCGGCACAGGGTGGCACGGGGTCGCCTTCCTGCGCTTGGTCCGCTTTGCTGGCAATCCGAGGAATTACTCCCCCGGCACTGCTTTGCCAGGGTTTCCTCCGGGCGGTGGAGGCAACCGCTCGCACGTGAGGACGTGCCGGAGATAGGGTCGCCTTGGGGCCTCTGCAGCCCTGGTTTGCCTGCCCTTGTGCATACATGATACATCCTTAAATTCAGCGCCTTTTCTTCCCTCTCTCAGAGGAAATGCGCCTCGTGCAGCGCGTACAACAGCTGCGGGACGACTGTCTCCTCCTGCGATCCTGCAGCCGAGGGGTGGAACTTTATTGACGCTTTATGGATGACTTAATTCAGCATTTCCCAGCTTTGGAGTACATGACTTGGCAGTCCTAAAGTCTCTTTAACACGGGGTCGGTTTGTGTGCCGGCACGCGTGTCAGCGCTGTGATTGCAGATCAGCTCCTTTCGAAAACGGACGCATTTACCAATTGCTCTTGGAACTGGCTTTTTACGTCCACACCAAGGCAAAAATAATGAACGCCAAAAGGAAAATCAGTCGAAGAAGGAAATATCGTCTGTTGCTCCCTCAAAATTACACATTATCGTGTTTATTTCCTTGCTTGCTTGTTTTTAAGGAACCTAAAGGTAGCAATTTTTTAAGGTCTTRCAGAGCTGCGAGAGCCTCGCGCAGTGGAGCCTCCCCRGGTGGCCGTTCCCGTGCTCACCTGCAGCGTGAAATGCATCCGAAAAGCATCCCTAACCTCGGATGAAACGAGCTGCACCCCGGGTCGCTGATCCTCCRAGTGGCCCAGGCCCCCCAGATGCTGCTTACCACGGCAAGCACCGCCTGGGAGAACTTGGAGGCAGTTTTACCTCCTGCATTTAATTGGGTCTGCGCTACGAGCCAGCGGACGCTGTACTAGCCCTCCGGGGCCGAGCCAGCGCCGCGGCCGGGCTGCTCGGTGTTTGGGGCGCGCACGTTAACGCAGCCAGGCCTGATGGGCGGTGAGGGGCACCCCGTCGCCTGCCCCCCGCTCTGGGTTGGTGCCGCTCCTGTCCGGGCATCCTGCGGGAGCGGCAACCGTCCCACTGCTTCCAGACCGTCTTTGCCCTGGGGACTCGGGCTTCAGGGAAATAATAGCTTTGGGAAACTTGGATTTTGTCATCGCGTGGCTATTTGCATTTTGTTTTGTTTTGTTATTGACCAAGTATGGCTGTTTCTTGCCCTCAATGGGTGTGGAAAGGGATGAGGAGCAGATCTAAGGTCTAGCGGTCATGAAAAAAAAATAGCCCCGTTAATACAAGGCAGCGAGGCTGTTCCCATGTGCTTCTGATTTACGGGGCCGGAATAAATGTGCATTACGCGTCCCAGCTAAAACCCGAGCAGCGTTTCTTCTTTCCTTCCCCAAAATTAAAGGCCTGAGAGAAGCCTCTGCGGTAGCAGGTTTGCAGGACGGGCTGGCTGGGGGGCCGCGGCGCGGGCGCGAGGGCAGCCGCCGGCCGTCGCGGTGCTCCGGGGAGGAGCGGGGTCGGCRCGCACCGTGCCCGCCTGTCCCCCCTCGCCCGGCCCGCTGCGCGGCGGCGATGCAGGACGCACCTTGCTCTCCGCATCCGCTTCCGCACTGCTGGGATTGGCAGGATATCTTGGCGGTGTAGGTGGATGGGCGCCAGCAGCGGGAGCGTGCTCCCGTGAACACTCGTTCCAAAGGGAGCGTCGCTTCGGGAGACGGGCTTTTTTGGATGCTTTTCTGCCGTTGCTGCAGAGATAAAATTAAAGATTCACCTTTTTGCCTTCCTGAACTAGCATCTCCTAAGCATTTTGCTCCTTTCTGAAATCCTTCACGATCCCAAATTTGTGCCTAGTGGCAAATGTAGCATTGTGAATGCATCGGATAAGGCAGTATTTTTTGGAATAAATAATCTCATAAAAATGCAAACAGCTTCAATAATTATCAGTGGTAATACACGTAAGCAAAAACAAACACAAGGAAAGGTAAATAGACCTTCCAGTGCTGCTTGTTTGTGAGATTTCCTTGCGGAGTTTGTCGCTTTTTCCACTTTGAAAAATAACTACATAAACATGACACAACCTTGTTTTCCTGTGCTTACACAGAATGCAGGCATCTGCAGCAAAAATAAATTGTTTATTTTTTTTTCCCCTCTCGTGGAGACATCAGTGCCAGGAGAGATGTGAACCTTTACTGCGCCGTGCTCCGTCAGGCTAGTTATCGTGAGAACAAGCCCTGCGTGCGTCGGGAGCCGCGTCGCTGCGCTGCGAGCAGGGAGGCTGGCCGGGTGACGGGACACTGGAATCTGCTGCCGATCAGAAAGTCGGAAGGAAAGTGTCTTGATTTCTGGGTGCCGCGTAAAGTCGGCAGCCAGAATAAATTGATTTTGTTTGCGGAAAACCCCTCTAAAGGCGCGCTGCTCGAGCGTTCCTAGGGCGCTGCAGAAGCCCGGCCACCCTCGCCGGCCAGATGCTTYGGGGTAGCTGCTGCGGGGCGGTGCAGGCAGCCTCCTCCGTAAGCCGCTTCCGCTCACCAAAGTGGGAGAAAGCTGAGCTCAAGAGCAGATATATTTTCATATAAAATGCAGTAATAGAAAACAGTTGTCAACCTATGCAGTCCTACCAAAATAGGGCTTTTTGGTGGCCACAGAGTTAACCCGTGATTACTGTCAGCGATGAGCTTCACGTCTGCTGACTGCTGTAACAAAATATTGTAATTTCTGCCTTTTTGGTTCAGTCAGCCGCATTTTAGTTTGGTTTGGTTTCTTTACAGATACTTGTGATATTTTATATCCGGCTTCTCGCTGGGCACGAAGAGGCAGCGCGGCCAAGGTGGTTGGTCACAGCAGAGGTGGTCGGCGGCGGCAGGGCAGCGTGGCCGCGCTGCCCCCTCCTCCGCGCCGGGGCTGCRTCCTCACCGCCAGCCCTTCCCCGTCCTGCAGACCCAGCACGGAGCGCTGCAGCGACAGCTGCGGAGGAGTATTTAATTTCCAGCTAGGAAAATGTCCCGTTGCAGCTAAAGTTAGTAGTGCCGTCAGTAATGCTAGATGAACGGCCGGGGTTGCGAGCCGTGAAATGAAACCGGTTAGTCTTGAAAGGGAGATTCGCGTTAGTCGCTGCTGCATTTTTCACACCTTTAAGATGTGAATGATGGTGGTTAATGTTTAACTGTCATATTCGCCAGATACCATCTTGCTGACTTGGAAGAAAAGATCTGAAATCCTTGCCGGCTGAACACTTCTGCTCTGTATAACGAGGAGGGAAACGACGTCATCGCGTGTGATAAATGCAGGGCCTGGCGCCGAGTCCTGCTCCGTGGCCCCAGTCCTCAGGAGCTCTGTGGGAACCATCAAAGTATAAATCTTTGGCAACTTCCACCCCAAATGCCTCTCCCTCTTCTCCTCCCTCTTCCACTGCCCGTTGTCGCCTTCTGCCAAGATTTCACAGATAATTCTCGTATTAACTCCCAAGTCCGTCTAGGCTTGAGCCTTCAGCTTTGAACCAGCCTGATGGTGGGATCCAGAGCAGCCGTTCCAAAAATAGCAGTGTTGGGTTTCATTTTTCCGTTTCTGGCTTACGGGTCCAATTTACACACTTTAAAAATTTGATGGCGTTTCCCGCCAGTGCTGTCACACGTGGGGCCTGGGGGTCCAGCTCGAAGCGGGGCCGTGTCCTTGCTGTCTTCCGCATCGCTGGGCGTAGCACAGTTAACTGGCTCGTCCAGGCAGGCAACGCAGCAGCTCGTTCGCTCCCAACCTTGCACGGTTTTGCAAGGAAACCAGGAGCAATAGTGCTATAGGCACCGGTGGCTCCGGGAGCGAATTCCTCTCCCCAGCACGCTGCCGCATGCGGGTGGCACGGAGAGGTGCACATGCCGCTGAACAGCCAGCTTCTTTATCGTTCTTTTGTTTCTTAAAGACGTCCCTCCTCTTCGCCTGGTTCTAGGAAAGTCATCTGGAAGAAGGCTGCGGTTCAGGCAGCAGCTTTTCCGCCTTGGCGGGATGAGATGGGCGCCACGGTGTCTGGGCACGGGAAAGGCTCAGCCTCGGAGCAGGGAGAAGCTGGGAGGGTTTTGAGCTTCCGTTTCTTGCCATGCACCAGCATTTCCTGGAGGTCAGGCTTACAGATTAGCAGATTTTTGAAAGACTCCCTTCCCTTTAGTCAGATGATGCAAGCGAAGTGCAGACCTGAAGCACTTTGTGATTTCGCGCGTTATCTTCCATATAAGCATATTACCCCTGTGCCATTTTAGAAGGATGAATTGGGCTCGGGAGACAGGAACCCCGTAATGTTTTTCAAATGAAGAGTTACCTATAGATGAACGCAAAGCCAGGTGGAGACCGGTGGCCGGAGGACCTGCCCGGCACACCATCGCGGGAGCTGGCCGCTGCGGCGGCACGGGGAGGTCGTGTGCGGACGGCCCTGGCTCTCGACTCCTCTGCTCGGGACGGGCTCGGTGTGATTCGGCYGGGTGTCCCCAGCCCGGGAGGTGAGCTGCGGCGGGGGGAAGCGCCTTCCCGCGGGTGCAGGCTCGCGCAGCCGCTTGCTGTGCTCGTCCGTCCCACGTCCTCCCGGAGCAGCCGGTGGCGGTGAGAAAGGAGCCCTCAGCCTACGAGACCTTCTGCGGTTCCTCGCTCTTTCATTCACTTGCAAAGGCTTTTGTGGCTTTTGTAACTGATTTCTTTCATTCATTTTATTCACAGTCTTGGAGAAAAATAGCAATTAGAGGTGCAGAAGGCACGTGAGTTAGTGCTGCCCTCCTCCTGCCTTCCCTCCTGCCACGTTGGGAACGTCTCTGTGAAACGCTATCTCTGGGACGTTTGCTTAACACGTTTTCTTGCCTATCAGGTACTCCTGTCCTTGGGAAACCTGTACGCTTACCCGCTCTCCTCCCTTCACAGTGTTCAGCCCCACTTTTAATTTGGGAAAAGACCAGGAAATTGTACTTGGCTTTCGTACGGACGTGGGGTCACGGCGTCCAGAAGGGCCCTGGGTGGTTCTCTTCTCCTCTGAGAGCGTTTATCAGCCCCTTCGGCTGTAATTAATCGGCGGGTGATTAAAGCACCGAAAGCCTGGTGTGTATGTACATCACCATTAGATGACACACAGCGAGTCACAAGCAATCATCTGCTCGGCAGCAGACAAATGTCTCGTACCAGAGCGCGTCTGTGCCGGACCGTGCAGCCACGTAAAGCACAGCACAGACCTCGAAACGTCGGGCTTTTAGCCTAATCTGGATTTTAATAACAAAGGCCAGTCTCCAGGGGTGGGTCTTAGGATATCATTAAACAAAAAAATGGCATTTCTAAAGGATTAGGTAAAAAAAATCTCTTAATCATAGCTCATCAGGGAAAGCTTTATCTAAATTTCTTTTTAAAAGCAGCGGACCTCGTCGGGCTGCAGTTGCACGCTGTGCCTGGGRCCGGGGAAGTCGGGGGCGCCTGGACGGGCACAGCGGCCGCGCGGTGCCCACCCCTGCTGCCGTGCAAGAGAATCGAGCGAAAACCTCTGCCTCCGCAGAGGCAGCTTTAAGGAAATGTTTCACTGCAGGCAGCTGGCGGTATATAGTTGTTTCAGCTTTCCCTGCCTTGCTCTCTCCTGCCGTGGCTGGTCGGGGGTTTGCATCTCTTCTGGCTCTTCATGGAGATGCGGGGAGGTGCTGGATTGCTCGCCGCAACGGGAAGGAGCTCCTGGGACCCCATAACGAATTTGCAGATAATATTGTCTGAAGGGGRAGAGGTTTCTCAGACGTGGAAACTGCAATCTCAGTAGCTATAAAACTTTGCTCTGGGGGTCCTGCAATGCATTTCCAGTTTCTCTGAGCTCTTGTTGCTGCTCAGCCACGTGCCCCGCTGTGCTGGGTATTGATCTGGGAAGGAAGAGTGTGACGTGTGGTGCAGATTTGGGGTGAGGTTTAGCCCAAACACGCAAGGTTTCCTCTGCTGTTTGGAATCACAGGAAATATTAAAACCTTACGAGAGCAACATTAGACACACCGCAGCAGAAACAGCGTGTCGGATTTTGTGCTAAGAAGCAAAACAAGTGAGCCGTAGAGTCTCATCGCATGCATGTTGCAACGGCCGCGCTTCGGCGCTGCAGGACGGATGGGGGCCGTGGGTAGTGCTGAATTTCCCCAGCAAAAAGGCAGGTCCCACAGCTGGCAGACTGAGCTTCGTGCTGCAGATCATCGACGGGAGCGACAGGATGTCGTGGCCGTTCTCTGCCGGCGCGGGTCTCTGGGCCAGGCAGGGGGATTTAGGCATACGGCTTTTCTGCAGAGCGTCGCGTTTTGTATTTTAGCCGTGGGGTTGCCTTTGTGTCCAGGAGGATTAGAGATTGTTTACAGTTTAAAACAGAAACCAGACATCCYCTTGTTTTCTTATTTGAGAAAAGATCCTAAAATTCCCAGTCTGTTGCTTGGATTATTCCAGATGACATAATATTCAAAGTAGCTTATGACTTATTTATTACTTGGTGAAGGCTGTTATACAGYATTTCTTTTTTTTTATAAAGCAGCTTTAACTTGGGAGCCCAAGATTGTGCCTGCAGCGCGAAAACTCCATCGCTTGAGTGACTCAAGGGGCTGGCGAATGTTTTTAAACTCAGTTCATGAAAATTGCAAGCAGCATACTCAGTAGACTCCACAGATAAATAGACTTGCAGCTTAGTAGCTGATGGCAATACATTCAAAAATTGTATATATATGCCTATATGTGTATGTATACCTTTCATAAGTCTTTCCTGTGTTGGGTTTAAGTAATCCTGGATTGATTTTAGATGCATTTTTATGCTACCATGAGGTATTTTAAGATACATGAAGAAGAAAGATGCTTGTAGGCCACAAGACCAACGATCTTGTTCTGGGAGGGCAGAGGGAAATTACAAACTTGCATTTGAGGGAGAGATATTTAAGGCTCTTTGGTCAAAAGGAGAAGTCCAGCACCAGAAAGGTCCCCAGCTTCGCCCGGCTCCACTGTTCGGGGCTGTTGCTTTGGGCTCTCGGAGGGGAAAGGCTGAAGATGGGTGATTTAGCTGGTTTTCTACTGTGGGAGCTTTTCATATGCCCCAGAGTTTGGCATAACAACTTTTTAAAGCTTTAGCTCTCTTTCACTCTTTATTTGGCTCTTGGTCTAGAATCTTTCCACAAATTAAACTTGAAAATTAAGCCAAATWTTCTAATAAAGTCTCCAATTTTGTGGCTAACCCCATGCGAACTATCAGTCATAGGTCAAAATATTTTCTACGCATCCATCCATTAAAACAAAGATAATTTGTCAGGTTAAGTGCTCTTCTTACTAACGTGATCAGAAACTTCTCTTCCTTTCCTCAGCAGGAATAAATTATGTGGTTGCTTTGGATCTGCTTCTTTGGAGTTCACTTACCTGCGTTTCTTCGGACGTGATGCCCCACGGGGGCTGAGCGGGTCGCAGCCAGGCTGACACACGAGTTGTCTCTTCACGGGTCTTTCTGCGGCTTCTTCCAATCGAGCGCCTGCTCTCTGCGGCTTTGCCCGGTGCCGCCTCTCCAGAGACTTCTCAGAAGTTTCTGCTTTTGAACAGCGCCGTTCTGTTTGTATGAATTGCTCGGGAAACATCTAAGGGTGCTTCTTGCACACTGAATTAAATTAGARTTGCAGGGCTCCATCCAAGAGATCTAAAAAAGAGCCTCAAACTTCAGTATCGCATACACTTAAAAGACAGCTTTCTTGAAAGCCCGAGGAAGAAAATACAGACATGGCACTTTCGTTGCTTGCTTAATTCATATAATTAGTGTGGAGATAGCTGCATAGCAGTATTTTCTTCAAAGAAACTGCCTGAGACAAATATTGGCTAATGGAAATTTTACTTTCAAATAAAGCGGTATTTGAAAATACATTAGGGCCATTGTGGGGAAATGGATGCAGGAATCAAAGATGCTACAACAAAGCCTTCCCCAGGGCAGCCGCGGAACAGAGGGCGTTTTGTTACGAGCCGACGCGCGGACCGCAAAGCCGTCGTCTGGCCCGGCAGCCCTCTTCCCTCTTCCCTCTTCCCTCTTCCCTCTTCCCTCTTCCCTCTTCCCTCCCTGCCTGCCTCCCCTCGCGCCAGCGGCGGCTGCTGCCGAGCGCCGGGTGCCGGCGTTGCCCTGCCGCGCGGCATCGCCTCCGCCGCTGCTTTGTCTGGATCCGAGCATCCCGCGGGCTGGGGCATCCCAGTGCGATCCTAGCCAAAACGCGTGCTGAGACCTCGGAATGCAAAACCGCAGTGAATCAGGTCCTTCCGCCACCTATAAATGTCACTGCGGGCATGATATTTTTTAAGACGGCTGCACGCGTTCCCCAGTTCCTCTTGCTGCTGGCAAATTTAATCCCGAATCCAGGGCGCAGTCTAGACCTGCCCTGGGGAAAGCCTTTCCACTGTGGGAGCCACTTTCCGGAGGCCGGACCCCACTGCCGGGTCGCCTCCGGGACCTCGGTGCCCCACGGTCCTGCCCGGCCCCGCGGCCACGTCCCGTTTCTCCGCGAAAAGCCGACGATTTCCCCTGCAGGGGCAGGAGGGGAAACGGGGCCGCTCGGTCCCGGAGACATCCTGTCTCGCCCTGAAAGAAGATCCCGGTGCTTAATTAAGTTCGTAAATTAGCTGGTGCTCTACGGCCACCACTTCAGCATAAAACGGAGGTAATACAATCCCTCCRCTCCTTTCTGCCGGCGATTAATTCGCCCCGGCGCGCTCCGGGCGCAGCTGCGCGCGGGCCGAGAGCGGCCGCCGTGCAGGCTGTTGGCGGGGCCGTGCTAAGCCGGGAATTATCAGGAGCCCGGGAGCCGCCGCCGGTTATTTGATGCCCCGCGCCGGTCTCAGGCTCGGGCTCAGGCAGTGCSGGAGAGGGAATCGCCGCGTGGGCGGCCTCCGGCAAGCCCCGGGCGGCCTACGGATGGGAGAGGCAAAACCAACCTTCCCCCCGCCAAAAAAAGCGAATTGCCTGTGTTCGCCTTCCTTAGCTTTGCCTAGTGGGAATGGGGAAGGGGCTGCGTTTTTCTCCGGATGGCAGGCGGGAGGTGGAGGCTGGGCTCGGTAAGCGGGATCCCCGTCCCAGCGGGATTGCTCCGGCAGAGCAGGGCTTTGCCGAGGASAGCTGCTGAAACAAAAATGTTATTACGAAGTTTGGGGTTTTCAACCTGAAAAGGCAGAAAAAAAAAGAGAGAGAACAAAATGCAAACTGAACTTCTTCTGATAAGTATGATAAGATCGGATCGTTTCGGTGTTGTAGTCTTTGGGTTTTCAGACTTTCCTCCCTAAAACCAGAATTTTCTTTGGGAAGCGGGCATTTTGTTGGGAAATAGAATGGCAAAAATCGATTAAAGAAGAGTTTTGAGCGAAATGTTCTGATCAGCTCTCTACAACTGGTGTTCGCAGAACTGTTGCAAAGCACAAAGCAGAACAAGAGCAAATGTGCAAAGGGAGATCAGGCCTATGAGTAAATTCAGAGATCTGTTATGCAGTGACTTTACTCATCCATTATTCAAATCACTTTTACAGGCCAAAACAATCCCCTTTATTTTTCCCAACACGTATGACTTCTGGGGGCAGGTGTTAGTTCCTTATGCTGCAGGAAGAATATTTGCACATGATAAAAAAATAAGATTTTTTAGCTTATGGAGGCTTAAATAGATAGTGCTTGTTTTATGTAAGGATTTGAGTCTGAAAATGGTCTTTAATCAGATAATGCAAGGAAAATTACTTAGCAAGCAATGAATTTTTTACAGCGTGGAATAGCTTTTCTGGCCATTTCCAGAAATTACTTAAGAAATAAAAGAAACTTTGCTTCCTTCAGGGAGCTGACAGTAACAGCTTGTGGGACTTGGCTGCAAAACGTTGCTTCTTCTTCGAGGTGCCAGTTAGCCCCCGGGACCGTGCGGGCGAAGCAGCCGGCTCCGGGCGTCTCTGCTCCGCGACCGTCCCCAGCACGCGGGAGCCGCGGCCGTGCCGCAGGGCCCCAAGAGCCCCTCCGGCGATGGGTGCCGCATCTCCTGGCCCTGGGTAGGGAGGACGGTGATCCCATGAGCGCTCCCTGCGTGCCGATCCGGGGGCTGCGGATCCCCCGGGGACTCTAATTCCCTTCGCTTTGCGGGAATCCCCTATGGCTGCCGGGGTGGCAGGTGGGAGAGTTTTCTTTTCTGGGGGAAATGTGGTGGTGGTGGATTGAATGCCAGAAAAAAAACACGGGAGATTTCTGGAGGACTGGAACGTTTCCCTTAATAGCGAGTACAATGTGCTGGTGACTAATGCATCTAGACTTGCAGAATTACCTCATGCATTAGAAAAGCAGCTTGGTCAAAAAGATGTGACTAAGCTGCTGGCTCCTGATTTACCAACACTTCCCTCTTAAACTGCAGTTTGGCTTCCGACTGGCACATTACAACTTTCCTATTAATAATTAAGAGCTTTAATACCTTTTGAAAGCACTTGTTTCAACATAAAAATCTACCGGCTTGATTCTGAGTTTGCTGAGAGCCTTTTGGGCAGAGAGAAAGCAGTGAGGGTGGTTATTTTCGGAGCAGAAAATACGGCCTCAGAGCAAACGGTGGAGCAAGGCAGACGAGGGCTAGGTGCCACCAAGGACCAGGGGCGAGTTAGCCACGGATCTGTGATTTCCTCTATCTTCCGTCTTCCCTGCCCCATGCTCTTCCTCCTGTGTCCGTCTCGGGTGCTGTCTCCGGAGTACCGTGCCAGTGATGTCCCTGCACTGCTCTAGGAGGTGAAGGTCTCCTGCCACACTCCTTGTGTTGTTGTTCCCTGGGGGGTTTTCATGTGTGGCCTCATATTTAGGCTTAAGATCTTTTTGTAAGAGTAGTGACTGATGGGTTGGTAACTTGCGAGTAATGCTGCAAAGTTTGTTACTGTAAATGAACCGTGCAACCACTAATGAAATGCTGTTCCACGTTAAGACGGCATGATGCTTCCATYGCCTGGATGCCACCCGCTGTGGAAGACCTCTGTCTGCAAGTCACGCTGAAATACATCCCATTGCCGCCAGCTTTCTTTCCTCAGTGCTTAGTCATGCTGAAAACGCAGCCATTTCTGATCCTTTGCTTATTCACTCAGCCTTCCTCCAGCATTAACACCAGTCTCTAAGCTTCCTGCCAGAAGGCTGTACCACACCATCAACGCAATCGCATCCATTCGAAACGCTGAACGTAACCTCTCTATATTTGGAAACGGAAACGTCTGTTAAGTGGGACAACAAAAACTCCAGCTTTCCTTCCCAAAGCCAGAACTCTTCCCAGTCTCCCTCTTATGCAAGTGGAAAAGCTTGTAGAGGGTTTATGAAATTACCAAAGCAGAGAAATATTTCTATATAATGGGAAATAAGTCAAGCAGCAAAGTAAGAGGAGAAATCAGTGTGCTGGTTATCTTGAAGAGTATGAAGAGGGACATGTCCGTATTATTGAAAAGAAGATCATATAAGCTGTGCTTACGGAGACATAGGAACTAATAAATGGAGATGTGGGAAAGTCCATGCTGAAGAAATTGAACTTTCTTGGACCTGTTTGGTCAAGTGATGTTGTCCACAGTGTATTTTGGCTGCTAATTTCCCTAAACGTGGCATTATTTTCCACCTGAATGATTACACAGCAAGATAACCCCCAGGCGAATAACACTGGAGAGAGTTTTAGCATTGTTTTGCTTGCATTTAAAGTATCAGAGGAGAAATGCTGCCAATCTGAAACCCTGTGAGCTAGCGGTAACGTATAGGGATCATGTGTGATGCCATCACTAACCTGCAATGCAGCCAGAGTCTGGAAAAGTGCTTGCTAGAGCCCATCCAAACCACGGTCTGTGCTTTGCTAGGATGCAGCGTTGCATGAACRGGCTTCATGAGCGTCTGTGCTCAAGGCCGAGTCCCATTTCATGTAGGCGACATCGCTATGGCCATTGGTGACCTGCAGTCTTGGCCCTGGGTTAGCAAAGGTTAAGTGCCCTGGCATTAAACGATTTTGTAATGTTTTTTCTGGCTAACTTTGAAAGAAGCCTTACATTTGGGAGCTTTGTTTTATAGGATTAGAGTAGAATTACAGTTGAGGGGGAGGGGTTGTTGTTGATTTGTTTTA
This sequence comes from Apteryx rowi, assembly GCF_003343035.1. NCBI lineage: Eukaryota > Metazoa > Chordata > Aves > Apterygiformes > Apterygidae > Apteryx > Apteryx rowi. The sequence continues at coordinate 1,608,524 of NW_020448307.1, read as the reverse complement.
ATTCAGTCAGGTATTGATAATGTCAGGATGGGAATATTGTGCTTATTCTGGAGGTGATTTCTTCAAAGGGCTTAAACTCATTGGTAGACTCTGCCCATTCATAGGTGTTAGATGTTGTGTGCTGGAAAAGATGGTGTGAATCCCAAGTTAGGCAAAAATAAATAACAAGTTTGAAAGCTTTTTTAGTAGAACTTGTGTCCTCTAAGCCAAAAGAGCAAAGCAGCAAAAATTGTCTAGAAACCCTGCCGAGAATAATTTTTTAGACCAGTAAATGGCTTGAGGACTTGAGCTGTGTAAAGAAAATGCCAGAGACGGTCTGGGTAGGTAGGTGGTGGAGAAAGAAGAAGGAAAGAAAGAGACAAGTTATGTATGAGAAGGGATTAGAAAAGTGTTTTTTAGATAGAACTGGAGAGAGGATCAGAGTCTGGAAATAGGAATTGTTTCTCTGACACGTTCAGGCAGCAAACTGAACATCGAGTGGGAAAGATAAGATGTACAGTAGTCACGGGAAGCAAGGAGGAGGATTTGGTTTCACTCATCTCTAAATATATTTGTTTGCTCGTACAGTTGGATTTTCGAAGGGGCACCTAGGAGTGCTGAAGCCAACGCGAGCTGAGTGCAGAAATACCGCACCCTCCATGCCAGTGCCATTTCCAGCGCACTTTTTTGCCACGTCTTTGGCTTCCCGAGTTGCAGGTCCCTGCTGCTGTTTTTGCRTTTCTGGAAGGTGGTTCAAGTAGAGGGGCCCGGAGTGAACGAGGAGGAAAGGCTAAAGCACCGGGATGTTCTGGGCTCCTGACTCACGGCGTTCCCTCTCCTGCTTCTAGTCGTGAAAAGTTAATATCCTCCTGTGAAGACTCTAATTTTAGCCACTTCTTTGTTTCCTGCTTTTGATATTTTTGGTTCTTAGCATTTTTATTTTTATTTTCTGTTTTGTTTCCCACTATGCACCTAACAGGAAGAGCCCCTCGCAAAGTCCTCAAGAGTAAGAAGAAGAAAAAAAAGGTCCAGATGACATTTACTTTCTGCAGAGAGAACTGAAGGCAGGCTGCAGCCACTATTTCCAAAAAGCCCGTCACCACCTCTGCTATTTCCATGGGAAAGAAAAAGGAAATTGGATTCTACAAGAAACCTGTTTTCCAAAATGCAATGAGGTCTCAGCATAGCCTGTTTACTCAAGTGCATTTACTTCTCTAATGAGACAAGGGAAGACCTAGGCCTTGCAATTGCGTAACTCAGTAGGGTGAAATTCAAGCAATGTCTTTGAAAATAAGTGCATGTATTACACTGAAAKGAGATGATAAACCCTTGCATGCCTCATAGCCGCACTGTTTGTAGGTGCTGGGGAGGGCCAGCTCAGGCAGGAGCCTGGAAAGTCCATTTGTTCTTCTTGAGGAAATTTGCTGGAGAGACTTGCAGAAGGACTGCAAGATGGAGCAAAAGTAGCTCAGTTGTCATAGGACCAAATTCATCTCTTCTGTGAGTAACTTAACTGAAAAAGGATGATCTTACTGCTGAAAAAATTGCATACTGTCGTTACTTAATATTTCTGTCGGGTTTTTTGGTAGGCACTGAGTGTCTTCTGTGCCATTTCGGATCCAAAGACACCAAAATCCTCCTCCACATTATTTATAGCTTCTTGGATAAAGGCTAGTCCGAGTACGGGCTTCTTGCTCTTAAGGCTTTTTTACTAGACAAGATTGCAGAATAATTCTCTGAGAATCATATTGATTGTATTATACACTGTAATTAGTGCAGCAGACGGAGCAGTTGATGTAGTGATGACAGAGCTGACTTTATGATTAGCTAGAGCTGTATTCTTTTAAAATGATTTCATCTCAAAAAGTGCATTGGGAATTTCTAGTCCCAGTGCATTTTACATTTGGATGGTTTTTAAAATTTTGAAATAGGAATTTTAAAATAAGAGTGCTGGGAGTCCATGCAAGAGGCGGTGGCATTGCTGCATGGATGCTCCTGACTTGCAGGGAACAAGCCTGGGGTTATTTCAATCGCTGGCTCACCGCCCTGCTCCCCGGCACCTTCTGACTCTGGGCAACGCTCCTCTTTGGAAGAAGCTGTGACCACTTTGTCCTACCCCAGCTCGGGGCCTTCACCGTCCCTTAGCCACGGCCGCTCAGGGGGCATGTGGCTAGCCAGAAGATGACCTGATGGCCAAGGTATCTCGGCTGTCCTAGGGCTCACTCTGCCCTGCAGGCTGCTCAGCAAAAGGCACCTAGTTCCAGCCGGGAGCCGGAGGCTGAGGTCTGTTCCCGGTGTGGCTCTCCTTGGCCGTAGAAAACCCACGTGGGCGCAGAGGCTGCAGCGGGTAACGTGCACCTCCATGAAGAGCTGGTGGAGGTGGCTGGACAGAGGAGTCCACACGAGTGCCGCGAGGCCGTGGTAAGACGAGGGGCGCATGCAGCACCTCTGCTGCCTCCCGGGTGGTGCACCTTCATACTTGGCTTGCCCTGCAACCGTGTGGCCCTCCCGGAGCTTGCTGTCATGTTCCAGAGCCGTTTAAATTAAGTGTGCAGAATCAGGAAACRTTGCATACGGGTATTAGAGCCAAAGGGCTTGGGCTTCCAAAATAGCAGCACCTCCTGCAATACTGATAATGAAATGTTTGAGGTTCTTTTATGCAGAGGAGAGCACTCTCCATATGCTCAAATGGGTCTAACGTACTCTCTCCATTAGAGGGCAGAAGCATGCTTATGCACAGATAAAATAAAACAAAATTACATGCCATATATGCTATATARTTTGCCGTGTTAAGGGAAGGTAGGACATCATCACGGGAGAGCCAGACAGCTATTCCTGCTACAAAGAAAAAGAAGCGGCAAGAACTGGTGTTTCAAGGGTTAATTTCTGTGATTGGGGATGACTCAGTGCTCTTTGTAGCACCTCCCTCTGTTTAAAATTGGAAATAGATTTAAGATATGGTAAGTACAAATGTCTGATAGATTCATTAAAAACAAAATAATTTAGGTAATTAGTCATTTTGAAAAAGACTGACAATTTTGATAGAAAAATACAAGCAGATTGTTTCTAAATGCTGATAATTATTAGGTGAACATTTTGAGGATTTCTGTTAAGTCTGGCTATGACCATTCCCTGTTTTACAGCCCTCCTGTGAAGGTTCTGCTGCACTGCTGTACTTCGTGTCTATATGCATGTAATCGCTGAATAATAAAGGTATTGCCCTTCCGTGCAAGGGGGCGAGTGTCAGTGTCTGTTGAATTCAGTGACACAACTTCTCCAAAGAATGAAGAAGCCAAGAGTTTGCCCTTAAACGGATCTGGACTTCAAAGCAGTTCTGACCAAAAATTTAACCTTCTTCAGTGTCCTCTAGGTGCCAGTTGTACTGGTGATATTTATGACATGGACACTTTCTCCCTAGCAATTGGACCAAATCCACAGACTTTTATCCTTTCAATTTTGAGTTGTCACAATCAGAGAATGCAAAATAGAGCTGGCTTTCGGCTCCGCTCGGCGAGCTCATGAAAGGGCACGCAGGAAATACTAATGTGAGTCACAGTCTCGTCAGCAAGGTCCTGGCACTGCTGGAAGCCCCCGTTTTCCCGTGCTGGGGAGCGGAGGCGGGTGTGAGGCAGGCGCGGCGAACGCTAGCGTGTTCAGCACACGCGCGTGTCAACTGCAGGGGCTCAAACCCGCTGCCCGGGCGGAAGCTGGCATGCAAAGTGCCGTTCTAGTTTTAAGCTACTAAATTGTAACTCAGACTGAAAGAAAGAGAATTGCAATCACGCCGCAAAATTCAAGATTAACCATAAATTTTTCTCGGAGAACCTCCTGGATTTGGGGGGGTTTGGGTTTTTTTCTTTAGAACGATAGAGGTTGGAGTTTTAAATGGAGCTTGAAATGGAAAAAAAGGTGTGTGTTATGTTCTCTTCTCTGTTAGTGTAACAAAGTATTTCAGTCCAGGCTTAAAAAACAGAAGCCGGGTGCTGGAAGAAGGAGCTTCTCCTGCTGTGAGCTGCAATGGTCCTCGAATGATYGCGGGTTACAGCGTTACCCTTCTTACAGAGCCTTTGCCTTGCTCCTCAAGGTTTAGGAGGTGCTCGTCAACCCAAGAGCCGCTGGAGCCCGCAGGGCGGCTGGCAGGCCCCCGTGGGTCCCCGTGGGTCCCCATGCCCAGCCGAGGCACCCAGCACCGTGTCCTCCTGCCCTGCACGCTGGGCTGCCCCCACCCGCGCTGCCGTTTCGGGATGGGGGTGACTTCACCCTTGTTTGCTTTAGGGTTTGGGGATWTTTTCCCCAGTTGGCAACTAACGCCGTGCTCTTCAGGAGGCTTCTCCTTGAGCGCCRAGGAAGCGCAGCCCTGCACGCCGCGTGGTAGCGCGGGGAAACTAGGCAGAGAATGCAGATGAGTTGATAAATTCGGGAGCAGTAGAAGCTTAATGAGACTCAGATGAGTATTTTAGTACAATAATTGCTTTTCGGTAAACCTGAAAATAACCTAAATATAACTGTTTTGAAGAAAACAAACACTTCTCACTCGACTTCTGCATGCATTTACCAGGTCTGTAACCTGCTTCAGCTTTAATTGACAGTAGTAACTTAAAAGTAAGGAGTCCAGAGCAGTTTGGAGGAGGGGAAAGAGATCTTCAATATGAAGCATAAAGAAGAAGATCAATTAATATTTTATAGTACTGCAATTTCATGAGCACTGCAGAGATCCTGAAGGATCGATTAGCTCGACGTGAGCCGTTTCCAGCACCTGTAAGGCRGCGGGCTGCCGCTGGGGTCCCGCAGAGCCCCGGCGCCGGGGTCGCTTGGGTGTTTGACAGGCGCTGACCGGCTGTGTTCGGCTGCGGACCGGGAGCTGCACGGGCCATCGGGGCGCCGGYGCTTCCTTCACTGCCCTTTTTAGGTTTCGAGAGGATGTGCTGCCCTTAATTTTGCTTTGTGCATCATCCGAGGGCAGRAGCCGTTGCTCCGGCAGGTCCTTCCTCTCGCAGCGGGTGCCCAGCCGTGCACCTCGGGGATCCCCCGCGAGCGGGGCGGCCGCAGCRCGATCGCAGCGGGCCAAGGGCTCCCGGTGCCTACGACCCCTTTAGTCCAAACTGCAAATGGGGAATTGTGCTTGGGCGCGGGTCCGGGCGGGAGAACAGCCTTTAATATGCGGACGCCACGGGGGCCRAAATAAAAAGGGCAATGCAGCTGCTCGCAGGCGTCGGTAACATCCAGAAGTACGGTCAGCCCTTTCTGCCAGACAGGGGGAGGATGAACCAAGCAGGTAAGTTGCTGCGGGGACCAAGCGGCTGTGCACAGTGAAGCAGCCCCAAAACCGGGCACACGGCACAGTATTTTACAATTTTACCATTTTCGAGGTACCCAGCTCACAGGGGTTAATTGGAAGACCCAGCTCTTGTTGTCTGGAGAAATGCAGATCCGGCCTTGAAGCATTTCCCAAGGTCTTGGCGCTTGGTTTCGCAGCCATGTCTCATGCTCTGAGCATTCCCAAGGCGCTCGCTATCGTCGGCTGTCGTCTGCGTGTCTCTCGGCCGTGTTTGTTGCTGTGGTTGCATGTTGATAAGTTATCTGGTTATGTCTTGCAGCCCTCAGAGTCCAAGCCCAACGTCACCCCTCTCACCGTCCTGGCCCATGTTCTCCGCGCCATCAAGCCCTATGCCCACCTCCTCTACGTCCAGCGACTCATCCCCCATCAGGTCTGTGGCAGAATTTGCTTTGCTTTGCTTTGCTTTTGCTATTTTCTGTTTGATTTACTTGATTTCCCCCACTTCACTTTCCTTTTCCCTTTGCATCCTGCTCGAATTCCCCCGATGCAGCTATCTGCATGCAGCAAGAGGAGTCTGTCCAACATCTCCTGACCCCGAGGAGGTCRCTGGCCATGGCCTGGTGGCGAGCCGCGGGGCTGCCGGCGCCCGCCTCGTGCCGGCAGCTCTGCAGGCCTGCGGTGGTCAGGCAGGCAGGAGTCAGCGCKCTCGGGTCACGTTCGCAGTGAATGAACTTGCTTGTGGTTTCTGTGGGTTTTGCCCAGTCATTTAAGCTGCCTGCAGCTCACTTTACTCATCAGCTCTACAGCAGGTAAGAAATGCACTGTCTTCGCAGACGCTGCAGAGAATAGCAAATGTTTGTAATATGTGATGCCTTGTTGTCTGGCCACTTCCCTTATCTGTCATCTGAGGAGCATAAGTGACGTTAGGCAATTGTGCGACATAGACGTTCGTCTGCTGCTGCTGCTCCGTGTCCCTGGTACTCAGGCACTTCCATGGAGTAAGCTGTTCCCTGAGGTCACAGACACGCAGAGGGAGGATTTCCAGCCAGCTCCTGCAGTAACATGCGTCACCCCCAAGGGTGCTGAGCGCTGTAATGCCTCCGGACAGGGAAACCAGCCGTAAGGGATCAGGGAGAGTCTCCCCCATCCCCCACCGGAGCACTGGGTTGCAGGCTGTGGTTTGCTCCGGCACTCGACCCCAGGAGCATCCYGCTGTGCCGCAGGGTGTCCTGTTGCTTTGGGTGCCGGAGATGCAGACCGTGGGGATGGCTGGSCTCTGAGCTGGAGGTAGCGGGATGCTGGGCAGGACCGCGGGACCTCGGCACCTCCGGGAGCAGGGAGGAAGCAGGATGCCGAACCTGTTTGTGCATTGCAGGTCCCCCCACGTTGCAGCCGCACAGATGTCAGCTCCAAAACGCCTGCCTGTTCGGCAGAGTAGTTAATTTGGTTTGCTCCCAGCCTGCAGTGGCTGACGACGGTGTAATATCACCCRAGTGGCCTTCCTCCTCCGAGGGAGAGATGCTCCTCATCCCCAAAGCTGCACGGGGCACCTGGGTGACGCTGCTCTGAGTGCTTTCCTGGCTTGATGCCGTGCTTGGAGGCAGAAATTCAAGATGAGCGCTTGCCGGGATGCAGGCGTTTTAGTCCCTGCAGCCCCAGCGGGGCTTCGGAGGGAAGAGCCGCGGCCGACGTGTCTCAGCCCCGGCGGCAGCAGCCTGCCGCGAGCCGCGCGCAGGGTGCAAACGAAGGCCGGAGGGAGCCCGGGAAGCAACAGCTTGGCTAGTCCAAGGTGGTAGAGGCAGAAAACGCCTTTCGCGTTGTGTTTGACAGCCTGCACGAGTTTTGCGGGAGGAGCGGCTCCCGCTAGCGAAGGAACCGCTCGCCGACAGCAAAAGCGTTAACCCTCTCAGGGTGCTTGTTTAATATTCTGCCCACTCCCACCTCAGATGACTGGAATTTAGACAGCAAAAGCCTAAGCCTTGGAGCTCTGTTCACGGTGAAACCAAACCCATCCCTGACTTCCCTGGCTTGTGGTTTCTCTATGAGTACRAGCCACATCCCCTACCAGGTGAAAGCTTGCAGGTCATCCTGGCTCGGTTTGAGAACGTTTAGGAGGATAATTTCAAGTCCTTTGGAAAGAGAAAAGTTTGTGAAGCCACTGAACTAGAAAACAGTGACACCTGGTTTGTTATTCCAGCAATTCTTTGGGGCGTTTTTGTTACTTTTCTTGAACCTGCTGCGGTTGAACGGTTTGCTGCAGCCTCGGCAGGGGCTGGGTGGCCTGAAGGCCAAGTGCTTGGAYCAGTCTAAGCTGCCGCTGGCGCTTGCTCGGCCGCTGCCCGCGCTGTCGTCTCAGTTTGCCCCCGGTGGTGTTGGACCGCGGAGCGGAGCAGGATGGGCCGGCAGCTCCTGCGCTGCTGGGGCACGTGGCTCTGCACCGTCCTGCGTCCCGGCCTTTTCCCCTGCTTCTGTCAGTGATTTGCCTTCGTTTTGGGGTCTATGCGCTTTTCACTCTCATTTACTCCACTGCGCAGCGGGGGCACACGGGCTCCTTTCCACTAACATCTAATGGTTGTTAAATCTTTTTTATCTTCAGGTACAGTCTCTGAAGAAGGGCAACAAATTCTTCACGGACTTATTTATTTTTCTGCTTTGAAATACCCTTCCCCAAGTGCTAATTCTTCCTCCTGAAATGCTTCTTGCGGTTGCAGCTGCAAAATGAGCTCTCCAGGAGTGATGGCTGCGGCAATTACCTGGGCGGCTCTGCAGCGCCGGTGGCTGACGGCACCCGCTGCCGCCCTCGTCCAGCGCCGGGCACTTAGTTACTTATTGCACTTCAGTGACTCACAAAACACTTGCGGCCGACCCTGCTCTAGTTCTYCTCTTTAGCCCTTGGAAGCTCTCCGAGTGACTCCTGCCGTAGTGCTGCCGGGCGCGCTGGGTCACCGCGGCCCTGCTCGTACCGCGATTCCCGCGCAGCGAAGGCGGCTCCGGCAGCAGCCACGACCGCTGCCAGCCTCCAGCTTCACCTGCGGCACTGCTCCTTGCTTGCCCCAACGTGCCGCCGGAGAGCAGGCAGGGGGGTGTATAAATAACATGTCCTTTACGCCGATAAATTCTGTGTTTTTGCAGCTCTCCGTTGCGGAAAGCCAGAGCTTTGTACGCGTGCAAGGCGGAACACGACTCCGAGCTCTCCTTCACGGCCGGCACCGTGTTCGACAACGGTGAGTTGCTGGAGCCCCGCGTGTCGAGGGACCGGCTCGCCGGGCTCCCTCGGGCTCCACTGCCCCTTATTTTAGACTGGACGCTCTTATGCCGTATCAGTGCACTCATTTTATTTAACATACACGTGAGAAACTACAGATAGAGCATTAACAGTAATACAAATAAAGCTACGTAGAATGACACTTGAATATMATTTATTTTATATTTATCACTGAGTCTTGCAAATTCTTGTTACTCCTCCTGTGACCCAGGGAATGATTTGGACTCTAAATTCATGGGGTTTCCTTTCAGTCTTGTGTTTAATGACTATCATCAGTCCCACTCCCACCACTAAAASCCCCCTTGAAAGAAAAAAGCGGAAATACTTCAAACAAAAGCATTAAACTTGGGATGTGCCTTGCCCCACTTTTGGTATCCATGCTGAAAATCTGCTGGTCATCCAGCCCTCGTTTGGGACCAGTGGGAAAATGGTTTTTTTGAGACCATGAGTTCCTTCATCCCAAGGAAGACGTGTGAAGTAGGTGGGCTGAAGCGTGCGCTACGGATTCCTCTTTTCTCCCCCAGAACAGAGCGTAGGTGGAGAGCTGAACCCCCTCTGTGTCCTGCTCATTCCCCTGCCCATGTACATGGTCGCCGGCCCCAGGRCTGATAACAGAGGGGGTTTTTGGCATGCGCAAGTGGCTGCACATCTTCAGGGCAGAGGGTCGTCACAGCACCGCGAGGCGAGGGCATGCGTGGACGGCTGCTTCTGTTGGACCACGTTCATCCAGACAGATGATAGCTGTGTTGCAGCAGTTGATAAGAGAAGGTTCAGGCTTAACGTGGAAGAGGTGCGGCGGCTCGCCAGACTATGCTGCAAAACATGGTGTGTGTGCTATGAGCCAAGGTAGAAAAACAAGCAAAATGTTTGGTGGGGCACAGTGTCACTCTTGTGCCACGGTAAGCCAAGAAAACCTGTGCAAACGGGGCTAACGCTCTGCTCCGAAATGAAAGCTGACCTTCAGCAGCCGAGCCGTTTCCTTTTTCCAGCAGCTGCCAGATGTTGCAGCTGGTTACTGGAACTTATTCTAGATCTTGCAATACGCGTGCCCCAGTTTTTTAGCTAAAAAGTGATATGTGATATGCAAACCGTTCTGCCAGCGTATGGGGGTGCTCACAGCCATGTCCGGTGGGACAYGCTGCCTGGGTGGGTGTTTGGGCACCCGGTCTCAGCGGTGGCTGCGGGGCCTCCTGACCACACCACATCCCTTCTATGGATATGGACCCATAATTTAAGTGTAAGACCAAAACTAGTGAGTGGTTGACTGACAGCAGCATTTACAGTATAAAGAAGTATTCTTCAGTGGTTTCTAGGTAAGAGAGATGAGTTTCCAAGTATCGGCACCAGAAATGTTTTATGCAGTTGCCATAATGCTTCATGCAGGAGATGGAAAAGTAGTGTGTGCTTTTTTTCCTATGTATCCTGAGACTTGGAATAGGTGGACTCTGATTAGTCAGTTTTTTTGGAGATGATATTAATGAACACAGACCTTCTGTTTCCTGCATCAAGAGGAAGAGACTGTGCCCAATGGAATTAAGCAGCTCTGGTTTCGATATAATCCCAATGTAAAGAAAAGACTTTTTACTACTTTCCAAGTAGTTTTGGCTTTTGTGTGTTAAGTATTGTCATTTGGGAAACAGCTAYCACATACACTGTTTTTACCCTAGGATGAATATAGCAGAAACAAGAAGAGAATTAATACATGTGAATTAGGGAAAACACTTTTCCTAAGCAGCTCCATAGATATCTTATAAATAAACATAGTCTCCCCTTGGAAAGCCTGTGGGAATTAGAAAAGCTAGTAGGGGAACAGGTTTGAATTAAATACATTGTGTTTGCTAGACAAGAATCAATGGATTATTCAAAGGAAAAAATATACAGCATGTCCTAATCACTTAGCGGTGTAAYGGAGGCTCCCGTTACCTGGGGGAAGTGAGTTAGAAATGGCACTGTGTGGTAGAAGTACTGTTATGGTGAAGGGGTTTTATAAAACCCACTCTGAGAAAAYGTATCTTGGAAATCTTTAGAAGAAAGCCAGCTTTTTGTTTGACTTCAAGCTTCTCTGAGGTTTTCCACGGCAAAGTAGCATCTAAATCTGCCTGGGAAAGTGGGGTGGTGCTCACCACGCTGAGGGACGTGCAGGCAGCAAATAGCATCACGTTTCAAGAATGTGCATCTATATTTCGTAGCGTCATTCTGCTTGAACTATACGAGACATGGAGTCTCGACCAGCTTTGCAGCTATCATCTCCGGCAGTCGGCAGCTGGGTGCCCTTGGGCGACGGGGCTTCCCGCTTTCGGGGCTGACGCGGACCCTGCGCCGCCAGCACTGTTCCCCCTGGGATGCTGCAGGGTGCTTTAATGCGCTAACTTTAATAACCGCAGCCGAGCTGCTATCTAAATATTAATTTTTTTAGCGCGTTTCAGAGCTGCGCTTCAGCTCGCTGCAGGATTAGCGCCTCGGGCGGAGGAGCAGGCGGAGGCTCTGCCTCCCCGGGGAGCGGCGCGAGAGCTGCCTCCCTGGCCTCCCCGGCCGGGACGGCGTCGGCACGCCGGCCCCCGCGGGGACGAGGGGCTGCAGGAGCAGTGCCGGGGGCTCGCGTCGCTTCTGCGGCTGGAACCAGCGAACGCGTAGCCGAAAGGGCCCTGCAGAGAATCGGCGGCAATTTGGGTAGCTCTGAAATATTGACTTGCTATCGCCTACCGCGGGGAATGTTTCCCTGCCTGCGCTAGCGTAAGCCTTGTTCTTATAAATCAGCACATTTCCAACAGTTGCTTGAATTAAGGACTGTGGAGCAACCCGGGATCCTGTACGGACTGTGCAGGCTTCGTGTTTTGCAGAAATAAGATTGCAGTGCTTGCTTTCCTTCGGGGGAGCATTTGCTAATGTATTTTCTTTCCGAGTCTGGTCCCGGGCCAAGCCAGGAAGCGCAGGGTTACGAGACAACGGCGTTTGCCACATTTTCTTGAACATGAAACAGGTTTCAGCCCAAATCTAGAGGAAGCTTTGAGCCCCTGCTTTTACTCTAAATACTCCACTTTTACCTCGGCCCTGCGGCACCAGCTCTTACTCGGACACCGGCCCCGTAGCTGGTGCTCAGCTCGCTCTGCCCCTGCGCCGCTTCGGTGCGTGATCTTAGTGCTTTTACAAGCAAACACGGAGGAGTTAGTTACGGTAACGAGCGGGCGCGGAAAGCAAGAGCGCTTCAGCTTTGCAGACTCCTCAGATGATTATTTGTTTCCTTTCTTTGAAGCAAATAATACAAATTAAAGGCAAGGCCTTGTTCTCTCCCGAGAGCAACTTCCACGTTATCAGCACACACAGCCGTGGCCCCTCTGTAATAACCCGTCCGTCCGTCCTTCCTTCCTTCCGTCCTTCCTTCCGCCCTCTCCCGCGGGCCGCGTCTCGTCACCGCGCTGCACGAGCCGCTGCTCGTCGCCGGCTTCCCGCTGGCGGGACTTCGGGGCTCGCGTGCGAGGGGAGGCGATGCCGGCGCCGCGGCCCCGATTTGCACTAACGCCCCTTTTCCCAGTGCACCCGTCGCAGGAGCCTGGCTGGCTGGAAGGGACCCTGAATGGCAGGACGGGACTCATCCCCGAAAACTACGTCGAGTTCCTATAACTCCGGGCGTGAAGAGCAGCACCGCTCCCGGCCCCGTCCGTCCTCCTCGCCGAGCCTCCTCGCCGGGCGAAGACCGGGAGGTGAAGGGTCTCCGCACGGTGCCGGCTGCGGACTGCCGCGTCTCCGGCAGACGCCAGCGCAACGCCGGGAGGATATTTGGGACCAAACCTCTCAAACTTCTTCTTTTTTGGGGGGCGGGGGGGGGTAGATTTATGCGGGGCAGCCGCCTGTGATCTGTGCGACCAGCGCGTCCTTCCTGCAGGGAAGGTGCAGCCCCGGATGAAGCCACGTCGCGTGTCGGACTTGCTGCTCCGCATCCCGCTTGCCGCTGCGCGTTGCAGCCGGAGGCGCCYGGGGCCGCTGCCGCCTTTCCGGCGGTCTCCTTGCTCGCCGCCCAGCGCGTGCCGCTCGGTGCCAACTCCGTGCGGTGCTGGTTGTGCAAGGTAAATTATTCCCAGCTATTCGTGTTCGTGCAGCCAGAAACGAAGGCGAACGGAGGGCGGGAGCGCGGCGCCCGGCCGTGCCAGGGCCAGGCCATGCCGGGACACCGACGTTCTGCCGTAGGGAATGACGAGAGGAGCGCCGGTGCGGGCGGGAGGACCCCGCCGGCAGGACTGCCGCTGTCGCGCCCTGCGGGCAACCGGTGTCTTCGCTCTTTGTAAGGATTTTAAAGACTCCGAGTGACTGACTTGCTGTATGTGTCGCTTTTTATTTTTGAAAGAATTAATGTATAAATAGAGTATCTTAAAATGTTACRAGGGGAAGATCTATATTTGATATTTTTAGAAGACCTGTAATGAGAGATGTGAAGGACATTTGAAACCAGTTTGCAGAAAAAAGCTTGCAAACACAGGCACGTTCCCGAGCGCCCGCAGCGGCCCTTAGCGAAGGGGGTGAATTAAAAGTCCGGTCCTCTTGACGCTTCGTTCGCAGTGATTAAACTTCCCGCAGTTTTGTTTYGGAAGGAAAGGGGGGAAAAAAGCGATTGCTGTTTTCCTGCTATCCCGCTTGGCGGGGGAAGCCCGGATGGGAATCCTGGGTGTCCTCGCTGCCGGCGCTGGGGGTGGCACGCTGCCGCCTTCGTGTCGGTGTGTTTGCAGGGCGTCGGGAAAGGACGGAACAATGGAAAGGAGGCGACACCAGCCAAATCCTTGGGCTTGCACGTGCGACTGCCGCAGCCCGAGGCGCTGCAGCCCCTGCCGCTCGGCGCCCGCGCTGGGGTGGCCCCRGGGGTCCCCGGCATGGGCTTGGGCTCGAAAACTTGGGTTTTGGCCTTCAAAGAGAGAGCTAACTTGGTGTAAGCGCTCGTGTCAAACACGTCAGAAGCCCACGCTGAAAGGTCGGTGTCGGCAGCGGCTGGAGAACCCGTTCCCACCGAGAACTCGTACTCGACCGCTCTTTTCAGAAGCGGCGTTGGCGCTGCGGTCCGGCCTCCCTTACGTAATGCCCTGGCCAGAGCCGGAGCGGTCGGTTTGCTCGTGTCGTGGTGTTTGCTGGCTGGAAGTCACCTGTGGCATTTCTGTTTTGGCCAGCGCCTTGCTGCAGATGACACGGCATATGGCGCGGTCCGCGCTTCGAAGTAGTAAAAGTGCACAAGCAAAAGCGCTTTTTGCCAGCACAAACCCCTCCTGCGCTAGGAGGCTTTTGCCAATAGTTCACCCCGCAAAACTTTTGTAGTGGAGTGCATCCCTTTGGCTCTTAAATGCTCAAGTGATTCTGAAAATGGAGTAAATTCCTTTTCTAGTCACTTTTGATAGACTACCTAGAGTATAACTGTGAAGAAAAGTACCACACTAACATGTCTGCAAGATGTCTTCTGCAGGAAAGAAAAATGAAGCATAAATAGAAGTTATTGCTCTTGCAGGAGAGCTAGTGGAGGTTTTTTTTTTTAATTAAAAACTTTCCAAAAGGAAAATTTGGCTGAAATGCTTACTAAATGTTCCCATCTAAGGCCAGCTATAATACTGGAGTAAACATTTGTTTATTCCAAGAGAAATTAAAGATAGAAAATATCTCTCTTTCATCAAACTTGAAATGGCATTTGGTGCTGTAATTATTGTAAAAGCCATCAGTCAAAATTACCAGAAAGTGGGKACAGTTGAACTTGCTAATTGGGGAAGTTTCTCCTGTGTTGCGTGTTTCATCATTTTAGGCATTAAAAGAAAAGACAGGTTGCAATAATATCTGCTGAAACAGAGGCCAGTCACAAGCCTTAGGGCAAAGCCCTGCCATGATTCAAGTCAATGGCAGAAGGTCCACGGATGTCACGACTGCCGGCGGCCGTGCGCCATCCCAGCACAGGACATCGCCCGGCTTGGGACTGGCTGGACGCACACGGGCCCGGTGTTTCGGCACCTTCCTGCAGGTCTGTCCCTCCAGTAGCTGGCTGCTGCCTGGGTTTTGGGCCGCTTTGGGCTTTTCCGGGGTGGCTGGGGAGCATCTAGGCTCTGTGCCCAGCTTCCAGCATTATGCTTCCTTGGGAAGTGCTGGGGTTGGGGGCTGTTTCGTCTTGCTTTTTCTGAGTGGGCTGTTACTCAGTAAGAGCAACAGTTTCAGCATCTGGCCACGAGTTGCTCAGGTTCCTGCTCAGCCCTGCAGTCAGACGGACGTGGTCCCTGCAGCTGGCCGGTCTCGAGGTCTCTGCTGAGCCTCAGTGGCCTGCAGAGCATCACGGCTGATCTCAGCCGCTTGGGCACAGACCGGTGGTGCCCTCCCCGGCCGCCGCCGGGATGTATGCGCTTAAATACATATGCACATAAATATATGTGCACTTAAATACATATGCACATAAACACGTGTGCACATAAACACACACAGGGCTGTGCACGGGGCTGCATGGGTTCGCAGCTGCATCGGCACCATCAGCTGAGCTGAGCTGAGCGATGGCTCTTAGTGCAGTTTCACACCTCAAAAGAAGACGGAAGCGAGGGATGAGAGAAAAACGCTTGCCGGAGCTGCAGTGCCACACGTGGGGTTCCTGGAGGAGCCGGCGGATGGCTCTGCTTAAACACCAGCGCGGAGTTATTCTGCTTTCCCTGGGAGCTTTCGTGGCACAAATCCGTGCAGCTTCGCACAGTGCCGGCTGTGGTCCCCGGGGTGCGTCTCAGAGCCTCCCCGGGCCACCAAAGCTGGAGCCCTGTTTGGCCTGAGGCTCTTGGGGAAAAATTACCCTTTAAGGCGGAAATCCAAGGCAGCCACTGTGGAAAAGTCAAAAATCATCATCGCCCTTTGCTGCGGGCAATTGCAAAGGCTCCTCTGCTCTTCCCCCATGGCCGCAGAGGTGTCCGTCGGCCCCTTTTCTGCCACCGCGACCTGGGCAAGCCGTGGGTGTTCGAGGGGCATCGCGACTCCTCGTGGCCGGCGGGACCCCGTTCAGGACTCCGTGCTGCGCTCGTGGGGCTGCTGCCGGCTGGTCCGGCCGTGGGACGGCTGCACATGGCTCAACGAGTTTATAACTAGTATCGCTACTGCAGGGCTAAAAAAAAAAACCATTTCCCTGAATTTTTTAAATATATGCAAGCCTTTCAATTGTCACATGTGGACATGAACGCCGAAGCATCCCCGGCAGTGCAGGCAAAGGGGGGGGATGCATAATCTCATGCGTGGCTCTTGAGGAGCAGGAATTGGTGCAGAGCTCCCGAATTGGGACCCGGGAGCTGCGCAAAGCTCAGGAAAGCGCGGGCGGGCGGCAGGGGTGCCAYGAAGCCGTGGGACGGTGTGGGGCCGCCCCGGAAAGAGGCGGCAAAGGCTTGGCTCAGCAATCGCTCTTCCAGCCAAGGCCTATTTCGAGGCGCTGCCTGGCGGGTGCGTGGGATGTGCAATAGCCGTGACCACTATTTCCAGCAGGAAACCCTGCAGAAACGCAACGTGTCCCCAGCTCGGCTTCGCCCCCTCCTTCCTCTGCAGAGCGTTTGCACATCTCTGATTTACCCCTCGGAGCTGCCTGGCAGCAAAGCTGCAAAACGAGGGCCCAAGCAGCGCATGTGTGTGTTAAATCTCAGCCAGCTCTACATAGCATTGATTTAAGGCAAATTGCTATATAATTGAGGAGAGTTACCTATGCAGAAAAGAAAAGCTAGTGCTGAAGGGACATGTTCTGCTTGGAAAAATGCATAGGATTTTAATTACTCTAATGAACCAGAAACCTCAAAGCAATTATAGTTTGTACATTCGGGCTAATTCAAATTTTCAGCTTTTGGGAAATAAAGATTAGAAACAAGTTTTTTAAAAAATAGCCATTTAAAATCCTATTCTCCGGGCGAGGAGCTGATTATTTGAAGACAAGCGTGGCAAAGCAGCTTGTAATTTAGCACAACTGTTTGACTGCTCGCACGGTAGCACCTAGCTATTACCCGTTATAAATCCGCCCTCTGGTTAATGAAGCTTATTCTTGCTTCTGAACCTCAGACAAAGGTGTCTAGAAAAATCGCACCTGTGCTCGAAAACTCGCTGACGCACTAGCGAAGGGGGAAGAAGCCGCCCCAGTGTGGCGCCGGGGGACGCTGCCGCCGGGCTCCAGGTTTAGGGGGCAAAGCCGGGAGCCAGCAGCGGGTCAGGGATGCGGGATTTCCCGCGGTAGGAAGCCCCGGCGTCCCCACGGCAGGGTCCAACCCCGTCCCTGGGACTTGATGGTTCGGCAGCACAAGGGTTTTAATCGCGATGGCTCTCTGTGCTGCTCGGCGCAGATTTGATCCCGGTTTTCGTTTGGGGTTGGATCCCTGCAGCGCCTGGCTGCCATGGGCAAAAGCCCCAGCGCTCCCCAACGCGGCGGGGAGGAAATGCAGCACATGCAAAAAACCCTCCCTCTGCATCGGCGCTTGCCAGCTGCAGTAGCACCATCGGGGCCGGTTTGGGTGCTCCGGGCGCCGGGCGTGGGGCTGCAGAGCGGCTCTGCGCCAGCTTTCACCCTGCAAAGGGCTCCTAACTCTGCCCCGTCCCGGGCTGCTGTTGCATGCAAACTTGCGGTGTCTTCGTCCTCGTGCTGCAGCAGGTTCATGGGACATCAAAAGACCATTACAAGCCAAATATCCCTAGGCCTGGGACACGCGTATGCTTCTTCCAGCCTGTGCCGTCTTTATCCTGTCTGTTTGGTGGGGTTTTGCTAAACGGCTGTCGCTGTGGGTCGGCCGGGCTCCTGCCGTGCCTGTGCCGGTGCACGGCCTTCCAGCTGCAATACGGACACCAGCTAAACCCCCAGATCGTCATCAGGTCACTGGTTATTATTTATTTCCCCAGCAACGATGACATGTTTAGACCAAAAGCTTTGAGCTTTTGCAGACCAGTTTCGGTGCTCGGCTGCGGACAGGCGGCACATGCGACTGCGGGACGAAGCCTTCAAAACCCAGAAAGGTATCGCAGCTCAGGAGGGCTGCAAAACAGAGATGCTGGGGTCTCTTTTGGTTTGCCAGGCATCGGGTTGCTTGGTTGGATCTGGGGCTTTTTTCCTGTGATTGCTCTGTTTTGAGCCTTCTAGAAACATACTTCTTTTTTTCTTTTTTTTAAATAAAAACACGTGCCATTCTCCTGCAGCTCAGTTATGGCAGGCAAACATGCAAGCCAAAGGGAAAAACCAGAAGCAACGAGCACCAGCGATGTCAGTGCAAAGCAGGGCGAGTCCCGAATAAATCCAGGGCAATTCCCAAATCCGCGATGAGTCCCAAATCTGGGGTGATTCCCAAATCCGGCCGCGGGAGCCCAGGCACGGCGGCCCCAGGGTGCAGGAAGCAATTAGTACAGAGCTGCTAATAAGGAGTGAGCTATGGTAAGTGATTTGAAAAATAATCGTCGCCCATTTGCAGCGCGGCAGTAATATGGCTATTTATAAGCAGGGACGACCAAAGAGCTGCTCTTCTGGCAAAGGAGAAATGTTTGTCAACCCATTTGTGGATATTCTTTAGGCAGCTAAAGAATATCCCCTGTTTGTTGGCCAAATGTTCTTGTTTTCCAGCGCTCGAGCCCCTTGGCAGCCTGTTTTCGGCCCCGCTGTGGCTGCCGCCGGGATCGGGCAGCCCTGCAGCAGGCGCAGTCGCTCGGCAGCTGGGGCTGCAGGTGCTTTGCTTTCTTAATAGCAAAACCAGTGGCAAACCTGGTTTTTTGGGGGTGGAATGGGTGATTTTGACCATTTCCCTCCTCACTAAAATCCAGCCAGTTTGGGAGGCTCTGGAATAACCAGATACCCGTGATTTACCACAGCTGCCCTGGCCAGGGGCAACCAGCGGGGACGGCTTCGGGCGAATGGGCGAGATACCAACGAGCTGTGGTGTGTTGAATAAAATGCAAAGATATTAATATGCTCCTATAGCAATGAATATTTTATGTGTGCACAGAGCAAGCACGAGCGCGTATGGGAGCATGGCCGGCGCTGGCGCGAGACCTTGCGATTTTGGTGATTTCCCGGGTTTTGCAGGTCGTTGGCCCCCGTGCAGGGGTGGGCGCGGGAGCTCCCCCGCGGGGTGCGCAGCCGGGAGCGCCCTGCTGGCCTGCCTGCGTTGCACATAGCTGCTGCGACCCAGGCGTTTGCTTTTTCCTTCTTTCTGTCGTTCTTTCTTTTTTCCCCTCTTGCAAACAGTATCACCACCGCAGCGTGGGCACAGGCGCCTGCTGATGCAGCCACCAGCTCCGAGCCCTCCCGCCGCCCCGTTCCTGCTCCGCCAGCCAGCGGGGGGTTAAAACTGCGCCACTGGGCAGGGATGCAAACATATGTGCTTTTTATATACACGTATATATTTTATATACATAGGTATGTGTGTTTATACAATATGTACTATATAAACAATATACATAATTACATGTGTATATATACACACACACACACATGTGTATACAGTATATATGTATTTGTCCCTCCCTAATGCTGCAGTTTATATGCAGGCAGACAGCAAGGTGCCTGTGTGCATGTGCGCGCACACACACACACACACACACACCCTGCTTAAGCTCCTGACCCCTTCCCTTTTTTAGGGCGATGCTGTAGCTCGAGTCGCTCCTAATCTGCTGCATGGGGGAAAAAAACCAGCCCCGGCTCGTCCCCGCTGCGGGGGCGCAGGAGCCGCTTTTGGCCGGGCCCCGTGTGCCGCTTGCTCCAGCGGGAAGGAAAACCGTGTCCCGGCGGCAGCGCTGCATCAGCAGCTTCCCTCCAGCTTTTCATGTGGTTTAGCCTGGAATCAGCAGAGCCTGTAATTAGGAGGCTGCCACTCGCTTGCTGTTTTCTAGACTTAAGGTCCCCTGCTGCGACCTCGGGGGATAACCAACGCCCTTGACTGTGGGTGGGGGTGACGCCGGCCGCCGGGTGCTGCAYGGGGACGGGCGCCGCCAGCTGCCGGGCCGGATTCGCGGCACCTTTCTGTGTGCCGCACCGCTGGTGCCGGTGCGCGAAACCCGCGGGAACGTCTAAGTCATTTGGGAGCCGGGAAGCAGAACCGGGAGCAGAACCGGGAGCAGACACCGGGGCTGCAGCGGGGCAGCTGTGCAACCGTTTTGCTGGGATTGCGTGAACAAAACAGGAATCGCAGCCCTCGCCGTCACGCTGGGCTCCAGCCGCGCGTCCCAGAGATGAAGGTGCCGCACGAAGCATCGCGACAGAGCAGGACGAGCGGCAGCTCGGTGGCGACTCTCGCCCGCGCCCCGACCCGCGAAAGCAGCCGCCCGGGCTGGCGCTGCCGGCAGCGCAGGAGGCAGCAGCCGGGAAACCGCGGGCGACACGGAGGCTGCCTACGAGCAGGGCGCTTTGGTGCCTTTCAGGGCCATTTTTAGTGCAAATAACTCCGGAAACGCTGTGGGGCAAAGAAGATTTTGGTGGAAGGTGGAGATGTTTAGTAACTGATGCATAGCCAAGACTTCGAGTTGGTATTTTAGTCATAAAGTGACTGTTTTATCTTAGTATATATCTTCTGAAAGTGTCTTTGCATAATTGTTAGACGACTAAACGTGCAGTTATCGTAAACCTTGTTCTTGCGTTGCACCTCAACCTGATCCGTGGACAACCAGCTCGGGAAGAAAGAGTGAGATTTATGTAAGCCTTGGTTTAATTGTAAACAATTCAAAGAAACTGTTCCCTGCTGGGAAGTTGGCATTTTATGTTGCAGTTACACTAGATTTTATTATAGCATTAATTGTACATTGCTAATCTGGAGGGGTAAAGGAGTAAGTTACGTTAAGGAAAAAACCTCCCGCACGGCGCCGGAGGTTTCGGCCGGACCCGCCGGGAAGCGCGTGGCAGGGACGGGCCTGGCGCCGGTGCCGGCTGCCCCCACCGCGGGTCGCTCCGGCCAGGAGCATCCCCAGAGCAGGCGCCCGCTGCAGCCCGCTCCGTCACTGCCTGCATGTGCTCCCGCCGCCGGCCGCTGCTTCCTGCTGTGCCGAGGGGCCCGGGGGACGCGCGGCTTCGCCAGCATCCCGGTCGGATGGCGTCACCGCATCACGTTGCCACGTGCAAGCGCAGACTTTGTGTGCGGAAACTGTGCCAAAACCGGTACCAAAGCAATCACACACACACACGCACGTTGCTTATTTTCCTCCTCTGACTTTTCAGCCTCCCAGACCTTCCTCGGTAAGGAGCTTTCGTCAACGTGCTGACAAATACCAAGTTGTTAAGGAACATTGCAATAACCAAAGACGCTTTAAATGAATTTTAGTTTTTCTCTAAATACGCAGCATGCTCCGTTTCTCCCGGTTTGCTTGTCCGGACAGAGCTGCCCGTACCCAGCTGACGTGTGTGCGCATCCCTTCGATCAAACACACAGACCTGCACTTGGCTGATTAGCAAACCGGTACCGATCCCTCTCCAGAAAACGGAGGTTATGGATTGAACAGCAGATCTGGCAAGGTTTGGAAAATGCAACTAATGATTTCCAATTGAAATGTTAATCTGAACTTAATTATCAGAGATTCTTCCACTTAAGTACAACTTAACTACAGTAGAAACTGGCTTCAGTGTAAGTAATTTCTGCGTATGTGGCGAATAATGAGAATGACATAAATGAACTGATTCAACTGTCGCTAATGATCTTTTTCAGGTACACAGCAAAAACTCTACAAAAGCATTTTGAAGCCATTTAATGAAAAAAGCAGAATTTTATTATACGGTTTCTGTCCATTATTCGGCATTGCTGTAAATGACTCATATTTACTGCAACTTCTGTACAGATGTGTGGCTTTGTATTACCAGAACAGCAAATTTAAATGAAAAAATAAATGTTCAACAGTTCCACACAAGCTTTTACAGTCCAACATTTCACTGAGTAGGTGAAAACTACAGACTTGTTACTACAGAATTATTCAGCATGAATAAAAAACTACAACTTTTATTCTTAAACAGGAGTCACTGGTTTAATTTTTTATGCTGTTTAAAATTACTGTGATAAAAATAATGATTTTTTTTTTAATAATGCCATACACCGGTATGATATAGGATCCGCCCCATTATATATCTTTTGTTTAATATACAAAATAGAGTAATGACACATTGTTGAATCTATGCTGTTACGCAAGTTAGTCGGGAGGTGGGGGATATTTTCATACACACAGCCTTTCCCTAGAAACCAACGCCTCCTGCGGTTTTACGGAGGCTCCGATCCTTTCCTGAAAATTTGATTCCTATGCAACATCGATGGCTCAGCAACGCCTGGTTGCAGACTGGACTAAGGATAGCGCTTAACTGGTATATAATACATACAATCTTTAAAAAAAAAAAAAAATCTCGCTCTTAAGGTACGACCCTCAAGTCCTCACTCGTTAAAGCATGGCTAAGGGAAACGGGATCGAGCCGACGTGTCCAGGCACTTCCCTCCGGCTTCCCGCCTCGTTTGTGCAACGGGCACCGGTTTGCAGACCCGCTCGCGCGCCTTCCCCCCGTCCGGCCGCGGGAAGGCCCGGCTCYGGGCGACGACCGTCCCGGGCGAGATTCACAGTTCCTCCCCTCTCGGGCGATCCCGCGGGGGCCGGAGCGGGGCCCCTCGGCCAGGCGCCTGCACTGCGATAAGGCACTGAAGGGACAGAAGTCGCAATTCTCCCTGCTCTACCCAGAGTGCAGATATTTCCCAGTGCTACAAGGACTACTGATACACACGACATGGACTTTGCACTGCTCACTAACGCACTACGTATTTTTAATCGTGAAGTTTATAAACCTAACAGCACATACAGGATGAACGCTTTCCGCTAACATCACAGTTTCCTCCTTAAATCCTTAAACTAAAAATGAATATACAGGCATATAGACCGAAGGGGGTAGAGAGCCTCTCTTCTCCTATGTCACTAGTTCTCCGCAGGCGATAACACCGCTTTGTTCGCGTCCGTTGTGGTCACGCTTTGCCGGCACACAAAATCGCACGTTTCGGTGCAGGGGGATGCGCAGGGCGGCGCTGCAGGCGAGCGCCCGCGGCCCCCGCCCAGGCTCAAACCCAGGTATCTGGGGATCAAAGTGAGAGCAGTGAACTGAGCTTCCCGGTTTAGTTTTTTTTTTTTTTTAAAAAAAAACATTCTCTAAAGTAAGAACAGTTTTCCAGCTCTTCTTTTAAATAAAGAGCCCTTCTGAAACCCAACAGCAAGAAACTCCTATCTGTATCTTGAACAAGTCGCATAAATATTTTCATTGACTTGGGTTGAAAGCTAGAATTAAAATACTGACGTTTAGCTTAACTGTTACAAAATGTACATATTCTTTACAGATCATTCAAAGAGAAGAGAATGATTACTTTTTTTTTATTAAAGATATTTTACTCCAAAGTACTGAATATAGTATCTTTTTTTTTAATAGGTATAACATTCAAAAAGAGATTTAAGAAAGGATGAAAATTTAGTTTCCTATTTCACTTGGAAACAAACTTTTGCTGAACAATAGAAACGTACTAGTGTATCGTGAACAACCTATGCTCGTATTTACATATTGCTGGTACCTGTATGCATATTATTGCCAAATTTCTCGAGCTGTTTTTGCTGCGGTGTGCGAGGCGGTATATGAAATTAACCCCGTCTGCTCGGAGCGGTACGCATCCACGCGCACACGCGCATCTTTTCGGCTTACATTTTTTGCAGCGGAGGTCTGATTCACTACGGAAACGTGAATGGTAACCAAACATACAGATAGGAGTATCCCATCCAAGGTCCAACTTCAATTTCTACACAGTGATTTGATAAATGTAAGATCAACCCCGAAAGCATCCACCGAACCCGGGTTCTTCTCTCCAGACAGCACTTCTTTGGATATTGAACACCAACGCCTTCAGGACTATTTCCAGACAAACCACAACTTGTACAGGTTACCATTCCACATATTTGTGACCCCTACAAAAAATATAATTACATGTATCATGATAAAGCAATCTGTCATCTAAAAATCATCCTTATTATACACTATACAAGCTATTTTACAATCATTTAATAAATTGCTTTTAAAGCTGCAGTAGCCCTTCCCTTCTTCTCTCAGATCAGCGAATATACCGATTATACATACTTGAAACTATAACTAAATATAAAAATATATTAGGTTTTGTATTTTATCAGATGATTTTTCTCATTTCTGTTACACAAATAATCTGGCCACTTTGAGTAAAAATCAAATTTTAGAGTGGCTTAGTAAATATTTAAATTTTGAGATACAGAAAATTGTTAAGGTGCACGTAGAAAAGGCTACTACAGCTTCTAAACGGTTTAAAATATAATTATCAATGGCAACAAGGAGAAATTCACAAGACCTATGGTAAATGTATGGCACGCCAGGAATTCGGTATGAAGGGACGCAGCCTTACAAGGACAGAGTTTGACATACAATTCTAAGACCACAAAATCAGTAGCGGCATTTTCCTGCTCTCCAGGAAAGAGGATGAGCCAATCAGTGACAGATGAAATGTGAAAACGGGCRTCTAACCACGGAGTTCGGAGTCCGTCTGTCCAGAGAGTTACGATCAGTCAGTGCAGCTGGTCTGTTTTACTGCCTGCGTGAAGGTAAACATCTAATTGAAGAAAAATATTCCAGGATCGATACAATAAAAACAGAACAAAAACAAACCACTGGGCGTAATTACAAGTCTGCCTCTTAAGTCAATGATAGTTTTCCATATATACTTGTACGATGATAGATTTAAGTGTATAGAAAATGTGAGTTTCTCCACACAGAAGTAAACTTTTCTTAAGCTATGCATATTTTCCTGAAAATTTCCTGATGGGCAGTCAGGACTGATCTTCTTGGCATCAATGCAGCCCATGACTCTTAAAGTTATGGCTGTTGCATTATATGCAAAAATCAGGCTTTTTTTTTAATATATAAAATAACCTGCTCATTTACATCCAGTTAGGACTGGGTTAATTTTCTATGAATCTGCATATCCAACACTTTTGCACTTATACCAAAAGTATTTATTTCATTCGTATCTATTTAAATTAGATTTGAGAGTATTCTCCCACCCACCCTGACCCTTAAAAAATGCCTAATTTTTACGGTCTCTTTGACAGTTGAAAGCTATTAGGTTAGAAAAGCCCAACCCATTTTCACATGAATATCCTCAAGGATTAACGTCTAGAGGTCATTTAGGAAAGCTACGAGCTGCCCCACCTTAAAAAACCAGCTGTACAATAGGCATCTTGAAGTATTACAAAAAAATTATGTAAGAAAAAATGAACAAGCCTAGTTCACGGTATATAAAGTTAAAGGAAATTGCTAAAACCAGACAGTAATAGCTATAAAAGGCACAACTTCCCTTTTCTGATATACACTTGTAAACTTTCTTCAGGTTACATGCATAAACCAAAATGCTACCTTAACTTTAAAAAAAATTCCAAAACACTTGACAAAAAAAAAAAAAAAAAAAAAAGCCTAGAAAATTGTCTCCAGCCAACTGCAGAAATTAATTAGCAGAATGTTCATAACACAGCCTCAGAGCTTGTCACCGGTGGTTTTGATGCATCCATGGTTGTTGCACAGGGGGAGAAACATAATTTCTGACAAATAAGATTTATTTTCCTTTCCTTTCTCCCCAACTCTTTCTTGAATGTGAGAAATCCGCTGCTTCTATAGCCTAAATCTTGGCCCTCTGTAAACCACATGTAGTGCATAATTACAAAAGAAACACCGCTGCAAGGACAAAATTAATGAGTCTGGTAGGTTTTTACTTTCTTTTTTTTTTTTAAAAAAAAGCTATCATCTGACGTTTTCTTAAGGCAACCCTTTTGTATTAAGGCAGTCACTTCTGATGAAATAAGAGCTTCTTGATATTTCCATTTGAATATTTTGGTATCTGATTGCTGATGATTTCTGCCAACATCTCTGGGAACTCAATACTCGTAGATTTATCCAAAAATGTCTGGAAGCAAAAGCTCAGAAGATTTTCAACCACCTACAAGTGATAAAGCAAAGAATTACTTTCATAGGAATGCATACAGAAGCACTATTAATATAGATTTTTATTTCTTAGTAACTCCTGCCTACACTGCCAGTCACAGGCCAGAACTGGGACAATTTTGCCAGCTACCTTCAGTACTCCTCACACTACTCGGATAAGATTGGCGACRCTCAGCAGACGCACTCACAGTCATACCCATTTTATTTAGCAAGTCTTGTACATGCATCCTAATATAGAACAGGTGAATAGACCTTGCAAAGTCTTCAAAAATACTGAAGAGATTTTGTTTTGATTCCCATTTTAGCATGTAAGTAATACAGATGTGGATAATCTTAACAAGGCTTTGATCCAGCTTTTTCCAGGTGCTTGGTAAACTAACGAGAAAAAAGTGATTTCTAGAACCCGAGGTTTCTCCTGCCTTATTCGGTTTAAAGACTACTTTGGACTACATGTACAATTTAGACTACACAGCACAAGAGGAGACAGCCTGAATTATGAAAATACTTGCAAAATTAAACCACTACTAATACTAAAAATAGCACTGATTCATTACTTCAGCATACTTTCAAACACTTCCATAGATTCTTGAACATCTTGAATGTCTTTGAGACAATACTGTTTTGAAACTTCAGAATTCCCCCACTATTACAGAGTAATTTAAAATTTTTGAGTTAAGCCATTTTAAAGTAACATAATTTTTAAAAACTAAAGAGATTTCAATTTAAATTAATTATAAAATTAATTGCTGTGAAGTCCAAAAGTACTCTGAAAGCACAGTCAATCTCTTTCAATTTGTCTTCTCTACTTGGACAGGAGGGGAGCATATCTCCCAGTATTTATCTCTTTAAATAAGAAAAAAAAAGGATAGAAGAGATTACTGCGATATCCCTAAACTTATCTATCTAGCATGTTTACAGCTTTCATTTTAAAACTCACATCATGCATAGAGTCCAACAGTTTAGTCAGTTGATAAAATCGCTGCCAGTTCTGACTTGAGTTCCCTTCTCTCTTCACTATGGCCTTTCCCAGCTCTTTGATGTACGTCATACGAATTTCTTCAAACAAAGATTGACTCTTCAGGCCTTCCTTAGGAACTGTAACATTGACATTAAGCTTTAAGACATTACACATCTATGGACTGTGTCATTATGTAAGTTCTGTTACATTAGTTACACAAAAATGGCCAAAAGAAATATAAATCCAGGACTTAAATTCTGATTTACAAAATGAAAGCACATCTGAGAGACAAGGAAAGTGAGAGGAAATTGAGACTGCAGGACTAATTGGACAAATAGCCTTGGACCTGATAGCAAAACTTAAAAAAATTCCCCCGAACCAACCCAACAACAAATAGAGGGAAGAGACCCAGAGCACGGGAGGGAACAACACTGAGGGCTGGAACTGCCTCGACAAAGAACAACTAGGGCTGGGAATTCCTGTGTTCTCAATGTGTGGGAAAGAATGCGAAATTGGAAAGAATCCATGAAAATTCTGTGTGCAGAGGGAAAAATGAGGATCAAATAATGCGTCCAGGCAAGGGAGTAACAAAAAAACTGGACAACAAACTGGCTGCCGGCGCAGAAACCCTGGGAGTAGTCRGGGAGGAATCAGGTCTTGGACGGTTCTTGGGAACAGGGGTGGGAAGGCAGGATGGCACTGGATGGACAAGGAGCCTTGGATTAGAAACCTGGAGGTGGCCCATATTCAGTCAAATTCAAGTCAACGTTAAGYCCCTGTGCCCAGGTTCTCTTATTAGTAAGGTCTTTCTAAAGGCCAAGAACTAGTAAACGGTAAACAAATCGGGCGTGTGGACCCAAGTGGTCTTGAAGATGTTCRATTCAAAGCCTTGGATCACCTTGGTGAACTGACAGGAACGAAGAGCTAAAGATGGAGAAGAGAGAGAACCGAGACAAAGTTGACTGAAGGTAAAAGAGGAGGGACAGTGGAAACAGGCCACAAAAAGGTGACAGTGCCCACTTCATCCTGATCTTGTTAAAGTTTTCTTTTTAAAAGAGGTGAGATTTCAAAATGTTTAACCTCGCACATTGCAGAGGAGGACCATCATCGCATGCAGAGCAGTGTGCTGAGCACCATGCCCACTAGTCTCCCAATGGCCTGCCTCGCATCCAAAACACTTGAGGAATTGCCAGGAGGGATTTTAAAAACTGCTTTAAATCTTCAGTTTCAAACATCGTACACAACACGCAACAGCGCGGAGCTAAGCCTGGGCAGGTTTCCTTTCGAAAGGACCTTTGCCGCAGTTTTGGACGTGGAGTGCAAAGCTCTGCTGGGGGTGCTCTGCCGGGCCGCCGCGTGAGCCGCCCGGGAAGGTTCCTGCCTGGCCCACCGGAGCGGCGTGGGGCGAATAACGGCAACCCGCTCCGCCGGGACACCTCCCCTGCGCACGTCCACGACCTCTCTGGTTCGCAGCGGATACAGCGTTTGGTTACAGGATCCTCCTGCGTTTATAAGGCAAAAAGCCTGGAACTACCAACATCTTGTTTGTTTAAAAGAATTAATGCTATTATTGACTAGAAAAATTAAACATAAGGAATATTTAAGCCGTTGGTATTATGAACTCTTTAAAACTTTAAAATATTTGCTTTTCAACACGTGGGAGTCCTGTGCTAAAAAATCTGTACTTGTACTGCTGTTATTGCTGGATACTTTTAAAGCATACTACCATACTATGCCTTGTCACTGCACTAAAACAAAATAGTTTTCTGTCAAATAAAAGAAGCAACAACTCCAGGAAAACTACAGTCACTGCCTCAGAATTCAGCTTCGTCAGCCCTCTGGAACTGGGGGTATTAATACGATGCTTCAAATGTCGCACGGGATGGAAGTTCTCCAGCACAGATAGGCACACAGCTTTAATTGCTCAAGCAGATTGAACTGTGCAAGACACGGTTACTGATGCACGCCTGTTCACATACACAGAAACACGATTCTTTATCACTTTAAGCAAGTCGCTGGATTGCAGTAGAGCCAGGGTTAAAACTGAGGTCATTAGGTAGCTACCACTGTACAGCCCATAAAGAGAAAAGAATCACTAGGTACAAATATGAATACTGAATAAAAATAAAATTAACATTGTGAAAATTATTTGCATAATGTTTCATATTAGTGTATTTCTGTATATTCTAAAAAAGGACTATTTTGACACTGTACTTCGACATTTCATGCAACAGAGACCCATAGAGTTTTACTACAACGACTTTTTTTTTTTTTCAACTACAGCATATTTCATTGAAAAACATGCAAAACCCATCACATATTATATTATATAAATACATCTTATGATATGTAGGATAAATCCACCACATTTTTTAGTTACAAATACAAAAAGTTGTAGTCGTATTTAACAACCAGTTTTTAAGTAACTTTTGGGGGAGTTAAATAACTTTTGGCAGGGGGGGAAGGGAAGAGCAGCTTCACTGGACCACAACTTGCTCACGGTCTTTTTTCTTTTCTTTTTTTAAGATTTTGTGAGCATAAAGTCATAGATTTGCCCATTTCTTGAGATCTTGAGCCACTCATCCAGTTTATGCTTATGAATCTATGATTTTTTGAAGCTTTTTAACTGCAGGCTTGAGTTAGGCCTCCCTGTTGCAGTCAGGAAGTTTGGAATACAATCCTTAATATCTTAGCATGAAGAAGACTCAGTAAAAGTCTTGCTATATCTGTTAAAAGCAGAACTTCCCTCAATAACGCTATATGGTCAGGTTCCCGTTGGAACATTTTGGCTTTTATTTACTGTCAGATACCTAACACAACATTAAACTACAGATGGAGATCTCATAATATTGGCAAGTTAAACTTACATTGTTTGCATATATATTTAACTATTCACCTACCTGTAGAGAGGAGAAGCAATGTTTTCATGCAAAGGTACTCTTCATATGAAACTTGAAGGCGGGACAGCTCTCGGGCAACCATAAGCATATGTTTGCATTGTTCATACATACAGGGTAGATTCATTCTCTGCCTGAGAAACAAGAGCATAAAAATTAGTTAAATGTCTAGATCTCTAAAAAGTCTAAATCTAAATTTTTCCATGCTTCATTCCAGAGCGGTGGGGGCTGTAGCGGCAGATGACAAGCTTGTATTTCATCTGTCTTGCAGAAAAAGAATCTTCCATTTTCTCCAGTGAACTCATTTAGGGCGAGTGTCTTGGTCACCACATATAAACAGTGGCCTTGAACAGTAACAACTAGAATATGAGGTATTCAATCCCAGGGGTATAAAAGCCGCCTGTCTTCAACAAGGACTGAGCAGTAAGCGCTGTCTTTTATCAACGGAAAACTTGTGCCAGTTCATCACAAACCTCACGCAAAAATCAAGTTCAATCACTGTTTGACAAAATTCTCCAAGTCTGGCAGTCCCGAAGTGTTTAATGGTTTAAAGAGCCATGAAGAAATGATACACTAGAGATGAGATTTTTCTATTTTTCTAGTTCTCCTCAATATCTTTGAGAATTCCACCTAGTCTTAACACATATTAGCTCACTAGTGGCAACATCAGCTTTTCTTAACTTCCCTATTTTCAAAGTGACTTTAATCTTTCACTTGTACCTTTTTATGTTCTTAAAGAGATGCTCTGCATTGCAATTAAATTTTATTATCTGTAAAATGTAACAATAAATTTTCTAACCACAACTAGAAAGAAATGTCAACAACCAAAGGAAAATCCTGGAAAGCTGTTACTTGGAATCAAGATGACAAACACTATATATTTATAGATTTATTTTCCTTTTAGTTTTTTCTATTTTAATGAAACCCTGCATCAAGATAGGAACTCCTCTTTTTGCTTAGTACCTCAGCTGAATTAACAATTCTCTTTACATGTGCTGTTATAACTGGCTACAGTGAGTACTGCAGGATTACAGTTTTGGGTGGGAAATAAGTATCAAGGCCAGATTAATTCTGAAGGACCTAAGAGATTTATGTGCAACACAAACTTTTTTCATACAAACTCTTGGAGGAAAGGAGTATGTTTCAAATGCAGTGATAATCCAATCTCCCTACAGTGATGCTAGCAATTTATTTTTCTTTAATGATGTGTCACCTCTTTCAAAACACCTATTCAGTGTTATAATCTTAAAAAGCAACAACAACCACCACCACCACCACACAACCTCAAAACCCACTTAAATCCCTGTATAACATAAGAGTAGTATTTGGTTATGAAGTTGCACCAATTCCTCCAAAGATGCGATAATTTTTCAGTTCTCCTTTCCTGAGCCCCACACGAGAATTACATAATATAACCTCAGAAGCATGCTGGAAAGCATCATAAACCTTATTAAAAACAAATACTAGTACAAGTCTAGAAAAGCCATCATTTCCAAATGCATGCTGTTGGACCACTCCTCCTGAAGCGCACTAGGACTATCTGTGGCACTACCCTACACGCAAATGGTATCTACAGCTACACACATGCATGCACAGGCATGAACCTAGGGCGGTATGTTAAGTTCAATAATCAAGGAGTAACAAAGAGAATACGAAGGACTCACAAGATGTCATGCACAGTAGGAATAAATGTAAGATGTTCAGATGTAAGATGTTCCCTAGGGCACTTGACATAAAGCACTAAGCACTATTTGGCTCTTTGGCAAATTTTCTGCTAACCCCTTTGGGTTGTATCAAAGGGCATCTTACATATTTCAAATTGAGTAACTTAAACACATTCCATGACAGGGCTCAGCAGTTTTCCTCCTGTAAAAATATTACCACTTCTGGGCAGAAGGTTGAAATAAATATTATGAAATGGATCAGCCTGTCATTTATTTCCATCTGCTATAAATGCAATCACCACCACAAGTCTGAGAATCTACACAAAGGCATGCATTTTTTTTTGGAAATACCAAGGCTAGGCAAATTGCAGTCCTCAAAAAACTAGTGAAAAAACCCAACCCACCTCCCTTCAGGCAAGTCTGAGTAAACAGATGAGCTCTGCACTATGCCCTGGAGGGCAACAGACTGAGGCTGCGTCAGAGCCCGGGGACGCTGGCGCAGCGGATAGTCCTTAGCGCTGGAGAACAGTCTGGGAAGAGGTCCCGGACGTTCCCCTCGGCGGCCTCCTGGCACGCGTGCTCGGATGAGCTCAGCCGCTGCGGTGGGCACGGTGGCAGGAGGGCGTTGGGGAAGGACGCTCCTCCGCTAGGCGCAGACCCGGTGCGGACCTACGACCTCAGGGCTCTCTCTCTTACCTCCTTCTCAGTTTCACTATTACCCTATGGAGGGCATTTCACAACTGTACGTGGTAATTTAGCCCCATGTAAGCTAGAGACTATGTTTAAACTAGGTACTAAGCTTATTAAAATAGGTACTGTACTTAGTGATGGCATTGCACGTGATTTTTTCTTAGTAGAAACCATTCACAGAACAGTGTTGACTTTGCAGAGCCTTCAGAAAGCTCTGGTGAAAACCAAAGCAGTTCATCCGCGGGAAGCGGCAAGGTTTGACAAGCATTTGCATTCTCGCAGGAACCACCGAGCAAGTGCTGAGGCCCGAGGCGACACCAGACAACCAGCCAGGGACAGCGCGAGGCCCCGGGCAGAGCACCGTAGCTCAGCCTTATTGCAGCCGTCTCCTTCCATCTACGCTGAGCCTTACACAGCCGACTGCTGACATTTTATCACGTTTGCAGCGATCCTGCTTTGGTGATTGCCACTCTAGTCTGATTTAAATCACCTCGTATTCCTCCTCTTTTTTATCAGGTATCTCAGAAAAGAAAACACAAGTTAGGCACTAGGCGTACGTTTTAGCTCAGTGAAAGCCTATGTAATCCACACTTAAGGTACAGATGCCTTTGTGTGGGACAAATGTTGATGACAAAAGCATGTGATGATTTTCAACACTGCTGTGAGTCACTTAGTTCTGCTAGGTCTATGAAAGAATGAAAGCAGTAAACAAAATACTGCTATTCTGAAAACAGACAATACTGATTCCACAGAACTAGTTACAAAAGAATGTTAAAAAAATTCTGGGAATAAGAGAACTGATAAAAGATGGTTCATAAAACCATAAAAGCTGTTATTTTCTTTATGTTCAAATAATGCCAATACAGATATTCAGAAGAGCATATACTACAAGTGAGATCAAGGATTTGACCTAAGAACAGCAAACAGCTAGGATGATGAGCATGCAAACATAGTCAAAAATCTAAGACACGGGACTTTCAAAAGCTTCTTTCTAAAGCTATGCAGCAAATAAATGACATTCTTCATTTGATGAATGCAACTGTACATTACTTACTGCTTCTCACTGTAATTTTATGTGCACTGTGACACAAATGGGAGGCCTTAAGCTGATATAATAGTAGTGCCAACTCTAACAAAAGCATGTTTTGAATCACAAATTGTGGAAACAGTTATACAATACTACAAAATCACAGGTTTTTACAGTCCCCAAATACTAAATGATGGTCTAAAGCCTAAAATTTATTGAGCTGCCAAGCTTTTCAACAACTTGAATTGATTTTTATATATATAAAATATATATTACATATAAAATTGCCAGCTGATATAGACACACCCACATAATAAATCATTTTTGTTTAAAATGTAAAATGATGAGCTTACTGAATATTCAGACACTAATCCACTAAAGCATATTATTTCTACCCAGAAATGAAGTACAGAAATCTAAATTTAAAATATTTTCCAAAACCTTAGAATAACTCAAAATATATTGTTGCCCCGTCTTGATTAAAAGCAGAACACAATTTTTTTTTTCATCCTACCTGTTTGGAGAGGAAAACCTGTCAATGGCTTATTCACACTTCTTTTTTCCTTGTGGAGAGAATTCAGTTGTGGAAGGAAATGCCAATTTTATGTACTAGAGGACTAAGCTGTGCCTATATAACTCTATGGCAATTTTTCTATCAACTGAGGTGGGAACTGGATCAGGCAGTAATTGCCATTCAACAGTTTATCAACTGCAGGAGAGCACTAAACCTTTCCCATTGTCCTGCCTAGGTTTACCATCACCAGCTCTTCAAAGTCCTTTATTCTATTCCTTCCTTAAATCCTACAGCTGGAAGTGGCTGAGTGAACCACTGCTACCTTCACTGCCTCATCAGAGGACCATCTGCAGCAAGTTACTTTGACTACCCCGAGCCCAGCTACCACTATTTAGCTTGTAAGAGTTGAAGAACAAGACAGAGGCCTTCATTTCAAGACTTCGATTAACTGGAATAGTTAGGAGCACAGAAAAATCAGAGACAGAAAGAATGTCAAAGTGACTTATATTCTTGCAGAAACGATAGCCGGATCTTCGGAAACTCATCTTTCCCTCTTCCTGGTTTCATAGACAAATTAAAAGCTTAATTTTACAGATGTAGCATCTGAGTTACTGTTTTCCATTTCCGCTTTCATATGAACATTAAGCAAATGAAATTTATATGTTCATCCTTTATGAGGCACACAAAGTGGAAAAAAATGCTATATATAATACTATGGATCAGTAAGGTGAAGCTTACAACTATGGCTCTGCTGTGGTGAACCATCCTGCAACAAATGCTGGGGAAATAATTTATCTTCATAGCACAGCAACTTTATAATTCATCCTACTCAACCCTACCAGACATATTACCTTAGGATAACCAATATGTGATAAACAGTATCCAAATCTATTGGAGAATTTTTGTGKTTTTTTCCCTAAATAAATGATAAAAGTACAGACATAAAATATTCAATAGGGAATTCAATTTTTAGAAGACAACTGGTCAAACAACTAGGCTGCCAGCTTAAAACTGAAGAAGAGCAGAGTTTAGTTATCTTCTCCACCATAGACTGCATTGATGATACTCCAGGAAATTCAGTTATGGAGGGTTCTACATAAGTATGAATGAATTGTGGCATTCAGCGCTATAACAACTAAACTTTCTAAGCACTAAGCAAAACACGTCCACTGATTTCTGTGAAGTTTTCTGTGCGTTCACATGGAAGACATTTGTAAATGCTAAGGATCCGTTAGCTGAAAATGTAGAATGACAAGATTCCTAACAGGTTAGACAGGTTCTTTACGTACAGCCCAGTAACATGTGCTTGCCTGAAAAGCGTCCACGTGAACAAGTGGATCTTGCTATTCCATATCTAAGTAGTAGCAATAATTTTACAGGGACAATACTGCACAGGGCTGGTGTAAGGAAAAATGCATGAAAGACTAATGGTACTCAGATTCTGCCATGGAACAAGAGAAGGACTTATCACCACAGAGAATTCAGTCTTAGAAAAACATTTAGCACAGTTAGGTCTGCTTAAATCCCCAGGTTCTGAGAACCCTTCACAGAGAGAGTTTCTCTTCCTGAAGCTCAAAATATTGAGTTGTACCCAAATATGAGTAGGACAAATCTTCAAAACTCAGAAACTGAATAAAACAAATGTTTCTAAAAAAGCATTTAAAAATCAAAGACAATCAAAATACAGGCTATTGCACTTATCTTTAATGATACAAGTAACAGAGCTGAAGGGACTGTATTCCCCATTATTAACTTCCCCTGCTCCCATTAATAATAAGGATGGGACCTTAGCTCTCAGTGGGAGATAATCTGCGACAACTCAGCAACTTTTCCTGCATTCGTATCACCGAATGCTTTACCTGCGTTACATTGCTGCAAGCTACAGGTAACGATGGCGCAAGGGAAGTGGTTTGAGACCAACTCTAGTTTATTACTGCAATGAAGATATAAAGGAAGAAGTGTGGTGATAAAAAAAAGAATGTGATTACAAGCTGCATGTCTATTTGGTTTCTTGATTTAGGATTTTTGTCATAAAACCTACAAATACTACAAACCAACACGTCATTTCTGGCTAGAAATGCACTCTGCAGTCTCTTCCCTTGTACCAGTCATGTTCCTCAAGTGTCACAGCATAATCACTGACAATCAGTGTTTTCAGGAAACTATTTCCAAATGCTAACTTCAAAGAGGGAATACCTATTAACACAGATTACAGGTTTCTCAGGTTTTCTGATACTAGAATTGACTTTGGCAATATATTTAGAATTATATTAAATAATGTAATCTTAACAAAAATACAACTCTGAAGATGCATTTAAGAAAAGAGCTGGTTTTTTACTCCTCAACTTGTTTATACTTACATTTAAGAAAAATAAATACATCTTCAATTTAAAGGCTGAAGCTTGAAGAGACAGAAGACCTCCTGGAACTCCTGTTTTCTAATTCAATATGGACAAAGAAATATATAATTTTGTTCCATTCCTCCACTGAAATGTCTTGAAACTGGAATTAATAAATATGAGGGCGAAACAAATTCTTATTTACAAATGAAAAACGTTCATATAAAGAACAGATGTGTGGAAATGTCATTTGCAGATCCCCAAAATTAAAAGTTTGAGCAACTTATGCCTCTTTGTCTTTACATCGAAATTGGAAACTATTGAAACTATTGCAGACAGCTTCGGTTAACTGTAAAAATGACCCTGATCCTAAATTTCAGGCAATAAAAATTAAGGTTGTGATTCTGTTACACACGCAGCAGCTAGTGGTAACTGTCTAAACATCTGGTTCTCACATCAGGTAAAGTTAACCTACCCCTCTGTGTCAGACCTGTTCCTAGCATACCGTAAGCATTAAGCGGAGTAARTGCTTTAATGGCAGAGGGGGTGTTTGCTGGATGAAAGATCACTAAGATGCGTCTCAGAAAGTAGCGTTAGTGACACCGTCTTTAACTCCGTACTGAATAAACCCCAGAATGGCTTTTAGAGGACACTGTGTGGCCGAACTGTCTTTGGAAGGATGCAGCAGGCAGAGAGGGAGGACACACGACTACTGCAATCCAAATGCTTTTTCCTTAGTGTACATGAAGCCTCTCTTGCCCACGTTTCAGCATCAGGAATAACGTTTCCCCAACGGCACTGCCCTTCTGGTCTTCCCTGAAGGTGTTGTGCTTCATAAACTGTCTTATAACTTATGCAATGGTTTTATATATTATTCAGTATTTGCCATGCTTAACTCAGACGCGGCTGTATTTTACTGATGAATGGTATATACAAAGTTATAACCACAGAGAGATTCACGGGGAACCTGCAGCACATTGGAGGAGGAAAAGTCAGAAGAAATTGCAGTTCTCTCAGTGTACATGTTTTACTGAAAACAAATGTCATTTTGTATAAAAATCTATATTCCAAAACCGTAACTAGAATAAAAATTGAAAATTAATACTTAGTAGAATAGGATAAGTCTTGCACATTTTTTTGAGAATACAGAAACATTCTTAACTGAAAAGCTTTGTGGTTTTGACCCTGTGATAAAACAGCAGGAGACCTCTGACTTAAAGCAAATTAGATGCTATTACTCTTATTAGTGACAATATCTGTTATTTGAATTAATTCCACCACATGAAGACTATTTTATTCCAGAGACATATTCTAAGGATTTTAATAAACATTAGTAGAGAGATGGGCATATCTCTCCTGCCCCTCACCTTTTTTTTTTTTAAACTAAATAATTACTACAAAGAAATGATTAAAGTTTATAAAAGCCTCGGCAAATACTTACACTGAAAACATTAAGGGGAATAAATACATGTACAATTAGAAAGGTCTGAAACATAAGTGGCTAATCTCTTAGAAAATATAAGAATTACTAGCTTTTTTTTTTTCTTCTAACAGAAAAGATTTGGGACATGTGACACTGAAGTGCAACAGGAGCAAAAATATTAAGACTACTATCTTAAAAAAAGCCAAAGGAATTAGTATTGCCTCCATTTTAAGGATAGAAAAATGGAGACAGTTAAATAGTCTGATCACACAGTAAGGAAAAGCTACAGTAAATTCAAAAATCTGAAATAAACTGGAAAGCAGTTGCTATCTGTGTGACAGGACAGCTTCCTAATCCACTCCTAAACATTGACCAACAGACCCTGCAACGTACCGTCTTCCCTATCTGTCTTTTCTGGACTGCAGCTTTGTAAAGCAACCTCARCTTTGAGCTGTAAGTTTGATAAAAACTAAGAACTCAAAGACCCAGCATGAATAACACATTGTCACTTGTACCTCTTTTCAAATTATTCTCTGAAATTGTGATGCTGAGAAAGTTTTGTGACGTACGTTTCAAAAGCCCCTATACAGCCATGTTTAATAGTTTCAGTCCCCACAAACGGATAAGACAAATGGCAATTCCTTAGTGACAGAATCATACTAACTGAAATCTGCAGACAGATAAACTAAGTTTTGAATGGCTCCGGCCGGCAATCTCAAAGATTTACATCTACAGGCTATTTTCAGCAATTAATTCAAAACACAGACAAAATGCCTGCACAGGCTTTACAGATATCGCTGGCCTCTCTGGAATTGCAAGACTGAAAGATCACTTGAAAAGTTTATTAAAGACTGCTTGGACATTCTCCCACCTCCCAGAAGAAAATGACTTTTACAAATGAGCTGAAGGACACAGAATCTCAGAAACTGCTTCAAAGTAAAAGGCAGCACAGTATGACAGTCTATCAAGATTAATTCCAGAATACTTCCCAGGATAGGAGGGTTTGCAATGGAATATTTGCTCTCCAGACCGGAGGCAGAAAGGCATAACCTGATCTCATCTGTTACTACACCTTTTTAGTAGTATCTGGGGAGCAACATAACCATGCATATATCCACACAAAATGTTTGCAGCTATTGCATCTCAGATTAAGCCTTCTGTCTACCATCTCTACAATCCTGAATGTTCTCCTCCACTCCTGTACGACACAGAATTACTACAAAATTACTATTATTTACTTGAAAAATACAAGAAACAGGATGCTCAGCTCAAGAAAAAAAAGACCAAACATTCTAGAAAATTAAGTTCATCTTGAAAATTGATATCAAATTCACCAAAATAAAACAGAGCTACATTGTTTCCATTTGTAATCTTGCTTTTTTTAGCCAGATTTTAAATCAGGTTTAGATAATTAGATCAATCCTATAAACGTTCGACTAATCAAGGATTCAGTTAAATTGAGAGAACCATAGTATTACTTTTATACAACAAGAGTACAAATATATAGAACATTATGCAATTTGCCAAACTTCGCTTTCCATCCCAAACAAATTTTTAGCTTTAGCTTGTTAGCTCAGATAAAACTAATAACTATAGTGAATGGTGCAAGAACATTTACAATATGGAACATTTTAGTACAAACACATACCCACAAAAACTTGATAAAAATAATCTTAAGATCTAAAATACTGTTCTTTCATATGACTTATTTAAAAACCTTAAGCAATCTGTTAAAAGAAAGTAATGTTGCAAATGACAAACTGATTTCTGACCTTTGCACGAGTTTGTTACCTAACGATACACCTTATGTAGGATTTGACCTCTAAAGCGCAAAACAGAAAAATACTACAGTCTAGTATTACCCTGATAAACTGGGAAGATGACTTATATATGACTTACTCATTAATAATCAGATCTGGTGCAAAGCACAAGAGACTTCCATTTGATTGTTTATATGATCTCCATCCTAAAGCAAAGGCCATTAGGAACATCCAAGAGTACTGCAGAAGGGTCATTTGGTCATCTAGATGTAAGTTTCGGAAACCTGGAAAAAATAAAAATTGAGGTTTGACAGTACTGGTTGCAAAGAAAAAAAAATTTTTAAAGTATCATGGTTATCATCAGTACAACCTATGTATTACTAATGTATATTACTATTTTAAAATGTGTATTTCATAACAATTTCTGTAACTGTGATGACAGCACCCGAAACGACAAAAGAATGCATGTCAAATTACAATCATTTGATTCTATCAAGTACTGTACTTTAGATTACATTCCTGGAGAAAGGAAAAAAGAATTTATAACAAACAAACAAAAAAAGGTTTCTTATATGAAAGTTCTCATTGACTGAAACAAAATGCACTTTGAAAGGGGTGCAGAATTTCAGCGCCATTTTCCAGCTACCAAGGTTACATGCAAGTGCTTAGTATACCACTAAGGAATCCTTAGCCAACGCAAAAATTTGCACATGTAGAAATTAAGCACTGCAACCACAGAACTCAAATTATTTTTTCTGGGCAGTATGACAGACTACATATGAGACTTCAGAGGTTTGAACAGAAGCCTTTAGCATAACCCAATCTTGAGCTGGTTTGAATGTATAACTGTTGATGATATAACACAGAAAGATATGCAAAAGAAAGCAGCATAAAGAACTCTTGAACCTTCCATTACCCATTATATATGCATTTACAGGCATAAACTTTCAAAAGAAATTCTCAGGGTCCCACCCACAAAAGCAAACGCAGCCTGAAAGCCCTGGATTCTTACAGTCAAGAAGGTAGTTATCTTCTGGATGAATAGAGAGTGTCAGATGGGTATTTCTTCATAACTATTACAGATATTAGAAGGGAATGTAATATTAAAAAAAATAGAAGATGTGTGTGAACTTATCACTGGAACTGATGGTCAGTTAAAGATGGATTAGAAAGACAGTAATTATATTTAATATAGACTAAAATTCATTTGGCTATCTTCCAAAAATAACACTATTTTTTACTTCTTGAGACAGCACTTTACTGGGCAATAAATGGTTTAGCTTCAAATTTTGTTCTTATTCAACAGTGTTTTTATACTGAACTTCAAAGGGATGCCTCCCATTGCTCATCATCATTAACTACTCCTAATCTTATAAGGATATACAGAATGAATAGAAGCAATGAAGGCAACAAGGAAACATACAAAATCTTAAAATTGGTCCCTTGAGCAGGCTTAAAATGTAGGCAGCTTTTAATTTTCAAGAGTAGTTTTTATCAAGTCCTGCCTACATTTAACAAGAAAAGACTGTGCCACACTGAATCCTATTAAAGTCTAAATTCAAGTTGATTTTACTTAATTTCATTAGACGCCTGACATCTAAAGAGTTCAGCACAATGCTGTTTCCTGAAGTTGTTTAATAGATAGCATACAGTGGATTATTACATACCAAAATCTGGTATGTCTGAACAACTTCAAAAAAAGCTTTTGGCTTTGGAGACAGCAGTAACTAACATTTACTATTTCTAAAATACCAGCAAGGAATTTCAAAGTTATTTCAAACTTACTGCGTCAAATTTTCAAATCTTTACTCAAACCTTCCTCAGGAAAAAGTTGTTTTGAAATCCTAACTGTAGGATTGCAGGATATAGCACGCAGCAACCAATGCTGGATTACTGTTAGTCTGTTTGATGTGATACAATTGATAAAAGTATATATAAATTAAATATTCTCATGAAAAAGAACCTTAGTAGTCATAAATAGGACTATAAAAGACATATGAGAAGAACAGTTCCTATTAATATAATTATTAAGTAAAAGATTGGCTTCTCATGAATAGTATATGTTCTAACATGAAGAAGGGCTTGCCTACTTTGAGAAACTGTTCAGAGGAGATGATGAACACAAAACTGTTTCATAAAAATTATATCTGAATTTGTATTTCAGAATAGTAGATGGTCTCCTAAAGACTTACCCTAGAAGAAAGTATGCACATGTGAACTTTACCTAATGTGGGCTTAGCTAATCCAGAGTAACTCCCCTTTGCAGAAAAGCCCTGATGGACATATATATCTCTCTAGTCACATCTCCGCTGGCCATACGTATTTGGGTCTAGTCTTTCTTTTTCTTTATTAAAAAGACATTTTTAGTGGGTTTATTTCCCCTTCCTCAAAAGTGAGACCATGAGGTAAAATGGAAGAATAAATTTCACGATCAGACTTTTTTTTAGCTGGCAGACCTGTTACGTGGTGTTACGGTTGGGCAACACGTGCATTATGAAAGTGTGTTTGGCTAGGGTTTTCGAAAACAGATAGCTAAGAGTACTGACTAGAAGTGAAGGTAAGAAAAATATTTCTCGTCTTTGTCCCGTCAGTAACATACTGATCTTCAACTTTACTGTGTCCTTGACCTTTCCTACAGACATACAACAGGACGATATACATTATGTCCAAGGCTGAGATTTGACATTACTTCCTTCTTCTGTAAGGCAATTGCTAATTCTGTCTTCAGAGAGGAGACATAATAGCAATACGCCTTCCTATTTCCCCATGTGACAGCCAGTTTAATAGCATAGCTTCAATGCTTGAGAGAAAAGGAACATCTTGACTTCCACTCTGGACCTGGACACTCAAATGACTATTCCCAGTCACGAAAAAATTACAGATATGCTGAAGGGTAGGAAAAAAGAGCCATCCATGAATATAGTCCCAGGCAAGCCAGTATAAAGGATGGGTACTGCACCAGTCTATGAAAGCCATGAGAAACTCACTGCTAAAAATAATGAAGAAATATTTAACTGAGAATTGAGGTGGAACTACAGCTAATTAAAAATTAGTTGCCTATATTATTTTAAAAAAACAATCTGTATTTTAATATTTTTATAACACTCAATGGTCAAAGGGTTCAACTAAAAGGACCTTGTTTGTAATTTTTTGCACCTGTATTTTTTCTGCTTTTCCACCCCAAAAGTATTTGGGATAGGAATCAACTCAGATATTACTAGAACTTTATCTGTGAAGGCCTTGAAAGACACCAAATACAAAGACAGACTTTTAACTATAACGAAGAGACTGCATTTTTTAATTAATGTATTTGCATATTACCTGGTATTGCCTTTGCCCACTTTACTGCAGCTACTACTTGCCGTCCTCCTAGCATGTTGAGAGTGGACAGTATACGCCAGCTTGAGTCGGGCACAGTGCTGTCATAGCCTGAATACAGAACTTCTGGTTCAATGACCTCCAGCAGGGAAACAAGGGTGGGGGTTAGTTGTGGCAGTGATGCAGGAACTATGCTCTTGTTTGCAGGATTTTCAGACGCATCCCTCGTTCCCGTTACACTAGCCTGCTGAATTCCTTTTATCTTCTTCTTTGTTTTTCGAGCTAGGAAAGTTTTTTTGGAAGTCACAGGTTAGATAACGGAAAGAAACCACACAGTAACAGAAAGAGCAAATGCTGCTTTAATTTTCCTGCATTTGCAGGAAGCCAATTGAAACTTTTAAAGCATTTTTCTCATAAAATTGTAAATAATTTCACTCTAATGCCAACTAAATGTTTTGTGAAAGTACTCTTAAGTTTTAATGAAAGGCACATTTTCACTGATGTTTCAAAATGTTAAATAACATTTGTTGGAAGGCCTGATCCTAACATTTCTTTTACACACAAAATTTCAATGAGACTTCATGTAGCAGCATGACACCTGTTTGAAAATGCTTGTAGGACCAGGCACTTTATAATTTGCTTAATATATTAACTATAGAAACCATGCAGAGGAAAGGAAAGTATATAGGCAAGGGTGGGAAGTTAGTGAATCTGTGGAGCCAGGGAAAACATTTTTGGGAAAGTGCTGGGCAGGAAGAGACATTTTCTTGCCAACTGCCTTGCATATAAATCACTGCTGCAGTAATTAAACCATAAAATTCATATGCCAAATAAATAAAACATCACACAGAGATGTTAGCTGTAAGCTAGAGAAAGCTGAAGCAACAACTTATAAGCATATTGTCAAATAATGGAATCTCCTACTTGGCTTTCAGCTCTCTTGCATGTAGTCTGCAAAAGTGAATATACTATTTAACTGAGACTGAAATAAAACCCAATTCTTTTCCTATGCCTCAATTAATTAATTAATTGATTTCTATTCTGGAATTTCAGAGATGGACCAATAGCACATAAAAATATCATGTAATGTGGTTCCTTTGTAGGAACCAGAAATTTAATGACCAATGAAGACTCTCTAATTATCAGAAATTTATCACCTTTGTAGATTAACAGAATATAATAATCCCCTCCTGACCCCATTTCTCCCACTGGCTAGGACAGAATTTCCAGAAACTTAATTGCTAAAGATAACAAATTCTCTGCAGACCYTGCATAAATTGCAGTTTTTCAAAGGTTTATATACTGACCACATTCGCACAGATTTTCATGGGGGAACAGCAAGAGTCATTTCCCTGGAGCTTCTTGTTACTCATCTAAATTTTGAAATTGCTGCTCCAAAATCTATTGAACATTGTTCCCCCCCCCCCCGCCCTATTACATTACCCTTGTTCTCAAAAGCAAATGAACTGCTTTAACTTAAATTTACAAACACATGCCTTCAGCTTAACTCTGACACCTGGTATGGAGAATTTCCAGCCCAGAAAGTCTGATAAAATTATAATCAAAAGAAACAGATCTGATAAGAAAAAGTATTATGCAAGAATTTATTAGGCTGTGCTACTAGACCTGACCTAGCTGCATAGTTACAACTCTCAAAAAAAGAAGGTTGAGATAATGTATTTCTTTCTAAGTTCTTTTCAAATATAAAAAATACTACAAATTTAAAGCCAACTTCTTAAGGCAAATTACAAAAGATAAGCCAAACAGATAAACCCAGCAGGGAAATAAAAGTATCCAAGGTGTTTTGTTAAACAAACTAACAAACAAAACCCTGGAATCCAACAGCATCCTATGGGCTTCCTAGTGTATTGCGCTAACTGCGGAGCGCACAAACAGCTGCCCAGCGGGCACCTGGCCTGCGCATGGAAGCAGCGCAGGCAGCTCATGGTCTTAGGAGATGAACCCAGGGAGACAGAGAAGTTCTTCAGTTAAGTTTTAAGGGAAACTGTAACACCCAGGCTAAAAGCCCCACTGCAGATCAGATAGAGGCAGATATTGTGGCAGGACGGCATGAAGCTGGTAAACAGGGAAACAATCTCCCAGACGGGACCTCTCCACCAGACATGGCTACGTAGCCCCTGGCGCAAAGGATGGGTCTTCAGACCATCACAAGAAGTGGCAGGCAAGTCGGCTGTCATTTGTGATGCCATACTGGCTGGCCTGCCAAAGGCAAAGGGTTCAACACTYATGAAGCAGCTAGACAGTCTCTTATGAAGCGCTGAGGAGGAGCCAGTGGTCATAATCCATGAAAGTGCCAGCGACACAGTGAGGAACAGGAAAGAAGTTCTGGAGGGAAAATTTAGGCAGCAGATAGAACGTGAAAGACTAAAACCTTCACGGAAACACTACCTGAAATGCCCACTACTAAGCAGAGGGCCAAACAGTGTCAGAAAGGCTTGCAGAACATGCACATCACTTCTGAAAATAGGAGAAAA
This sequence comes from Apteryx rowi, assembly GCF_003343035.1. Lineage (NCBI taxonomy): Eukaryota > Metazoa > Chordata > Aves > Apterygiformes > Apterygidae > Apteryx > Apteryx rowi. Next base: position 1,563,960 of record NW_020448307.1, on the reverse strand, counting down.
CAAAAAGGGTGCCAAAGAGTCTCTAGGGACATTTAATGATGAAAGCGTAAAATGAGAATTCAAAGAAATAAAGGCTATCGTAGGAAATACCATTATTCTACTGTATAAATCTTTGGTACTTATAGCTTGATAGTTGTGTATTTTTCCATCCCCCCCCCACTCCATCTCAAAAAAAGCAAACAACAGAAACGAGAAAGTTTCACAAGAGTGCTAAAGAGGGTCAAAAATAGGACAGATGACTAAAAAGATTAGAATAGAAAACGATTAAGTAACATAGTTCTGGTGTATAAAGAACCATTTTTGTCTCAGTATGAGAAGAGATGAGAACTAAATTATCACATGGTAGATTTAAAACAGAAAAAAGGCAGTATTCCACGCAACACCTAACTGAGCAATTCACTGCCATGGTTTGCTGTAGATGTCAGAAACTTACATATATTCCAAAAGTGATTGGACAAGTTCATGGGAGAAGTCTACCAGCAGCTACTGAACATAAACTATATCCAAGAAATGCAGGAGGTAAAGATGGCTGGAATGCAAAGATGATGTATGTTGAAGAGAGGCTAAGCGAAAGGGACCTTCAGCCTGACGTGACAGGACTATTCTGATCTCTTGCTATTCATTAACTGGTTTGCTTATAATCATTATTTGGTAGTTGCTCAAAGTGCGCCTTTTATGCATTTAGGATACACCTGATGGCTTTTCAAAAAGAAATTACTGTCTAAAAAGTATGCAAATTTAATTATTATCTTCTAAACAACAGTAATTCTTGAACTGTGATCCTAAAATAGCCAAGATAAAAGGAACACTAACTTTTGGGGGTCTGTTCTGCACTTTATGCTGCCTCAGTTTTCTCTTCTACTACTACTTCTGTACGACCAATTTACCATCTGTTCAGATTTGTCTGATAAATCACTGCTTTCATAGTTCTYTCCTTTTCACTGTTTCACACTACCTTGGGTTCTTCCATTTTTTGCATTGCTAAGTTTCTAGGTCCCTTTTCCCTCTCAGTCAAAAAAGCTATTTCTTTTTTGCTTTTTCCAACAACATACATCATATCCATCCTCCAGAAAAATCAGTATTCTCTAGGACTCTCTGTGCCAAAATTCAGGCAAGCAAAGTATAGTTGGAAGGGCTCCAAACTACACATGGAAAAGTGGCAAGTGTCTGAGACATCGTTCAATTTTCATTTTCTCTGGTGCAGAAAGGCAACTCATGCAACATGTCCTAGAGCCTGAGGTTAGCTATATTGGAGTCTACTTTAAAAAGAGTTCACATACACTCATACAGGAACGAAAAGGCTTAATATTAAGTAGCATACATATAAGATGCTTTACTCATGTAGATTAATTTACACATTTGAAGTACTTCAATATACATATTTTTTAAACAACCATGAAGAAAAAAATAAGAAAAAAAAGTCTTAAACCAAAATGTATTCTTTTCCACCTTGAAATGAAAATTGTGCCTTTCTGTGTTACTCTAAACTTTCTTTAGGCTTTASTGGCCACAGCAACCCCAGTAGGGAATACACGTTCCTACCCTGGACACCAAGCCTAGGTAAGTGGACTCCCCTGCCATCACCTTTGAAGTGCAAGGTCCACCCGCTGGCAGAGTCTAGCAAGCTGAATCTAGCCCCAGTGAGACACTCACTCACAACCTCACTTACTTTTAGCATTTATTTTTGAATACACTGGTGTAGATTTTGGCTGTTAAGACACATACCCTTTTTTCCTGCATACAGATCACAAATAATATGTAAACAAATCAACCCACCCCCACAAATTTCTACTCCAAAGTATGGGATTTATTTGTAAGCATGCGATATGAGGGGAAGCATATCAGACTGCGTTGGTTTTTTTCCCTTCTGCTGTGAAGAAAGGGGCATGTAGAGCCACCTGCAGGGCAGAAAAACTGATGATTCATCAGCCRGAGAGAATTTAAAGCAGAAAAGAGGAAGAAAGAATGTGCTAACATAGACTCTTCCATGAGCATTCTCTCTTTAACATAACTTTGCACTTACTTTTTACCAAAGAACCTTGCTTTTGCTGAAATGAAAACTCTGTTTATATTTGCATCAGACAAATACATTTTTGACATTTTAATTTTATCCGACAATTTTCATTGTACAGGTATCACCAAGATAACTATGCTAGGAAGTACTGTATTAATTGCTACAACTCAAGGAAAAAATATCGAGYGTAAAATACATCTTACAGCAGGAAGAATGTTTTATGCCATTTTACAACTGCTGCTAAATCTCTAGTTTATGCGGTCTTCAGTTTCTCATTAGCCATCCAGGATTTAGCAGAGAGCAAATACATAGTATATTTATATTTGTTTACTATACTATGCTTACTAGAGAGATTCTGACAGATGCTTAAGGACAAGAACCCACAGCCTGAATAAGAAGACCTTCTTTTTCTTCGGTTTGAAATAGAGGCCCCAGTCCAATTTTAGATCCATGTCCCTGGGCTTCCCCCTTCAAGTCGCTTCCCTAAGAACGGGCATGCACAATATTTCCTTACAAGACTTCTGTTAGAGTTCTGCTGTCTCCGATTCAGTGAAAAAGAAAACAAGATACGGATATGTGCTGACAGGAATAAGAAATAACCCTATTTTTTGTGGATGACTCACTTATACCGAACATATTGAAAGACAGAGCTATTGAGTAAGGAGACGAAAGTATAGGAGAAATCTAGATTAAAAAAAAGTCTTTTTTTGCATTAAAATGCTTATACATACTGTAAAATGTGATATGTAGTTTTAACACATTAAAATGGTGCTCAGATGCTTGGTTTAGCTTCATAAGCAGCATGACAGTCATTGCACATGACTCAAAAGAAAAAAAGGGATTTAAATATTTTAAAGTTACCTTCTAGGTTCATGCCAGCTTGAAGACATTTCCGGTAGCGGCATGCTGGACAGTTTTTCCTCCGGATTTTGTCAATAATGCAATCATTTCTTCCAGCGCACAGATAATTGTGCTGCCCTGTATTCACAAAAACAAACAAAATAGCCAGAAACCCTACAGTTAGTAGTCAGTATCCATATGATTTCCTACTTCTAAACATCCAACACAGTTCTTTTACTTATGCACCAAAGCCAATAAATGTAGGAAGAAATCTTTTTTGCTATTCATCAACGGGCAAAATCTATTTTTAAAACTATTTTTCTCTTTAATTTCTCAAAGCTATCCTCTAAATGCTTCCACAAGAGATGTAAAGAAATTCATAAACACGTTTTATAAGTATTAATTTCAAAGTTTCTACAGATATATGGACAGAACGTTCATTATTTTAACAGTCAAAAAACTTCCTCATTGTTTTTAGAGGCTGAAGTGGACAAACTTAAGTTCTCTGGCATTTTTATGGATTCACAGATTCAGAACAGAGTTCAGCATAGAAATATGGCAAACAGAACTAAAAATAATTGAATTTCTTAGCTCTTAAGAGTAGGGCAACAGTAGACAAGAATGCTATTGATTCTTAATTATTTGAATCGTATGAATAGTTGCCCAAAGATAACCGTGTAGAAAAAAATCTTATTAAAAGACATCCTCTTCCCAGCTAGGGATCAAAAAACCAGGTGTTTTCACACCTTTGATGGGGATAAAGCCGATCCCTAGGCTTTTACGTTGTATTTCAAGGTCTTGATAGTAAAATAGTGAGAGAAACAAAAGCATTTTCCAAGTACTGAGTTATTAACAACAGAGCGCGATTGCTGTCCTAAGAATCTTCTCGCAGAAAGAGCTTGATGATGGAACTTGTTCCAAACCAGCTATGAAAGTTACGGGTATGCAAAGTCCATTACTATGGCTTTAGTCAAGCTTCTTTCCAGCAAAGTGTTTCAAGTTTCTTGATATTCCAAGGAAGCCCTGAGCATCTTCCTAAATGAACCCCCAAAGCCTTTTCATTTAAAGAAGAGGAAGTCTTAAGGAGCCTTTTGTAATCTTTGTGTTCTAAGATAAATTAGTAAATAGACCTATCAATCATCGTATACCATTAAAAGTATATTAATACATATAAAGCAAATATATTTGTATACACACATGAAACAAACAGATAAATATTTGTAATCACTGCAACAGAGCAGGGAGTATAATTTCACGTTTCACAAAGATGTTTTACTCAGATCATGGTATAGTAAATACTGTAAATAAAGATACTTCAGCTGTAGATTTTTCTGAGCTGTCCCTTTTTTTTCCCCTCACAAAGGGCTTCATCTTCATGAAAATATTGCTTGGTTTCTTACATTTACTATTTAGCCATTCTTGCCTTTTTTTGCTGAAGGCTACATTATTTCTTTATATTACATTACATTAAAACTTTCTTGCCACATCAACATTTTGTGAAAAAAGAAGGGAAGCTGATTCCACATTCTGCTTCACTTAGTCTGAACGCTGCCCAGAAGACATGCCATTTGCACAGAAGAATGCATTCCAGTTATATTTGCTGCTTAAAAAACAGACAACRATACCAAACAAATAATATAGCGGTAAAAATTGGTAGTGAGCAAACTGAGATGTTTCCAAGATAATTTACTGCAGAAATGAGCAGTCTACAGAGAGCCCAGAGTACAACCTTGTTCTACATCTTACAACCCGGAGCACAAGTATTTGGCTCGAGCTCTGAGYGCTTTGAAAATATGAAGAATGCAAGACTCTCTGGAAGAGAACGGGAGTAGCGAAAGGCTGTTCTGACCAAGCTTGCATAGTATGTAACCTGTAGTATAGCACTTAAGGTCAGTGTCTGCTGAGGGGCACCTGGCCTACCTGGTGTCCAAGAACCAGTATATAAGCTGCCGGCATTACCGGCATCCAAACAGAACAGGCAAGCATACCTGTCCTGGCTGGCCAGCCAGTCCACTAATCAATCGTTAGAGCATACTGGCTTATAAAAAGGTCAGAAATGGTGCAGAAAGGATTTGGAGCAACAGTGCTACAGAGACAGAATTAAACAGGCTGAAGCAGCAGCACAATTTGGAGCACAACAGGAGGCAGAGGTGCTGGGAGGGAATTTGAAGCACGGAGAAGGTGTGAGGAGCTGAAGCAAGGTGAAGAAAAGGAGGTGGGGAGGAGTGACGAAGATTTGGCAGGAGGGTGGGGGTAACATGTTGGAAGGTGAAGAGGGTTGATCCCAGTACTGGAGAAATTGGATCGTGAGGGCTCTGGGTTCTGAAGCACTGTGACAGTAAGAACCAGATAGCTCTGGCTGTGCCGGTTCCTCAAGACAGGACCCGGGGTTGAGTGAATAACTGTACATAAATGTGCAGTCACTGGTCCATCTCTATCCTCTCTCTTTTCCTCCGGTTCTGCTCTTTACTGAAGGAAATATACTTTATACTAATTTTTGAGATACTAATAGTTCCAGTATCCTGTTTTTGTCAGTGTGTATGTGTATAGAAAAAAGCACAAAAAAGACTTTCAGGCTAAAGGCTGCATAACCAACATGCAGTTTGGTGGATCTGTACACTAATGGATGTCTAGTAGATATTAATACAAAGGATACTGGAGAAAAAAATTCTTTCTATATGTATTCCAAATAAGAAAAATGCCTATTAAGAGATAAAAGTGAATTATTTGTTTCTTAAGTCAATCTTAAAATGAATAGATCTTGAAAGAGCTCCTGAAAACATCCATGGTATTTAATCAGAAGAATTAAGGTTGAGATAACCTGTGAAACAATAAAAATGAAAGTGAAGGTAAGTCTTGAGGAATTTATTGCAATTCTTCTGCTACAACCTTGCTTTACATACTTAAAATTAATACAGTTTATATAAGATGTGGCAAGATTGTGTCACTGATCAAAAGAAATTATTGGATAGGTTTTTTTTATGTATCAATACTTTCCTCATTTCTTTAAGCTTGAGAAGGACAAAACTGTCGCTATGATATATATTCAACTCCTACAAAATACTTTTTTTAGGGGATATTCAGTGACCTTATTTTAATCCAAGTTACAGATAATTATTGGCTCCAAACAAAGAGCCTGGCTCTAAATGGGAGCACAACTCCAGATGGGACCAGTTGGGAGGCACACGGCTAGCTAAAGCAGCTCAGCAATTGCAGAGACAGCTCAGCGCTTTGCATTTGAGCTAGTATTGTCTCTTGTTATACTTCAGAAACAGCTCCGGCTTGCCACAGAACGGACATCCTTTTTTGCTGCGTCTAGCAGGAATGAACTTGACTTCTCCCATCCCTCTGAGAAACTCTGGAATTCCATAAAGTTTCCTACTGCATCATTAAGAGAGCTGGGAACTCGGAGGAAGCACTTCTTCTGAGCACTGAATCCTGATATATCTTTGTCAAACACAGTCTCCCTTTTCTCATGTGAAATCCAAATTGCAAAATGGTTGCAAAAAATAATAGTCTGATTCACTTCAAAATATCTAGTAACAACTGCATCAAAAGGGCATGAGACAAGAAACCTTGTAGAAGATTTTTTTTAACTAATGAAGACATAATTTTAGAATACAGGAATCACTGTCCTTTGAGAGACACCGAGAATATATTTCACAATTTGTCTGCTTCTCTCTGGTTTGAAGCAGAGTCAGGCATTGAGGTACAACCTATTTCATTACCTAATGGCTACTTATGCAGCTCCCAAATCACACATTACTTACAGGGTCCAATTTAGTTTTCCAACATTTCTATTTTCTAGAATGATTTTCTTCCTGTTATTAGAGAGAAATCTCAATGGTCCAAAACCACACACACATTTCTGTTACCCCTAGCATATCACACATGGACGTTTATGTAATATAATCAATACTGCTTACAGCAAAAACTGTACAACTATCGTGATCATGCATATGCGAGATTTACCAAGTTTCCTGTACAGTATTATACAAAAACCAGCTAACATTAAAAGTCACAAACTTCATGAGTCCTGTCTCCTGCACACAGACACATATCTGTATATAAATAGGACAAACAAACAAAAACAGCGCAGTCAAAGAAAAGGAAAGAAACAAAAAGCCAAGATAACAATACATCCTTTTACACTGTGAGTGAATGGGAGCATTTTATAAATGTAAATGCAATCTATGCTTCAGATAATCACACCATTATCAATGTTATTTTACTATGAAAAGAACAGTGATATAACGTTTGGGGTTTTCCAGTAGGATTCTACAAATAACATGGATTCCAGTGAAGTTATTAGACTGTTCAAAACAAATTATTTTTACATATGTGGATTTTATGTTTTTAAACAGCAAATTCTTCAAAACATATCTTACCTTCCACAGCTCTTTTGAAGAACACTTTGCAGCTGCCACAAGTAAGAACACCATAATGGCACCCAGAGGCCTCATCAGAGCAAACCAGACAAAGCTTGGGAGGTGGTCCCGTCGTTGCTGAGGTCGTGGAGGGAGAAGAACTTACATCTGATCTCATTCCAGGGCTAAAAAAACAGCATAAGGATACTTTTAATTAAAATCTATGGATTACTGTCAAACATATCATGCATCACTGCAAGAAACTGATCGCCCTTATCCTCAAATACTTAAAGCTCTGTACGCTTAAGTTCACTAGACTTTGAAATTGTTAAACAATGAATTTTGTAATGCCTAAGTAAAGCCAGATAGATTTTTCACCGCCTGTTTGACTTGGTCAAATTACTTTACACATCTCTGAAGCCATGTTTTCTGTGCCATTACCCTAACCTCTTCAATCCACTCAAACACACGCTCGTTCCACACTGTCGTCATTACTGTCACATTCCCTGCAGTAAGTCCTACAGGAGTTTCCTTTCCACCATCATCATATGGAGTTCTGCTGAGACACTTCTATGCAAGAGGCTGTGCAAGTTAAGTTTATATACATCTATATTAATAAATAACCTTTTCTCCCAGCATTTTAGAAAAAGAATATTTATTCCTAATCTAAGGATCTGTTTTCCTACGTAAACATATACGCCATCTTCAAATGAAGAGTTAGTTTTTTAACTATTGTTACTGTTAGAACCACAAACAGGACCCATCATAAACACCTTCAAGCTGCTCCCAGCCGTAAGGGCAGAACCAACAACGGTTCTGACAGAGATCACCGGCCAAACGTACCCAGCACATGCGAACGGTCCAGACAAACCTGATGAATTACCTATTTAAGGCTGCCTCAGCACCTCCTTGTTGAGTTCACTTATACAAAATTTAGACCATTTAAGCATACAGTACAGAAATTTCATTTAAGTGTTTTTCACATAAAATTTTGTCCAAGAAGGTTCCAGCCACTTTCCAGATGAGACTAGAAAATAACACTTTTTTTAAACCTTTGAAGCCTTTACAGGGAAATGCTCCAGGGCATCCATATTTCCTGATGTGGACTTAAAATTTTAGTGGGGGCTGGCTTTTGCATTAAAAATTACCTTTCCTCTCCTCAAGAAAATCTGACCAGACTTGGTTACACATTTAAAAAAAATCATAGTTCTCAAACATTCACAAAAACTCAACTTCCAGTTCAAATTAGAGTGCTCCAACATTTCGAAGGCCTTAGTTTTGAACAGATCCCCTCCGAATGTCCCATCCCCACAGAGCAACTGAGAAATATCCAGCCCAGTGTTTCAGAGAGTCCAGGAACTTTCTCTGCAATGTTTGCTTACGCTCAGGAAGGAGTTAGATGATAAAAGCAGATGCAAAGAGCAGGAAACCTACAATTCAAATACCAAGAGGAAAAAAGTCAAATGAGAAGAAAGAAATGTTTCAACAAAGTCCGTACTTTGATGAATATGGGACAGAGAAAAGTGAAAATTACTGAAGCTAGAGAAAAAAGAATTAGCCATATAGGCACACAGAGACCTCAGGTACACGCAGAAAAAAACCAAAAAACAGAGGCTGAGATGAACTGGGGGAGAAGGTGACCTGGATCTAAGCTAGAGCAAAGACAGCAGAGCAATAAAAGAAAAAACGGACAAGAAGAGAACAGCACAAGAGGCTAGAACATGCTGGAAGAAGGGCTGTGATAAGAAGACTGAAGAACAGAAATTAGGCCAAATGAGAAGAATAAGACTGGAAGGAGGAGTGAAGGCTTCAATAGAAAGGGCTGGCAGTGAGAATGAAGTGGAATGAGTCAACACTGAGGAAAAGGAGAACAGAAAAAGCCATCGAGGAAATAACAGTTCTTTCCAAAACATGGAAAAGAACTGAAATCTGTCATATCACTCCTTTGCTTTCAGAAAATAACTGTGAAATACAGTAATGTTTCCTCCACTGTGTTCCTCTACAAAGAGAGGCTGACAACTATCACCACCATCATCAGCTACTCTGTCAACTGAAGTGGCAGTCATTTAATGATTCTAATCAGGTCTATGATCCACATGATGGATTTTCTGTGTATTCTAATTACGTTTTCTTCTTTTAAAGACTAAAAAATTATGCATACAAAACTATAGAAAAAGAATGTTAAGGTTGCACAATCAAGCACTCAACATCTAAGCTCAGAATGTAATTCATCCCAGTTACCTTTACTTGGTGTCCTCACATACGTGCATCTTTAATTACACGCTCACCATAATTTTTACAAAGCTTGTCTGCCTTCTTCAGTACAGAGGTGATCTGGGAATGAAYAATGTAATGTAATGAAGCTGCTTTTTGTATGGTCCTGTCTCCCCCAGTGCAGGAATCAGCAGACAGAAGCTCAGGGTTATGGGTTTGCAGGAAAAGAAACCTCATGGTGAAGGCAGCTGAGAACACAAACCTACTCTTGCCTCCACGACAAAGCTCTGCGTGATGGTATTTGATTAATATCAACCAAACTTTTGGGAAACAAGCAAACGGTGTGTTCCTGTCTTCTTGATGTAGAATTTGAGATCCGACATACGATTTGAAGAAACGCACATTATAACCAGAAGGCAACGGAGCTGTGCTTTGAGCACGCCACTCAGCTCCTCAGTCGAACAGACCATGCATTCTGCAGCTCTGCCCACCACACGCCTGGAATTAGTGTACCTTTTCGAAACAGATATGCGTATTGCATGCAGTAGGCAGGGCTGCTTTTCACAGCAAGTCCCGGCCTTACTTTGTATTCATAAAGATAAGTCTCCGTGCTCCTTCGGACTGCCTCAGGAAACACAGAGCAGGCTGCTAAAGCTGCCAGCGCAATTCATTCAGAACCACAGCCTGCTGCATAATCTCAGATTGCCTCCAATAATTGGCCATGTGTGGGCTGCAGCTTGCGTATCTCTGATCAGGATAAGACTCAATATCATAAGAAATCAGGTTTTAGGTATTTCAAAGTAGGGATTCCAAAATTACTGAATAAATTCACCTGAGTTTAGTATCTTTGTGCGTCAAATAAAAATTGAAGTCTGAAATGCTCAATATAGCCCTAAGCATCGAAAAAGCCCATCTCTCTGCAGAACTGGATTTATATAATGTGAAGCACATGAGGATTTTGGCCACACAATTAATTACAATCAACAACAAAATACTCACTGGCCTCTTACTAGTCGAGCCCAATTCGCTCTTTGCATTCCACGAAGCAGAGGTCTGGACAAAACAGTAGGTGGTCGATACAAGGAAAGGCTCTATCATAATGCAGGCCCAGACTGGGACCAATTATGGTTGCATACTAAACTTCTCAGTGCTTCGCTTTGCAACTTTAATGAAATTCTTTATATGTGTTTTGTGAATAATATTGCTAAGGTGTAAAATTTCCTCCTGCAAGAATGTACAGACAGAAGCACCCTATACCTAAACTGGTTTCACACGCTCTGTCACTTCAACAATCAACCTCACTTTCAGGTTTGAGACTTCACATAGCAATAGCGAAGAAGCTTTTACAAAGAAGTCCATGAGAAGCACATGCCAGATGCTGCTGACACTGACTGCTGTTTGCTTACAGAACGTGCATAAATACCAGAGATTACCTTAAGCATATGCAAAAGATAAAACTATACTTTACTAAGACTCCCAACGAAGAATCTTTTGCTTATAATCCTGTAAGTGTAGCAACGCCTTAAAAATAACACAGGCAATGTCAACATCCTAAATTACTATCTCCTTTACTATACTGCGGGGCAGGCCTGGTTTTTCACTAAGATTTCAGAAAGGAATCTGACGATAAGAGGCAACTTGAGGCTTGGGAACCTATATTTGATTCTTCGGTCCCTCCCAGCACTCCTGTCTAATTGGACAAATAATTTAGATGACTTCTTCAACTACAAAGCTTTCTTTCCTTATCATGTGAGACATGCATTAATTTCTTGTATTCTGTTTTTCTGCACCTTACAGATCTATTTGGAAAATGGAATTAAATTGTTTCTCTACTTTGTAGTGTCACAAGCAAAAAATTATATTACTAAACTGGGTGATGATTGCTTACCTCAAAAAAAACCAAAAAACTATTAAAAACAGTAGTCCACAGTAATCACTGACCATTCAAAACCTACTCTAATTTGCTTTATTTCTAAAGTTTTTAGGCCCAGTAGCTCCTTTTCTTATACTAAAACATCTCAGTTTAAATGCTGAAATATACAGCTAAATTTTCAACAGTGCTGGCAGTCTGTAATTTTAAGTGAGGAATATAAATTGAGAACTTCTGACCATTAAACTGTTTAAAAACAGAAAAAGATGGAAGCATCTTTCTAAAGACAGTTTGAAGACAGCTAATTTAGATACAAAATTTAAATTCTTTATACCTTATAAACTTATGACAAAAGCATTTTTAAGGAAACATTCATCAAGTGTCACAGAAACTATGGTAGTGCCAAAACATATTCTACTGAAACTGTTCAATCACCTTTAATTTTTAATAGGGCTCGTTTTCTTTATGAGCACCATAGAAAATGTAATATGAGAAAGAAAACAGATGATATGACTTACAAAACTAAAAATAAATTATTACATTGATTAATAAAGCAGTAGCCAGCAATCTAATCTGGGCTTCTGGCGTATCTTTTCAAGCTTGGCTATATCAGATAAGGCCACTATTTACTAACTGTATGGAAAACTGCCAGATACTGCCTGTTCCCTGGTTGTGTAAAATAAAATTCTGTCTGCCTGAAATATGGAGAACAGTATGGATTATAGAGCATAAGAACCAGATGCAAGAATTTCACATATCAGACTCTAAGCTAAAGTGAATATGTAAGAAATGTGATAGTTCTGTATCTAAAACAAACTGGCTTGAGGTTTAATACAAGACTTTTACCTATACAGTATTAGGGTGAGGTAGTAAAAGGCAGGCAAACACATACTAAGAAAGGAATAAGAAGGGGAAAACACAATCCAAGTGCTATAATAGCTAGAAAGTATCTTTTTTATTATTAGCAGAAAGGTTTTTAAAGTCAACAAAAACCTAATAAACTATGATCCTTAACTAAATGAAAGAAAAAATAAACATGTACAAAAGAGACTGAAAAAAACTATTTTCCAAATGTATATTTCCAAATTTTCAGAGTACCAGATTCGTAAAACCTTTAATTGTTTTGGAAGGAAAGGTATTAGCTATTTAAAAGGTAGTGAACTCCATCCACATGTATTTTTTGAAATTATTTATATTATCTAACTTTGTTTGTATATTTGCATTTGTTTGCTATTTCTAGTCAAGGAAATGTGGAGGGAAAATGGAAAGACTTAAAGAAAAGAAGATGCAGCTACAGAAACTAGCTCTGTAGAAATTATGCCGTTAAACTAAAACCATTTTGTTGTTAATCATTGACCAGAGACTTTCAAACCAGGCTCAAGGTTCAAGCTTTAATAACGAAGGGCGTGATAAAATTTGCGGTGGTGGGAATTTTTATTTCGCAGGGTCCTCTTCCACGGAGGGTCATTTTTTTTAGCGGGATCCTGTCTTCGACGGGCCAGGCGGCCGCTGAGGGCAGGGTTAGGGTTAGGGTTAGGGCCAGGGTTAGGGTTAGGGCCCCGGCGGGTGGGTGGAGGAGGCTGGAGCTGCCCGGCAGGCGGGAGCAGCAGCGCTAACAGGAAAAACAGACAAGTGAGTCAGAAGCATAAACAACAACAAGCCTCTGGCAAGATTATTAAAACTGAGATATCAGATACGGTTGATCATAAAACTGACAACCCTGTAATTAACTATAAAAATTTGAGCAGAAAGATGTGACTGATAAAGTTCTTCACTCTTCTGAAGAAGCCTTTCTTCAGCTCACTTGTTCGCTACTGGGAAAAAAAATTTGCTTTTTCTTTTCCTGCTTTCTTCTGTCTTTACTGCGAAGATTATAAAATCTCGCTGATACAACACAGGATGCATACATTCCTACCCATGTTACACATCGATAAACACTATAATATTATTTAAAATACATACTACATTCCTGTTACTTTACGTTATTAAATGAAAAAATCTCCAATGAGATAATGAAGAGACAAAAACCCTTCAACGACTGTAATTATTAGTCATTTACAACCTACAATTTACAACTCTTTACTAGTGAATGAAAGCTTAGAGTTATAGCTTCAATCACATTTGATACTAAATCAYGATAAGATCTAATCCACTCCGGCTTACAGAGCAGTGGAAGAAACACCGTGATGCCGAAGCACTGGCACCGYCGGCCCATGCTAAACTGGCATTCGAGCAAGCACAGTATTACGGGAACCAAAGACGCTGCATCCTAAACTCAGGTGCTGTGTACGAGACAGCAATTTAAATGCGAAACTCCTTTTAGTCCCCTTTTCGATCCCTTTAGCTGAAGTGAAATCTGAAGACTTGCCCTAATCTCTGAAAC